>NW_003852535.1:3524382-3532200 GCF_000181295.1 Otolemur garnettii
CCCGCCACAACGCCTGGCTATTTTTTGGTTGCAGCCGTTGGCGGGCCCGGGCTGGGGATTCGAACCCCCCACCTTAGGTGTATGTGGCTGGCACCTTAGCCGGTTGAGCTATAGGCGCCGAGCCATTTTTCTTTATTTTTCTTTATTTTTAACATAGACAAGGTCTTGCACTTTCTTAGGCTGGTCTCAAACTACTGAGCTTAGGCAATCCACCCATCTCAGCCTCCCAGAGTGCTAATGTTACAGGTGTGAGCACCATGCTCAGCCTATTTTTTTAATTTTTTGACAGTCTCACTCTGTTGCCTCTGACTCCAGAGTAGCTGGAGCTACAGTCATGGGCCACCATGTCCGGCTACATTTTCTTCTTTTCTTTTTTTTTTCCGGCTACGTTTTCTATTATTATTATTTTTTTTTGAGACAGCTTCTCACTATGTTGCCCTCGATAGAGTGCTATGGTGTCACAGCTCACAGCAACCTCAAACTCTTGGGCTTAAGCAATTCTCTTGCCTCAGCCTCCAAAGTAGCTGAAACTACAGGCACCTGCCACAATGCCCGGCTATTTTTTTTTTCTTCCTGTTTTTGACTGGGGGCTGGGTTTGAACCCGCCACCTTTGGCATGTAGAACCAGCACCCTACCCTTTTGAGCCACAGGCGCTGCCTTATTTTCCTTTTGTTGTAGTTGTCAAGACAGGCCCGGGCCCCTTCAAACCTGCCAGCCCTGGTGTATGTGACCAGTGCCCTGGCCACTGAGCTACAGGCCCTGTGTCTAGTTTTTCTATTTTTAATAGAGACAGGGTCTCACTCTTGCTCATGCTGGTCCCAAACTCCTGAGCTCAAGCAATCCATCCACCTTGACCCCCGAAGTCTAAGATGACAGGTAAGCGCCATGGTGCCCAGCCAAGGCGTAATATTTCAAATGAGGAAATGTTTCTGAGAGTGGATCATAAAGAAGAAAGTAGTATCCACAGGAGAGAGTAGAGATAATGGAGATGCTAGAGGGCAGTGTGCAAGGTCAGGATACCCTTGCAATGCCTCAGTTTTCCTCTAGATCCGGGTCTATGATCCAGCCTCCCCCCAGCGCCGGCCAGTTCTAGAGACCAACTATGGAGACTACCCACTGACAGCCATGACCCTCACTCCTGGGGCCAAGTAAGTGTTTGGAGGGGAAGCGGTGGGAGGGTGGGGTTTGGGAAGCACTCTGGGAGTTTCCTGCTGACTCCACCTACCTCTGCTTTTACCTCAGTTCAGTGATTGTGGGGAACACCCATGGGCAGCTGGCAGAAATTGACTTTCGGCAAGGTGAGTGAACTAGGGATTGTTAGGGGAGGGAAAGGGACAGCATAAAAGGGCAGGATTCCCTCTGAAGCAGTACAGTAGAGCTAGTGAGCCCTCATTCAGGAGCTAGATTGCCTGGGTTGAAATCATGGTTTCTTTTTTTTTTTTTTTTTTTTTTTGAGACAGAGCCTCAAGCTGTCACCCTAGGTAGAGTGCTGTGGCATCACAGCTCATAGCAACCTCCAACTCTGGGCTCAAGCGAGTCTCCTGCCTCCGCCTCCCAAGTAGCTGGGACCACAGGTGCCTGCCACAACGCCCAGCTAGTTTTTGGTTGCAGCCGTCATTGTTGTTTGGCGGGCCCAGGCTGGATTCGAACTCACCACCTTAGGTGTATGTGGCTGGCGCCTTAGCCACTTGAGCCACAGGCGCAGAGCGGAAATCATGGTTTCACCAAAGCTCTATGACCTTGGACTACTACTTCAACTTCCGTGCCTTAGTTTCCTCACCTGTAAAATTAGTGGAAACTCCAGTTGATGGCATAACTCAGTGTTATGTTGAGGATTAAGTGTCAAACTGTAAAGTGATTGGAACATGAAACAATAAATAGTTGCTGGCGGTTAATGAACACTGATACCTCCCCCTTCTCCAGGGCGCTTGCTGGGCTGTCTGAAGGGATTGGCAGGCAGTGTCCGTGGTTTACAGTGCCACCCTTCAAAACCCCTATTAGCATCTTGTGGCTTGGACAGAGTCTTGAGGGTACACAGGATCCAGAATCCACGGGGCCTGGAGCATAAGGTAAGAACCCAACCCTCTAGATCTCACCCCCTCTGCTTAACTTGGGAGTCTTGTGGAGCCCTCTCCTGGGTGTTTCCTCATTCATGTTTCTATTTTAGCATGCCTGGCTTCCTTAAGGCCCCTCATCTTTTGCAGGTTTATCTCAAGTCTCGGTTGAACTGCCTCCTCCTATCAGGCAGGGATAACTGGGAGGTGAGTAGGTGGTCTGGGAGCGGGGGAGTCCAGGGCATAGAAGTGAAGATTTCCCTGTGTAGAGAAAAAGGAGGCAGCTGGCGCAGACATAGGGGCTATCCATTTACTTGCCTAGTTAGTTTCTTTGAGGGGCATTAACAGTTGAAATCCCGGCTCGGCGCCTATAGCTCAACCGGCTAAGGCGCCAGCCACGTACACCTATGGTGGCGGGTTCAAATCCCCAGCCCAGACCCGCCAAACAACAATGACGGCTGCAACCAAAAAATAGCCGGGCGTTGTGGCGGGCGCCTGTGGTCCCAGCTACTTGGGAGGCGGAGGCAAGAGACTCGCTTGAGCCCAGGAGTTGGAGGTTGCTGTGAGCTGTAATGCCACGGCACTCTACCCAGGGGGACAGCTTGAGGCTCTGTCTCAAAAAAAAAAAAAAACAGTTGAAATCCTGACAGGGTTATCACTAAGGGTGGCATACCTAAGAACACAGATGGGAATGATTTCTGGGAGCAGGGGATAAAGGTGGTGGTACTCAGAGGGGTTGTTTTTCAGCTAGGGTCCCACAGCCCGTGACTCCTAAGTTTTGTTCACCCTATCCAGGATGAGCCCCAAGAGCCTCAAGAGCCTAACAAGGTATCCCCAGAAGACACAGAGACAGATGAACTTTGGGCATCTTTAGAGGCAGCAGCCAAGTGGAAGCCTCCTGATTTGGAGCAGACCCAAGAGGCCCTCCAAACCAGAAGGAGAAAAAAGAAGCGTCCTGCGTCCACTAGTCCATGAACTTCCTATGCCTACTTTCTAAATAAATAGCTGAACATCTATCATGATCCTTTATCTTTTATGATGAGAGAAAGGAAAAGAGGGGTATCTTGGGGTGGGGGTTCCCTGAGCTGGACGAACAGGATATCTGACGTCACAAAAGCCCAGCCTGGAGCCAGGCAGGCTGGTGTGGGTGGCACGGAGTCCAGGGCTGCGCGGGGCCATGGGCTGCTGCCAAGACAAGGACTTTCAGACCTCTGATGAGCAGGCCAAGGACTGCGACTATGAGGACGGTGGGACCCTGGACAGAGGGCCCAGGGAGAGGGGGCGGCCAAGGGGGACAGCCAAAAGGTTGGACGAGGGGGGCGGGAGAGTAGAGCTGAGCTGAGCGGCCTCGCCGTTCCCTCAGGCGCCAGAGATAATGACAAGGACTCGCCTGACCACCGGAATAATAATAAGTCAAACGAAAGCCTTCTGATCACCGTGCTGTGGCGGCGGCTATCATTGTTCAGTCGTCGGGGCTCTTCGCGACCATCAGGCAAGAAGCAGTCAGAGCAGGTTCCTAAGCGCGGGAGTACGATCCACGTGGGCGCCCAGGAGGAGACCCAGGAGGAGCCGGAGAAGGGGTGACCCCAGCTCAGCTCTCAGTCTGCCCCAGCCTCCAGAGAATAAAATTTCTAACGTGGACCTGCACGAATACTTGTGCCTCTACTGCCCGTTCTCGGCGTTTCGGGAGCGGACACCTCTGGGCTGCGGGCTCTTTAAGGCCTGAGGTGGGCTCTACCCCAAGGGCTCTGGTTGCAGTTCCTCAGGGTTGGGGGTTACGGTGATGGCCTAGCCAATGGGAGAGTGGAACCGCTCTTGCGTTTGGTAGGGTAGGCGTGGCTCTCGGGTAGCTGGGCTTGAAAAGGTGTGGTACCGCCCCCTCGTCACCGGGGGTGGGGCTACGTGTGGGTGACGTGGCGGCTTCCAGTCTTTGGTCCGGTTTCGGTGGCTTCGGCCCTCAGTTAGGAGGCTGTGACGGCCCAGGAGACTGTGGCAGTGGCGACGGCGGCAGGCTGTAGAAAGGAGGTAAGATTCGCTCTAAGAGGGAGTCTGGCCGCCTGTCAGCTCCGGGACAGCCCCTTTACTGGGGCGACGACGGGCGGGGGGAAGGGAATCCGGGGCAAGCGAGCAAATCCTGCCGGCCGGGCTCTGGGTGAGCGAATACTTTGCTGTCCAATGAGGAAGATCCTTTTTGAGAAAGACGTCGGCATTAGCTAATTAGTGGTTGCAGTCTCCCAGAAGGCGGTACTTGGGAGGGGTGGGACTTCCTGTTTCAAATAAACACCCAGAGGTCTGCCCCTCCGCCCTCCGAAGTGTGTCCATCCCGGGAGGTCCGTCACCGTTTTCTCCCTGAGGGGTCGGAGGAACCCACGGATGCGAAAGGGCCAGGTTAGGGCCTGGGGCAGTTGCACAGCTGGGGCTGGAGTCTGAGGACCACGGGACCTGGCTCTGAGTCTGTCTTTGCTTCAGGGTCCCCGGGCCCGCGCTCTGGCCGCCAGAGCCAAGTTGGAAGAAGTCTGAGGAGGGTTCGACTTGGGCCAGGGAGGAAGCGGGGCCCTTTCTGCTGTGGGGCCTGCCCCAGGATCTGCGAGTGCCTTGGGCGTGAAAGAACTCACCAAGTGAAAGGGCCCGAGGATTTTGCTGGTTAGCGGGAGTTTGTGGGGAAGGAAGCTACCTGGGGAATGACACTCTCCCCTCCACAACAGTCCGAGGTTATGCGTCTCAATGATCCCGCGGAAACGCTACGGGTCTAAGAACACGGATCAGGGTGTCTACCTGGGTCTCTCAAAGACACAGGTCCTATCCCCTGCAACTGCTGGCAGTAGCAGCAGCGACATCGCCCCTCTGCCCCCCTCTGTGGCCCTGGTCCCTCCCCCTCCGGACACCATGTCCTGCCGGGATCGGACCCAGGAGTTCCTGTCTGCCTGCAAGTCGCTGCAGAGCCGTCAGGTAAGGACTTGGAGTGGGAAAGGCTAGGAAGGAGCCTTATTCAAACCTGGGAAGGGCTGTGCTCCAGCACTGTTATTCTTGGGGGCATCTGGTGGAACTGGTAGGTTTGGATGGGGCCGGTAGGGTTTATTAAGCACTAGAGAAGAGGTGGGCTAGCTAAGGGAAGACCAGGACTTTTTTTGTGAGGATCCTCTGGAGGGCAGGATTGCTACTCTGGAAAGAATACCTAAGGGCCAAGGGTGACTGCAGTGTCTTTGGTTTGAATAAGGAACAAGTTCTAGAAAGAGGCTTTAGCTTTTTTTTTTTTTTTTTGAGACAGAGCCTCAAGCTGTCTCCCTGGGTAGAGTGCTGTGAAATCACAGCTCACAGCCACCTCCAACTCCTGAGCTAAAGCGAGTCTCCTGCCTCAGCCTCCCAAGTAGCTGGAACCACAGGTGCCTTCCACAACGCCCAGCTATTTTTTGGTTGCAGCCATTGTTGTTAGGCAGGCCCAGGCTGGATTCGAACCTGCCACCTTAGGGGTATGTGGCTGATGCCTCAGCCACTTGAGCCACAGGTGCCGAGCCAAAAGAGGCTTTAGCTTAGAGAGTTGCACCTTGAAATGCAAGTTCTACTTGGTTCTACTACAGCTGTGCTGTGACCATGGGGAGGTTAATCTAGTTAGATCTCGAAAGTTTTCTAGATTAGTAATTTGTATAAAAATCACTTTGGAAGCTCAGCGCCTGTGGCTCAAATGGCTAAGGCACCAGCCACATACACCTAAGGTGGCGGGTTTGAATACAGCTTGGGCCCACCAAACAATAATGACAGCTGCAACCAAAAAAAATAGCCAGGCGTTGTGGCAGGCGCCTGGGGTCCCAGCTACTTGTAAGGCTGAGGAAGGAGACTCACTTGAGCCCAGGAATTGGAGGTTGCTGTGAGCTGTGATGCCACGGCACTCTACCCAGGGAGACAGCTTGAGGTTCTGTGTCCAAAAAAAAAAAAAAACCACTTTGGAGTACTTTTTTATTCATTTTTTGTTTTTTTATTTTTTATTGTTTTAGAGACAGAGTCTCACTTGTCGCCCTGAGTAGAGTGCTGTGGCACTACAGCAATCTCTAGCTCTTGGGCTTAGGCGATTCTCTTGCCTCAGACTCCCAAGTAGCTGGGACTACAGGCACCCACCACATTGCCTGGCTATTCTTTGTTGCAATTTGGCCAGGGCTCAGTTCAAACCTGCCACCCTTGGTATATGGGGCTGGCGCCCTACTCACTGAGCCACAGGCGCCACCCTGGAGTTCTTTTTTAAAATGTAGATTCTCTTGTTTCAGTCCAGACTTTCTGAATCTAAGTGGGACCCAAGTAACTGTATTTTAAAGTATTTTTGTTGTTCAACTCTTGTTAACAAGTGTTCTTCTGTATGATCTCCAAGAGCTTTCCAGCTATTCTCTGATTCCCTGATCAAGGAAGAGAATGGTAATACTGTCCACCATTTATTTAGTATTTACAATGTACTGGGTAGTTAGCTAAAGTACTTTTTAGCTTTTATGTTATTTAATCTTAGCAACAACAATAGGAGGAAGATGGATTGTGTTCATTTTATAGGAGAGGAAATAGGGATTCAGAATGGTTTAAGTAACTTGCCCCAAATTCCCCAGCTGGTAAGTGGTAGAGTCAAGAGTTGTGTCTAAGTCTACTTGTCTTCAAATCTGAGCATTAAACTATTGCCACTGATAAAGCTAGTTTATCTGATGACGGACACCACCACTACTAGAGAAGGAGTTTAGTGGATACCTGAAGAAGAGTGAATGCTGGAAATAGAAAGGGGAGAACTAAATATCCCCTTGTCATTGCTTTTCAGAATGGAATCCAAACCAATAAACCTGCTCTGCGTGCGGTCCGGCAGCGCAGTGAATTCACTGTCATGGCTAAGTGAGTTGGGAGAAGCTGTGGTGGGGTGCTCTAATGTCTGAGGAGAAACAGACATGGTGGCCTTAGCTATGAGGGCTGAGATTGGTTGTGCCTGGGCTAACATGGGAAAAGTTTCTCTCCTGCTTTTTCTCACAGTGTTCTCACTAATAATCATTTGCAGGCACATTGGCAAAGACCTTAGCAACACATTTGCCAAGCTGGAGAAGCTGACAATCTGTGAGTGTTCCTGGGGTCTTTCAGAGGTGGGGCAGTGAACCAAAGAGGGCTGAGGAGTCAAACTTCCTGAGCCTTGTCTCTGACCCCATCTGTGGTGGTTTCTCATTTATTTCTGTAGTGGCAAAGCGCAAGTCCCTCTTTGATGATAAAGCAGTGGAAATTGAAGAGCTAACATATATCATCAAACAGGTGAGCCAATAACTACCTGAAGAGCCCAGTATTCCAATCAGATCACTTCCATCATTTTCCATTGCCGTGGAGGCCCGGAGTAAGTTTTTAGAGCCAGCCCAAAATGTAATTAACGTGTGTGTGTGTGTGTCTCGAGTGACTTTTCCAGGGCTGAGACTACTTTATTTCTTTATATTTTTTAAACGCTATTTATTGCTAAAAATTGACAGCATTAGGGAGATAAAGTTGCTGTTACTACCAAAGGGCTGGAAGCTTGATGCATGTAAGTTTGAAATTGCTGCTACTCACATAACTGTTTAAGATTCATTTGGATTTTCATGGAAAGGCATTAAGAAGGTTAAAAGAAGATCCACTAATTTAGACTGGAATTTTTTTTTTTTTTTTTTGAGACAGAGCCTCAAGCTGTCCCCCTGGGTAGAGTGGCATTACAGCTCACAGCAACCTCCAACTCCTGGGCTTAGGCAATTCTCTTGCCTTAGCCTCCTGAGTAGCTGGGAC
>NW_003852535.1:3532664-3537904 GCF_000181295.1 Otolemur garnettii
GCTGGGGATTCGAACCCGCCACCTTAGGTGTATGTGGCTGGCGCCTTAGCCACTTGAGCCACAGGCGCCGAGCCCATTTCCTTTCTAAGTTCACTTTGTTCACAAATGAAAAGATTTTAATGATTCTCCTCCAGTTCCTCCATGCTCTGTGTTCTTGTTGGATATTCCAAACATGATCAATTGTTTGCTGAAGATTTTTGACAAAAGCATGCATATTCCCTTTAAACATTTTCTCTTTGCATAAGAAACCTTTTTCACGTCCCCTTCAAATCTCTCCAACGTGTTCTGGAGCTTATTCCACACATCCTGCTCAGCTATACCTGAAAGGGGGGTGCTTTCTTCATAATCATCAATTCCTGGATTGTTTGCTTGGTGCCCCAAGTTGTAGGCTGCCAAATCTTGCTGCCACTGGGGTCCTGGTGGCCCACCCAGTGCAACTCCTCACAGGTGCCATGGCTGGCTGTCTTGGGCACTAGAGACTAACAACCCTTGTGAGCACAGTGATACTCTTACAGAAATGGGGACAGGCTGAATGAGAGCCCAAGGGTGAGGGTGAGGCTCTCCAGGTTAACAAGAGCAGGGCTGGATGCCTGGTACCTGCTATCAAAGCAGAAGGGGACCAGGAAGATGCTGCCAACACCCCACCCCATACCCATGTCCTATTTTTTTTTTTTTTTTTTTTTTTGAGACAAAGTCTCAATGTCACCCTTGGTAAAATGCCATGACATCATCATAGCTCACAGCAACCTCAAACTCTTAGGCTCAAGTGATCCTCTTGGCTCAGCCTCCTGAGTACCTAGGACTTCAGGTGCCCACCACAATGCCTAGCTAGTTTTTCTTTCTTTTCTTTTTTTTTTTTTTTTTGAGACAGAGTCTCACTATGTCGCTCTCAGTAGAGTGCTGTTATGTCATGGCTGATAGCAACCACAAACTCTTAGGCTTAAGCAATTCTCTTGCCTTACCATCCGGAGTAGCTGGGACTACAGGCACCTGCCACAACACATGGCTATTTTTTGGTTGTAATTGTCATTATTGTTTGGCATGTCTGGGCTGGGTTTGAACCCACCAGCTCTGGTGTGTAATAGCTGGTGCCCTAGCCACTGAGCTACAGGCGCTGAGCCTAGTTTTTCTATTTTTTAGTGGAGACAGGGTCTTGTTCTTGCTCAGTCCGGTGTCAAACTCCTGAGCTCAAGCAGTCCACTTGCCTCAACCTCCCAGAGTACTAGGGTTACAGGCATGATCCACTGTGCCTGGCCTCTGAGACTGCTTTAGATAGGATGATCTAGGCTGACCTGGCTGAAGAAGTAACATTTGAGAACTGAATGATGAAGAAAATATAGTCATCCAGAGATCTCATGGGAGCATATTCCAGAAAGTGGGAATGAATAGCAAAGGGGAATGTCCTGAAGTTTGGGCATCTTGAGGCCGGGGGATGGGGAGTTGGGTGGGGGGGGAGGGCAGCATGGCTACAGTGTAGCAAGTAAGGAAATTGGTAGCAGATAGGGTCAGAGAAATGGGTATGGGTCAGACTGGAGAGAGCCTGTACATGCCAGCTAAGGAGTTCAGGTTGTATTCTAAACTAGAGAGATTTTAAGGGGGATGATACATCGTAATTTGGAGTTTAAAAAGATCACTCTGGTTGCTGTATAGAGAATGATTTTAGGAAGGCAAGCTGGGAAGAGGACAGTCACTTAGGAGGCTCTTAGAGTTATTTTTAGAGGCTCGGCGCCTGTGGCTCAAGCGGCTAAGGCGCCAGCCACATACATCTAAGGTGGCGGGTTCGAATCCCCAGCCCAGGCCCGCCAAACAACAATGATGGCTGCAACCAAAAAATGGCCAGGCGTTGTGGTGGGCGCCTGTAGTCCCAGCTACTTGGGAGGCTGAGGCAGGAGACTCGCTTGAGCCCAGGAGTTGGAGGTTGCTGTGAGCCTGATGCCATGGCACTCTACCCAGGGGGATAGCTTGAGGCTCTGTCTCAAAAAAAAAAAAAAAGAGAGATATTTTTAGAGAGAAAAGAGAGAACTAAGGTAGGTTCAGTACAGAAGGAGGTAATTGGAGAGAGTCATAGTATATGTTGGAGCTGGGTGTGGCAGCATGCGCCTCTTGTAGTCTCACCCACTTTGGGGGATGAGGCAAGCAGATTGCTTGAGCCCAGAAATTTGAGACCTGCCTAGGTGACTTAATAAGACCTATCTTTAAAAACGAAACAAAACAGAGTGTATGTTAGAATCAGGCAAGTTCTCTTGTGGGTTCCTAATAAGTTACGTGGATTTATGGGAAAAGAAGAATTGAAGATGGCTTCAGTTTTGGTCTGAGTATCTGGAGAATGGTGGTGCCAGTTAACAAAATGGAAAAGAAGGGAATGGCTTTTGGTGGGGGGTGGGGATTAAGATTTCTTTAGTTTTATGCATTTAAGTTTAAGGACAAAGGTAAAGTTATAAGCTGGTTGGCATGTTATATGGCACACGATAAACAAATGAAAAGCTGCTGTGTTTTTGTTGTCTGTTTTTTTGGTTTGTTTTGAGACATTTCATTGATGCCTCTGGGAAACTATGTGCCTTTGACTTTTCCCTTTTCTTGAGTACTGTCCAGGTGCTTTGTTGGTCATTATGCTCTGAGTCCTAGTTTTTGGCCTTTAAAAGGGATATGAGGCCATGAGCATTGCCTCACAGAGTAGAGCAGTGCAATAGAGTAGAGGGGTAAACAAGTCTTTTACAAATGGATGAGGTCCTATTTTGCCTCTTTCTGGCTCTTTTCTGTAAGGACTAAGCCAGGGCAAACACCAGATCTTGGAAAATCCTAGCAGATACTTCGGGTCTGTGTGGGATACTTTCACTCATGCTAGCAACTTCCACCCACAGGGAGAGATGATGGCTGAGGACTCCTTGGTTAATATGTATTTTTTCTGTGGGCTTTTTTTTTTTTACCAGGACATCAATAGCCTCAACAAACAAATTGCTCAACTTCAGGATTTTGTGAGAGCCAAGGGCAGCCAGAGTGGCCGGCACCTGCAAACACATTCCAACACCATTGTGGTCTCTTTGCAGGTAAGACCTAGGGAAGAAGGGAGGGATGTGTAAAGGGGAGGAAGCTGTTGTCTTTGGCTGACCCACTCCTTTTCTTCTAGTCAAAACTGGCTTCCATGTCCAATGACTTCAAATCAGTTTTAGAAGTGAGGACAGAGGTGAGAAGAACCTGTGTAGGCGGGATAAGAATGCGGGGGTAAGGGTCCAAGAGGAAAATGGGAGAGAGACAAGTTCCACAGGGTTATGGGACCAACAGGAGGGATCTCTCTAATGTCCGTGCTTTCTACTGGCCTCAGGACCTTTTCATTTCTCCTCTAACCCCAGAACCTGAAGCAGCAAAGGAGTCGGAGGGAGCAGTTCTCTCGGGCACCTGTATCAGCCCTGCCCCTTGCTCCCAACCACCTGGGTAAGTCACAGGCAATATGGGAATCCTTCAGAGGTAAGACTGGTTAATTACTCTAGTTATGGTGGCATCTTCTAAATAGAGGCAGATGTTGAGTAGGAGAATGGAAGGGCAAGGAAGTTGCTAGGCTTTGTCTCTCATGCCAGAATGGATTCTTGAGATTCATGATCCACACATAGTTTCCCACATTCTCACTGTCAGGGATGAATTCAGTCTTACTTGGAAGAAAAGACAATATGTAGTATTTTTCATGTACTTCATTCATACTCCTTCATTTAATTTTTACAACCAACCTTTGAGAAGACAATTGTTATTATCCTCCACCTTACAGTTGAGGAAACTGAGGCTCAGAAAGGTTAAATGACCTGTCCAAGGTCACAGGCTAGTAAGTGCCAGAGTTGTGATTCAAATCCAGACCATATGGGCCTTAAACCTATCTTGTTAACCATTAAGATGTTCCGTGTCCTCTTTTCTCCCCTAGGGGGTGGTGCCGTGGTTTTGGGGGCAGAGTCCCGAACCTCCAGGGATGTGGCCATTGACATGATGGATTCTCGGACCAGCCAGCAGCTGCAGCTCATTGATGAACAGGTACTCAGGCTCTGAACTGGCAATGATCTCTTGTCATCTGTGGTCCGCAAGGGAGTGTTTGAAGTGTGCCATGGGCAGAATGACTGGGTCTTAAAAACTCAGGCCTCACCCTGAAGAAGCTTGTGCTATTCATGTGCTCTTTCCCTTTCCCAAAGGATTCCTACATTCAGAGTCGTGCAGACACCATGCAAAACATTGAGTCTACAATTGTTGAGCTGGGCTCCATCTTTCAACAGTTGGCACACATGGTTAAGGAACAGGAAGAAACCATTCAGAGGTGAGATGCTCTCTCTCTCACCCCAAACAGAGGAGTCTTTTCTTGATATTGGATTAGTATTTTGATGTCCCCAGGGACAGCTTGATGCCCTTTGAAAGAGTACTGTGAATCCTGCCCACCCAGTTCACCTGCTTCTCTCCAGTCAATAAGCACTTACTGAGCACCTGTTCAATGTCAGGCACAGTTCTAGGTGCTCGGGATACAGCAGAGAATAGAACAATAAAGACTACTCCATGGAGCCTACTTTGGAGCATGTAGTTGGAACTGATATGGCAGGCAGGACAGCTATTAAAAGGAGTTGACCAACAAGAAAACTTCAGGTAATAATTAGGGCTAGACACAGATTAAAGTAGGATGGTGTGGTAAGAAAGTGACTGAGTAGGAACATCAGACTGGGTGGCAAAGAAGGCTGTTCTGAAGATGTGAAGCATAGATCAGTGATGACAAAAGGAATCTAGCCATGCCAAGTAGACAGAGAGACTGTGGGGATCACTAGAGCAAAGACCCTATGATAGGACAGTTTTGCTGTACTCAATAATGAACAAGGCCATTGTGGCTAGAAAGTGATGAGAAGGGATAAAGAGGTATAGGATGATAATGGAGTTAGGTAGGTAGAGGTGCACCAGTGGACCAATTTCTTTGCTCCTGTGGTACCACCTGCTATTGCAAGAAGCATTTTATCTGCTTCTCTTCTGTGGCACTTAATGATCATTCATTCAGTTATGGGATTGCATCAGTGCATAAAAGAGACAAAGGTCAGGGTGGCACCCATAGCTCAGCAGTTAAGGCACTGGCCATATATACCAAGGCTGGCAGGTTCAAACCTGGCCTGGGCCAGCTAAAACAAGGACAACTACTACAAAAAAAATAGTTGGGCATTGTGGCGGGCACCTATAGTCCCAACTACTTGGGAGACTGAGGCAAGAGAATCACTTAAGCTTAAGAG
>NW_003852535.1:3538394-3543885 GCF_000181295.1 Otolemur garnettii
AACCCGCCACCTTAGGTGTACATGGCTGGCGCCTTAGCTGGTTGAGCTATAGGCGTCGAGCCAAGTTGTGATTTTTAAATAGGATGGTTAAGATAGGCTCTATGAAGGTGACATCTGATTTGGGA
This sequence comes from Otolemur garnettii, assembly GCF_000181295.1. Classification (NCBI taxonomy): domain Eukaryota; kingdom Metazoa; phylum Chordata; class Mammalia; order Primates; family Galagidae; genus Otolemur; species Otolemur garnettii. The sequence continues at coordinate 3,538,520 of NW_003852535.1, forward strand.
GGTGAGGTTAGCTATATAGACCCCAGGCAAAGGGAAGAACCATTGTGAAGACCTTTAGGCAGGAACGTGTCTCTTGAGACAGAGGACAACAGAGAAATCATTTGATGCTAGAACAAGTGAGAGGAGAGAGTCTTACAAGGAGTGGTCAGAGGGGAAGTGAGGGACCAGTTCATGTGCAGCGTGTTTTGTTTTGTTTTGTTTTGAGACTGAGTCTCACTTTGTCTCCCTCAGTGACACCACAGCACAGCTCACAGCAATCTCATACTCTTGGATTTAAGCGATTCTCTTGCCTCACCCTCCTGAGTACCTGGAATTATAGGCGTCCACTACAACACCTGGCTGTTTTTAGAGATGAGGTCTCTCTGTGGCTCAGGCTGGTCTTGTGAGTTTAGGCAATCCACCCACCTGGGCCTCCCAGAGTGGTAGGATTACAGGTGTGAACCACCATGCCTGGCCCATGTGGGGCCTTTAAAGACCTTTGTGAGGCTTTGGTTCTTTCCTCTGAGGGGCAGAGGGAGCCATTACAGGGTTTTGGTGAAAGGTTACTTGATTTGACTGTTTTAAAAGGATGGGACTCTTTTTTGTTTGTTTGTTTGTTTGTTTAAGACAGAGTCTCACTGTTGCCCCAGGCTAGAGTGCCATGGCGTTAGCCTAGCTCACAGCAACCTCAAACTCCTGGGTTCAGGTGATCCTGCTATCTCAGCCTCCTGAATAGATGAGACTGTAGGTACACACTAGGGTGCCTGGCTAATTGTTTTTCTTTCTTTCTTTCTTTCTTTTTTTTTAAGACAGAGTCTCCAGTTGCCGCCTTGGGTAGAAAATTGCTTACACCCAAGAGTTTGAGGTTGCTGTGGGCATCACTGCTCACAGCAACCTTAAACTCTTCAGCATAAGGGATTCTCTTGCCTCACCTTCCCAAGTAGCTGGGACTACAGGCACCCACCACAACACCTAGCTATTTTTTTGTTGCAGTTATCATTATTTCTTTAGCTGACCCAGGCCAGGTTTGAACCCGCCAGCTGCAGTGTGTGTGGCCGGCATCCTACCTACTGAGCTACAGATTTTTTTTTTCTATATTTATTAGAAATGGGGGTCTTGCTCTTACTCAGGCTAGTCTCGAACTCTTGAACTCAAGGGATCCTCCTGCCTTGGCCTCTCTTATAGGAGTGAGCCACCATACCCAGAAGAACAATGCCTTTTGTTTGGACAACAGATTTTAAGGGCTGGGATAGAAGCAGGGTGATCAGTACAGAAGCCTTTGTAGGTAGCTAGGCAAGAGGTGGTAGTAGCTGGGGTCAAGGTAGTAATAATAAACATGGTGAGTAGTAATTTGATTAAGGTGGATCCAGCAGAATCCATTACCTGATGAACTGAATGTATAGTGTAAGATTAAAAGAGGAATTTATGATAACTTCAGGTTTTATTTATGTATTTGTTTATTTTTTGAGATGAGGTCTTACCCAGGCTGGTTTCAAACTCCTAAGCTAAAGTGATCTCCCTGCCTCAGCCTCCCAAATAGCTGACATTATAGGCTTGTGCCACCACAGGTGGCTAATATAAAAAAAAAAAAAATTAAGTTTAGGGATTTAGAGATGGAGTCTCACTATGTTGCTCAGGCTTGTCATTAACTCCTAGCCTCAAGCAGTCCTTTTACCTCAGTCTTCAAAAGTGCTAGGATTACAGGTATGGAGCCACCATGCCAGAATGTTAGATGTTTAAGTAGAGATGTTGAATAGGCAGATGGATTTATGGAGTTTAGCAGACAGTTTAGGGCCACAGATAAAAAAGTATGGGCAGAATGAAACTTTGAAGCTGGGTAATGAAGTACTTATAAAGAACAGGATCATGGGCCAGGTGCAAGGTGCAGTACCTCATGCCTGTAATCCTAACACTCTGTAAGGCCAGAGTGGAGGATTACTTGAGGCCAGCAATTCAAGACCAGCTTGAACAAGAGTAAGACCACTGTTTTACTAAAAATAGAAAAATTAGCTGGGCATAGTAATAATGCTTCTAGTCGTAGCTACTCAGGAGGCCGAGGTAGGAGGATCACTTCAGCTCAAGATCAAGACCACCCTAAGCAAGAGTGACCACCCCATCTCTACTAAAAATAGAAAGATCAGCTGAGCACACTGGTATATACCTATAGTCCCAGCTACTCAGGAGACTGAGGCAGGAGGATCACTTGAGCCCAGAAGTTTCAGGTTGCAGTTAAGTATGATAACAACAACTGCACTCCAGCCAGGGTGACAGAGTAAGACTGCCCCCCCCCCCAAAAAAAGATTATCATTCATTGGTTTCTTCTTTTTTCTTTTGATTTTTGTTAATTTGAAGACAGGGTTGTGTACTCTCACTGTTAGCCAGATAGAGTAGTTCAGTAGTGTTATCATAGCTCACTGCAACCTCACACTCCTGGCCTCAAGCAATCCTCCTACCTCGGCCTCCTTAGTAGCTGGGACTACAGGTGTATACCACTGTAGCTGGGACAACAGGCACACACCACCATGCCTTGCTAAGTTTTCTATTTTTTGTAGAGATGGGGTCTCAACTCATTGAGGCTGGTCTTGAACTCCTGGGCTTAAGCGATTCTCCTGCCTCCACCTTCCAAGTATTTGGGACTACAGGCTCCTACCACAGTGCCCGGCTATGTTTTGGTCGCAGCCGTCATTGTTGTTTGGCGGGCCCAGGATAGATTCGATCCCACCAGCTCAGGTGCTGTGGCTGGTGCCTTTAGCCACTTGAGCCACAGGTGCTGAGCCCCATTTGGTTCCTTTTAATACCTTCTGTTTCTTTGCTGAGATTTACTGCTTTTGTAAAGTCATTGCAAAAATGTTTTCCTTCAGTTGCAATAGCTGCTATAAGATCTTTATCTGCTAGGCCATGACTCATGCCTGTAATCCTAGCACTTTGGGAGTCCAAGGTGGGTGGATTGCCTGAGCTTACAAGTTCGAGACCAGCCTGAGCAAAAGCAAGACCCCATCTCTAAAACTAGCCAGGCATTGTGGTGGACGCATGTACTCCCAGCTACTTGGGAGGCTGAAGCAAGAAAATCCCTTGAACTCAAGAGTTTGAGGTTGCTGTGAGCTATGACACCGCCACACTCTACTGAGGGCGACAAAGTAAGACTCTGTCGCAAAAAATAAATAAGAAAGATCCTTGTCTGCTAATTCCCAACATCTGGATTGTCCTAGGGTTGATCCCATTCATTGTGTCTTCTCTTGACAGTGGGTTTCCTATTTCCTTCCATGTCTATGAATTTGAGACCATATATTGAACAATTGATGGCATTACACGAGTTTTGGATTATGTTATATTTCCCCAAATAATGACTTTTTTGTTTTATCAGGCAGTTAACTTAGCTGGACTAAAGACTTAAGTTTTTATACTTTGTCTGCAGTTTAAGAGTTTCTGTTTTTTGTTTTTTTTTTTTGAGATAGAGCCTCAAGCTGTCCCCCTGGGTAGAGTGCGTGGCGTCACAGCTCACAGCAACCTCCAACTTCTTGGCTCAAGTGAGTCTCCTGCTTCTGCCTCCCAAGTAGCTGGGACCACAGGCGCCCACCACAACGCCTGGCTATTTTTTGGTTGCAGCATCATTGTTTGGCAGGCCCAGGCTGGATTCAAACCCGCCACCTTAGGTGTATGTGGCTGGCGCCTTAGCCACTTGAGCCACAGGCTCCAAGCCTTTTTTTTTTGTTTTTAATGGACAGAGTCTCACACTGTCACCCAGTTTGCAGTGCTATGGCATCACCCTAGCTCATGTCAACCTCAAATTCCTAGGTTCAAGCAATCCTCCTGCCTCAGCCTCCAAGTAGCTGGGACTATAGGTACTTGCCACAACACCCAGCTAATTTTTGTTTTCTTTATTTTTTTTTGAAATTCACTATGTCACCCTTGGTAGGGTGCTGTGGCAGTCATAGCTCACAGCAACTTCAGACTTTTGAGCTTACTTGATTCTCTTGCCTCAGCCTCCCAAGTAACTGGGACTACAGGCATCTGCCACAATGCCCAGCTACTGTGTTGTTGTAGTTGTCATTGTTGTTTAGCAGGCCCGGGCCAGGTTCAAACCTACCAGCCCCAGTGTATGTGGCTAGTGCCCTAACCACTGAGCTATGGGCACCAAGCCTAATTTTTCTATTTTGAGAAGAGAGGAGGTCTCACTCTTACTCAGGCTGGTCTTGAACTCTTCAGTTCCAGGGATCCTCCCACCTCAGCCTCCCAAAGTACTAAGATTATAGGGATGAACCCATCACACCCAGCCTACTGTTGATACTTTGGAATAGCTGGTCTAATAGTAGCTACCCAGCCATTACTAGAAGCAGAACCTCAAGGAGTAAGAAAAAAATCGAGTTTAGAAATGTAGTGACTTTGAGTCAGGTTCAGTGGATGGATGGGATATGAATGAAGAGGGGTGTAAAAGATATGAAGGAGAACACTTAGAAAGAGTAAGAATAGATAATTTTTTCCAAGAGTTTTGCTTTAAAACAGAGCAAGAAAATAGAGTAATAGTAGAAGCGAGTTAGACTCGGCGCCCATGGCTCAAGCAGCTAAAACGCCAGCCACATGCACCTGAGCTGGCAGGTTTGAATCCACTCCACCCCATCAAACAACAGTGATGGCTACAAGCAAAAAAATAAGTGGGCATTGTGGCAGACACCTGTAGTCCCAGCTACTTGGGAGGCAGAGGTAGGAGAATCACTTGAGCCCAGAAGTTGGAGGTTGCTGTGAGCTGTCATGCCATGGCACTCTACCCAGGGTGACAGCTTGAGGCTCTGTCTCAAAATAAATAAATAAGCTCAGCGCCCATGGCTCAAACGGCAAAGGCGCCAACCACATACGCCTGAGCTGGCAGGTTTGCATCCAGCCTGGCTCACCAAACAATAACAGCTACAACCAAAAAATAGGCGTTGTGGCAGGCGCCTATGGTCCAAGCTACTTGGGAGGCGGATGCAGGAGAATCACTCGAGCCCAGGAGTTGGAGGTTGCTGTGAGCTGTGATGCCACAGTACTCTACCCAGGGCGATACCTTGAGGCTCTGCCTAAAAAAAAAAAGAAGTGAGTTAGTTTTCTTTTTCTCTTAATGTTCTGAAATTTTTTTAAGTTTTCTTTTTTCAGTTTTTTATTATGAAAAATTTTAAACTTGCTTAAAAAAGTCTGAAGTACCGTTATAAATACTAACATATCTACCATTTAGATAGATTAACAGTTGTTAACATTTGACCAGATTTGCTTCATCTTTTATTTTTTATTTATTTATTTTTTGAGACAGAGCCTCAAGCTGTCCTGCTGGGTAGAGTGCTATGGCATCACAGCTCATAGCAACCTCCAACTCCTGGGCTCAAGCAAGTCTCCTGCCTCCGCCTCCCAAGTAG
>NW_003852535.1:3546416-3547545 GCF_000181295.1 Otolemur garnettii
GCGAGTCTCCTGCCTCAGCCTCCCAAGTAGCTGGGACCACAGGCGCCCACCACAATGCCTGGCTATTTTTTGGTTGCAGCCGTCATTGTTTGGCAGGCCCGGGCTGGATTCAAACTTGCCACCTTAGGTGTATGTGGCTGGCACCTTAGCCACTTGAGCCACAGGTGCTGAGCATGAACTTCTTTTGAAAATAATTTAACGATCTTTAAAAATTTTTGTGGTGGGTAGCACCCGTGGCTTAGCAGGTAGGGCGCCAGCTACTTACACCAAGGCTGAAGGATTCAAACCCGGCCTGGACCAGCTAAAGCAATAATGACAATTACAACACCAACGACAGAATATCTGGGTGTTGTGGCAGGTGTGTGTAGTCTCAGCTACCTGAGAATCGCTTAAGCCCAGGAGTTTGAGGTTGCTGTGAGCTGTGATGCTATAACACTCTACCCAGGGCTGCAGCTTGAGATACTGTCTATAGCTCAGTGGGTAGAGCATATACTGATGCTGTCAGTTTAAACCTGGCCTGGGCCTACTAAAACAACAATGACAACTGTAACCAAAAAATACCTGGGTGTTGTTGCAGGCGCCTGTAGTCCCAACTACTTTGGAGGCTGAGGCAAGAGAATCGCTTAAGCCCAAGAGTTGGAGGTTGCTGTGAGCTGTAACCACCACACTACCCAGGGCAACATAGTGAGTGAAACTCTGTTTCAAAAAAGGAAAAAAAAAAAAGGGTAGTGCCTATGGCTCAAAGGAGTAGGGGGCTGGCCCCATATACCAGAGTTGGTGGGTTCAAACCCTGCCTGGGCCAAAAACTGCAAAAAAATCAACCACAACACAAAAAATTTTTGTGGTACACCCAAGATCCTCTCATAGCACACCAGTGTGTCACAGCACACTGGTTGAAAAGTACTCTTTTATTCTCTTGGTTTCTAGTTCTTACCCCACTCCCTCTTTTTCTTTAGTTATCTCTGAAGAGAGAAAGCTATATGTTCTGTTCAGTGCCCTAAATTTATCTCACTTCTGTCCTCTGTATTTTCTGCAAATTTAAAGTGGACTTCGGCTCGGCGCCTATAGCTCAACCGGCTAAGGCGCCAGCCACGTACACCTAAGGTGGCGGGTTCGAATCCCCAGCCCG
>NW_003852535.1:3547699-3549836 GCF_000181295.1 Otolemur garnettii
GAGGCAGGAGACTCGCTTGAGCCCAGGAGTTGGAGGTTGCTGTGAGCTGTAATGCCATGGCACTCCACCCAGGGGGACAGCTTGAGGCTTTGTCTCAAAAAAAAAAAAAAAGAATTAGCCAGGCTCTGTGGTTCATGCCTATTATAATCCTAGCACTCTAGGAGGCCAAGGTGGGTGGATTACTTGAATTCAAAGAGGTCAAGATGAGCCTGAGCAAGAGTGAGACCTCTATTCTCTAAAAAATAGCTGGGCATTGTGGCAGGCACGTATAGTTCCAGCTACTTGGGAGACTGAGGCAAGAAGATTGCTTGAGTCCAAAAGTTTGGGATTGCTATGAGCTGTGATGCCAGGACACTCTACCCAGGGTGAGAAAGTGAGACTCTGTCTCAAAATAATAAAAATAAATAAATAGTTAGAATTGGAGCATATATACAATTTTATACACTAGTCTTCTTGAAACAGTGTCTCAAGTATTTTTCACTGGTGGTACACATTTTGTTCATTGGTTTGGCTAACTATTGCTGCTGTCCTGCTGGATCTAGAGATAAGGTTAAAAAAAAAAAAAAAAACACTGTCATCATGGAGCTCATAGTAAGGAGGGAGATAAATTGCCAATAACAGTTCAGTATAATAGGCAGAAAGAGAAGAAAATGAGAGGATTCAGAGCAGGCATCCACTAGATGGGAGCAAGGGGCCTTCTCAGAAGTGATATCATGCTAAGATTTGTAGAAGAGGGAATGCCACCCAAGAAGGGAGAAAGGAAAGGTCATTCCTTGTGAGGAAAAAATAGCACAGAAATGAAAAAGAGCTCCTTAGATCAGGAGTGCAGAATTATTTGGTGTGGCTGAGGGAATAATGAGAGGGATGGCCAGGACACATGACATGTGCCATACTATAGGAAGTTTGGTCTTAGGCAGAGAACACAGAAGGAAGTGACTGATCTGGGTAAGGAGAATAAGGTTTTTTTCTGGACATGCTGTGTTCCTTATCAGGACTTCATGGTACAGCCACGTGGCAGAGTCCCTCAGGCATTTAATACTTGGTCTGATGTTCAAAAGAGAGGTTAAGCAACAGATAAGGACTTGGGAATCAATGGCCTCTTGGTGAAGCCTTAGGCATAGACTACTGAGGGATGAGTAAAGTGAGAAAAAGAACAGAACGGATGACCATGGAGCCAGAGAACATGGAGAAAAGGGAAGGATCTGTCCAGAGCTACTGGGAAATAAGGTTGATGAAGATGAGAGAGGATGTGTCCTTAAAGGCTAGAGTGGAGGAATTTTTTTTTTTTTTTTTTTTGAGTCAGAGTCTCAAGCTGTTTCCCTGGGTAGAGTCCCATGGCATCATAGCTCACTGCAACCTCCAACTCTTAGGCTTAAGTGATTCTTTTGCCTCAGCCTCCCTAGTAGCTGGGACACAATGCCTAACTATTTTTTTTTGTTTTTGCAGTTAATGTTGTTTTTAGCTGATGCAGGTTGGGCTCGAACCCCCCCACTGCAGTGTATGTGGCTCGGTGCCTGTGGCTCAAGTGGCTAAGGCGCCAGCCACATACACCTGAGGTGGCGGGTTCAAATCCAGCCCTGCCCGCCAAAACAACACTAATGGCTGCAACCAAAAAATAGCCAGGCATTGTGGCGGGCGCCTCTGGTCCTAGCTACTTGGGAGGCTGAGGCAGGAGACTCGCTTGAACCCAGGAGTTGGAGGTTGCTGTGAGCTATGATACCACGGTACTCTACCCAGTGGGACAGCTTGAGTCTCCTGTCTCAAAAAAAATAATAATAATAATTAGCCTCTCTGACATGAATAGGGAATTATATAGTTGAGGCTTGTGTATTTGAGACACTAAGATGAGCTCCTGCCCACTTTTCCCACCTTCCTAGGAACATGGGCTTGTAGCCCCTAGCCCAGCCTTCTTTCTCACTTTACAACTGGATTGCCAGGCCATACTAGATTTTCTGTACTTGGTTCACAAAGGTCTCTGTTTCTGGAGAGACCAGGGATTGTATCTGGTTTTAGGATGGCATATACAGATTGGCTGGGGAATGTTTTCTTTTTCTTAGTAATCAAGAGATTTTCCTTCCTCTGAGGACTTTTTTGTACCCCAGAGAGACACATTCTCTCTTTTTTTTTTTTTTTTTTT
>NW_003852535.1:3550153-3553240 GCF_000181295.1 Otolemur garnettii
TCACTGCTCATAGCAACCTCCAACTCCTTGGCTCAAGTGAGTCTCCTGCCTCAGCCTCCCAAGTAGCTGGGATTACAGGCGCCCACCACAACGCCCGGCTATTTTTTGGTTGCAGCCATTGTTGTTGTTTGGCAGGCTCGGGCAGGATTTGAACCCACCACATTGGGTGTATGTGGCTGGCGCCTTAGCCGCTTGAGCCACAGGCGCCGAGCCACCACGTTCTCTTTTTAATGTAGAGCTTCTCTTACCACCTGACTTGGTGTCCATATCAAGTTTTTCTTTCTTTCTTCACTCATAACCAAGATTTCCTGATTAATAGTTTGTGAACTTTCCCCCACCTTACTAGAAATGCAACACACATTCACTAGATAAAAAGAAGTAGATGCTGATGAGCAAAAATTATAATAGATAACATTTTGGAGACTCTTATAGGTTGAAGACTTTTTTATTTTTATTTTTTGAGACAGTCTCATCTGTCACTGTGGGTTGAGTGCTGTGGCATCATCATAGTTCATAGCAACTAGTTGAGGACTTCTATTTGTTAACTCATTGAAGACCACAACCTGAGATGACATAGGGTTGTTTTTGCAGTTTTTTTTTTTTGTTCAAGGGCTGGGTTTGAACCTGCCACCTCTGTCATATGGGGCCAGCGCTATACTCCCTTGAGCCACAGGTGCTGCCCGACATAGGGTTATTACCTCCATTTTGCCCATGAGGAAAATGGCATTTGAGGTTGAAGGGGCTAACTTAGTAAGCTAGTATGTAGCAGGGTAATACATATTTTAGTACCCTTCTAGAGCCTCTTCTATACACAAACACAAAATGGGATCATATTGTATATAAATACTTTTTACTCCCCCATGTGACCATCTTTCCATATCAATAAATAGACTTCAACAGCATTCTTTTTAATCCAGTGTCCTTTTCTTTCCTCCTTTCCCGGCCCTGTCCCCAGGATCGACGAGAACGTGCTAGGAGCCCAGCTGGATGTTGAGGCCGCCCATTCAGAGATCCTCAAGTACTTCCAGTCAGTCACCTCCAACCGGTGGCTCATGGTCAAAATCTTCCTCATCCTCATTGTCTTCTTCATCATTTTTGTGGTCTTCCTTGCCTGAACCCTATTCACTCTGAGGCACTCCATGGGGGTTTGGAGTCTCCTGGAAAGGCAGGTGGCCAGTGCTGCCACTGAGCCTATGCAGGGTACTTGGGAGAAAGGCCCTGTTTCCCTGGAACTGCTAGGAATGGCCACTGCCCCAATCTCCCACTCCTTGCCTCTGGCCACCCTGTCCTCCCTCACTACCCTCAGGCCCATGAAACACACAAGAGTTCTGGATTTCAACTCTTCTATGAAGTGGCTGGAAGAGAGCAGAGGCCAGCTGGGGACTAGTAGGGGAGGTTGTCTCCACTAGGAAATTACTATAAATCCTCCCAGCCTGTCCGGAAGGAAACTTCGGCAGCAAGGGGAAATGATGCCCTTTCCCCCTTCCTTTGAGTGAGGAGAGGAAGCAAAACTGTCCCAGGGACCAACTTTCCCATCTGGGTTATAACTTGACCTCTTTTATTCTTCCTCTCTTTACCATGTGAGGCAGGGGGCCCTGAGCCCTTCAGCTGCTGCCTATACAACCCTTGACACTGGCTGCTGGTGACTCAATCTGCCAAATGTGCTGCAGCCCATTTTCTCCCAATTACAGCAAGACTGTCAGCCTCGCTAGCCATGTCATCATTTCTTGGTGGTTGCGTCGAAGGGCCTAGGCAGCAAGTGGAGTGAGCCCACTGCCCAGTACAAGAACTGAAAGGGTTGGGCTAATGGCTCCAAGGGACCCCACTGCTGACCAAGTCAGCTTTGGGCTCTGTACGCACAGCTCCCCCCCAAATGGGGTAACACAAGTGCAACAACACCTCATTAAGTGTGGAAACTTCCTTGCAAGTGCGGGAGCAGGATCCCATCAGAGTGAGTCCCTGATTGATGGCAACTTCCAAGACTATCTCAAGCGGTGTTTGAACCTATTTCATCTGTATTCTCCAACCAGTTGGCCCTAATTCTTCCTTAAGCCAAGTGAGGCAAGAGCTCTACCTGCTGCCAGGAGCAAAAGGGAAAGTGAAGAATTTATTCCCAGTTCATCTGAGGCTCTTGGTTCCATCTAAGACCCTCACCAAATTCAAGCCAGTAACAGAAGAGTGGAGGAGAGACCTGCCTGGTATACCCTCTCTCCAGGGAGATTAACCTGTTTCTTTGTCCTTACTGACCAGAATCACAGCTTCACCATTCTGAGGTCACTTGAATCCACCTACCTCACACATACCAAGGGATGTTCAATCTAGAGAACAATTACTGTACTCCAGAGCTGGTCTTGAGTGTGTGGGGGGGTCTGGAAGAGTCCATAGCTTCAGCATTTTACAATTTCCTCTTTCCTTGGTACCTCTTCAGAAAATAGTCTACAACTACAGGCATCTCTGCCCCATTAACACAGGATGGGTTGGGTCTGAAGATAATGCTGGTCAAAGCCCTGACAGATTCCATTTCTTTCTTTCTTTCTTTTTTTTTAAGAGAGTCTCACTTTGTTGCCCTCAGAGTGCTGTGGCATCACAGTTCACGGCAACCTACAGCTCTTGGGCTTAGGGAATTCTCTTGCCTCAGCCTCTCAAGTAGCTGCGACTACAGGCACCTGCCACAATGCCCATCTATTCCTTTGTTGCAGTTTGGCTGGGGCCGGGACCCCCACATACCCTGGGTATGTGAGGCAGGCACCCTACGCATTGAGCCACAGGCACCACCCAACAGATGCCATTTCATTTGACTTCCCAACTTTTTTGGAGACAGTGTGTAGAACAGAAATTTAATTTCACGTACATTTGTTGTGTTTCTTTTTAAAGACAGTGCCTCTTTGTTGTCTGGGCTACAATGCAGTGCAATCTCTCACAGCTCACTGCAACCTCAAACTCCTCAGCTGAAATGATCTTCCTGTCTCCACCACCCCAGTAGCTAGGACCATAGGTGCATACTACCATGCCTGGATAATATTTTTATTTCTTGTAGAGACAGGGTCTATCTATGTTGCCCAGGCTGGTCTTTTTTTTTTTTTTTTT
>NW_003852535.1:3553410-3555565 GCF_000181295.1 Otolemur garnettii
ATTGTTGTTTGGCGGGTCCAGGCTGGGGATTCGAACCCGCCACCTTAGGTGTACGTGGCTGGCGCCTTAGCCGGTTGAGCTATAGGCGTCGAGCCCCCAGGCTGGTCTTGAACTCTTGTCCTCAAGCATTCTCCAGCTTTGGCTTCCCCAAATGCTAGGATTTACAGGCAGAAGCCACCCTGCCTGGCCTGTTGAGTTTCTTTTATTTCCCAAGGCATGAGGCTGAGCCTGTCACTGGTGGGAAAAAAAGCCAAGAATTAAGGTTCCTGCGCCCGTGGACTTTACATTCTACTAGGTATCCTAAGTTGCCACATGTTGGGGAAAATGGGAGATTGCAGCTAAGTGTAACTTTATTTTAGAAGTCCTCATTACAGGCTAGGCGCCTATACTTAGTAGTTAGGGCGCCAGCCACACACACCAGGGCTGGCGGGGTTCCAGCCCGGCCAGGCCCTGCCAAAGACAACAACAAAAAAATAGCCGAGCGTTGTCGCGAGCACCTATAGTCCCAACTACTTGGGAAACTAAGGCAAGAGAACCGCGTAAGCCCAAGAGTTTGAGGTTGCTGTGAGCTGTGATGGTACTTTATCAAGGGCGACATAAAGAGACTCTGTCTCAATATATATATTCAGGGGCGGCGCCTGTGGCTCAAGGAGTAGAGCTCCAGCCCCATATGCGAGAGGTGGGTTCAAACCCAGCCCGGGCCAAACACTGCAAAAAAAAAAGTACTCATTACAGAATACTCTACGTATTGGCCATTCTTTGTAAAATTTTACAGTGAATCTTTTGTAAATAAAAGTATACTTAGCTACAATCTTCCATTTCCCCCTATGTATCGCGACTTTGGGGACACTCTGTAGTTTTCAGTTATGTGATTATTAATCCATTTTCTAGGCAGAGAAAGCCAGGCCTAGATATGCAGCTGGGAAAGAACTGAGCTGAAATTTAAAACACTGGCCGATTCCGCTTAGGCTTTGTGAGCAATCACCCCCATTCCGAAGCTAAGTCTTAAATCCTGGAGACCCTTTCTTACAGTCCCTTCCCGGTTCAATTCCGGGATGCAGCAGCCTGAACTCTACAACCACTAACTCGAACAACTCGAGGAATCTGCGAACGGAAAGCGAGATGCGGGGCGCCCCAAGGCCCGCCTCCGTGAGCCCTGGTCTTGGGCGGAGCGCGGAGGGCCGGGCCCCGCCCAACGAGCGATCACTGAAAGTGCGCACGCGCAGCGGCCCCGCTCCCTCCCCGCGCTTCTGCCCTAGCCTGGGAACGTCAGCCGCGCGCGACGTGCTTCGCCGCATAAATGCGGTGGCGCCGGGCGTAGGAGCGTTTTGGTTCTGAGCTTCTGGACGTTCAGACGTTTGGCGGCGACGCGGCTCGTGCCTGAGCCCGCCCCCGCTCTTTGCTGTGCCATGGCGGACGAGGGGAAGTCATACAACGGTCAGTGCGGGTCTTCGGGTCGAGGGCGGGCGATCTGGGGCCCAGGTGGGCGGTGCCGGCCTAGGCCGCAGTCCAGGGGCGTGAGGCCGCTAGGGGCCCGACCGTCTGCGGGCAGCAGCGCGGGCCGGGCCGGGCCGGGCCGGGCCGGGCCGGGGGCGAGGCAGCCCCGGGCAGCTGGCTGGACGCGAGGTGGGAACCCAAGTTGTTGACTTGGTATTCTGGCTTTGGGAGAACTTGTGGCTCTGAGCAGGTAGCTTAAGGATGGGGTGATGAGATGCCTTTGAACTTTGAGGGTGGTTGATACCTGTCAGTTCAGTGTGGCGCCCTGACTCTTAATGTGATTCAGTGCCCTGCAAATAGGCTGTGCTGGTGCCCTATTTTTCAACGCAGCCAGTCGATTTTGACCCCTCCGGCTTTGGCTTTGGCTTAATAATTGAGATGTTCGTACTAGAACTGGATGTTAGTCCATTGTGGTGCCCAGGAGCTCATGACAGCTGAGGTTTGAATCATGAGTTAAACTCTCAGGCCAACTCTTCCACCGGCTTCTTGTGGCTAGTAACAGTATCTATTTCTAAGAGTGAGTGTGTGTGTGTTTTAAAACAAATCGTTCTGATCAAGTGACTGAACCATAGTGGCTGGTACTGCAGAAAGTTCTCAGTGAATGTTAGCTGCACTTTTTTTGCCTGTGTGTGTGTGTGTGTTTTTTTTTTTTTTTTTT
>NW_003852535.1:3555958-3557296 GCF_000181295.1 Otolemur garnettii
CCTGGCTATTTTTTTTTTTTTTGGTTGCAGCCATCATTGTTGTTTGGTGGCCCGGGCTGGATTTGAACCCGCCACCTTGGGTGTACGTGGCTGGCACCTTAGCCACTTGAGCCACAGGCGCCGAGCCTTATGGACCTTTTTAAAGAAGCTATTCCTACATAACAGGAGTCAGAAGGTCATATTCTTAGGACAGCAATCTGGGGCTTATGGTTAAGCACTCTACCTTGGAGCTGCTAGTAAAGCATAAGTCTAAAACTTGTTTCCAGAGTTAAAGGGCATTTCTAGCCAAGGAAGTTAAAAGCTCATCAAAAATTTTAGAGTGGCAATTTGAGAACAAGGAGATTTGGGGGCAGAGGCCCTTTAGGTTGTTCATATTTACAACTGGCATTAGTACTATATGGACAAATGAAGTCCTGGGCCAAATTTGGGGTGGCTTGCAGAGCTCTAATTTGTGGCCATTTACACTTTGGGGTCTCACCTTTCTACATTCTGCCTCTCTTCATAGTTCCAGTTTCAGCTTCATTTTTCAAAAATCTACAGTTTTCCAATAACTCTTCCCTGATGCTGCCATCCCACAAAAGGGCTCCTTTCTCTGGGCAGAGGAGTTGGACTCTGCAGTTAGTGTGTATCTTCTAGTACAGGGTGCTAGAAATTGCCACACCAAGGTACCTGGACCCAGTAACCTTTTCAAATTTGTGTTCCTGTCTCCAACTCCAGAGCATGATGACCGTGTTAGTTTCCCTCAAAGAAGGAAAAAAGGCTGGGGTCCTTTCCGGTGGAAATATGGTGAGGGGAACCGTCGATCTGGAAGAGGTGGTTCCAGTATTCGGTCTTCCCGCCTTGAGGAAGATGATGGAGATGTAGCAATGAGTGATGCCCAGGATGGTCCACGAGTACGGTAGTAAGTAACTAATTAGTCTAGTTTAAATTTGGTGACTCCCTGGATTATATGGCCCTTTTAACTGTCTGTGTCATTTTTCTTCCCACCTGTGAGAGTAAGAAATGCCAGGACAGGTGGGCACAGTGGCGCATAATTATAATCCTAGCACTCTGGGAGGCTGAGGAGTGGATTTGTGTGAGCTCAAGAGTTCCAGATAAGCCTGAGCAAGAGCAAGACTGCATCTCTACTAAAAATAGAAAAAGTAGCCAGGAGTCATGGTGGGCGCCTGTAGTCCTAGCTGCTCAGGAGGCTGAGGCAAGAGGATCACTTGAGCCCAGGAGTTTGAGATTGCTGTGAGCTATGATGCATGGCACTCTATCCAGGGTGAGACTCTGTTTGGAAAGCCAAACGCTAGGATGAGCTTAATGGTTTAATATTCTTTTTTTTTTTTTTTTTTT
>NW_003852535.1:3557316-3558774 GCF_000181295.1 Otolemur garnettii
CTGCAGTTTAGGGGGGGCTGGGTTCGAACCTGCTACTCTCGGTATATGGTGCTGGTGCCTCCCAACCTGCAGGGTCTTGATCTTGCTCAAACTCCTGAGCTCAAGCAGTCTTCCCACCTCAGCTTCCCACTGAGCCACTGTTCCTGACCCAGAGTTAGTTGTAGTCCTACTAACAGTGCAGAAGGTCTTAGAGAAGACTTTTCTAGCATTCTTTTTTTTTTTGAGACAGAGCCTCAAGCTGTCCCCCTGGGTAGAGTGCCATGGCATCACAGCTCATAGCAACCTCCAATTCCTGGGCTCAAGCAAGTCTTCTGCGTCCACCTCCCAAGTAGCTGGGACTACAGGCACCCGCTACAGTGCCCTGCTATTTTTTGGTTGCAGAAATCATTGTTTGGCAGGCCTGGGCTGGATTCGAACCCGCCAGCTCAGGTGTATGTGGCTGGCGCCTTAGCTGCTTGAGCCACAGGCACCGAGCCAATTGACCATATTTGGATTAATTTGGGTCATTTTAAGTCTCCCTCAGTCTCTCTGGTTCCTTGAAATGTATTTATTTTTTAAAGAAACCAGATCAGTTTGTTTTTGTTTTTAAGACAGAATCTCACTTTGTCATCCTCAGTTGAGTGCCGTGGCATCATAGCTCCCAGCAACCTCAAAGTCTTGGGTTCAAGCAATCTTGCCTCAGCCTCCCAAATAGCTGGGACTATAGGTGCCTGCCACAATGCCTGGTTATTTTTAGATACAGGGTCTTAAAGTCCTGAGCTCAGGCAATCCACCCTCCTCAACCTCCTAGGGTGCTAGGACTACAGGTGTAAGCAACCATGCTGGGCAAGCAGCACGGTCTTTTTTTTTTTTTAAGAGACAGAGTCTCACTTTATTAACCTTGGTAGAGTGCCATGGCGTCACAGCTCACAGCAACCTCCAACTCCTGGGCTTAAGTGATTCTCTTGCCTCAGCCTCCCGAGTAGCCTGGACTACAGGGACCCACCACAATGCCCATCTAGGTTTTCTATTTTTAGTAGAGACAGGGGTATTGTTTTTTGCTCAGGCTGGTCTCAAATTCCTGAGCTCAGGCAATCCACCTGCCTGTGCTAAGATTACAGGTGTGAGCCATGGTGCCTGACCCTTTTTTGGAGTCAGTCTCACTTTGTCACCCTCAGTAGAGTACCATGGCATCATAGCTCCCAGCAACTTCAGTTTTCTTGCTTCAGCCTCCCAAATAGCTGGGACTATAGGCACTTGCCACTTTGCCACTTGCCAAAAATTGCCCAGCTATTTTTAGAAATGGGGTCTTGCTCTTAGACTGGTCTCAAATTTGTGAGTTCAAGTAATCCACCCCCCTCAGCCTGCCAGAGTGCTGGGATTACAGGTGTAAGTCACTGCACTCAGCCCCTCCCCCCTTTTTTAGTTTTTTCTCTTTTTTTGCATATAGGTTTCTTGTTATTCTTTTTCTTTTTTTTT
>NW_003852535.1:3559598-3560820 GCF_000181295.1 Otolemur garnettii
AGCCATCATTGTTGTTTGGCGGGCCCGGGCTGGATTCGAACCCACCACCTTAGGTGTATGTGGCTGGCGCCTTAGCCAGTTGAGCCACAGGCGCCGAGCCGACTTTTCTAGCATTTAAGGCTAATTTGTTCTCTTTTTCCTCACAGCAACCCCTATGCCACCCGACCTAACCGTCGAGGCGATACTTGGCATGATCGAGATCGCATTCATGTTACTGTGCGGAGAGACAGAGCTCCTCCTGAGAGAGCAGGGGCTGGCACAAGCCAGGATGGGCCCTCAAAGAACTGGTTCAAGATTACAGTGAGTACTTTGGGAAGGCAGATGGTGTAGTGGAAAGAGGGGAGTTGGCTCAGAGTAAAAGTGTCTACATTTGATTCCATGAAAATCAGTCTTCTCAGCTGTTTATAATCTGGTATCTATATTTTCTCCTAAGAATCAGTATCTTACAATACCTAAGAATAGGCTAAGGTATAGAAGGGGATATAGAAGGGGATAGGCAGGATGGAGCAGAAGGGAATGTATTCACTTGGCTCAAGCAGAATATGGAGCTTATAGTTCTGGAGTTCTCTGAGGAGCATTCAAGGTATAAATAACATCTTGAAATTTTTGTTTTTATTTATTTCTTTATTTTTTAGAAATAAAAAATGTGGAATGCAGTGATATGATTGGAGTGCAATGGAGTACAGTGATATGATTATAACTGGAGTGCATTTGGAATGCAGTGATATGATTATAACTGACTGTAAACTTGAACTCCTGGCCTCAAGTGATCTTCCCACCTAAGCCTTCCCCCAAGCAGCTAGGACTATAGGCATATGACACCAAACCTGGATAATTTTCATTTTATTTTAGAGATAGTGTCTTGCTGTATTTTCCAGGCTGGTCTGTAACTCACCCTGTTGCTCAGGCTGGTCTGGAACTCCTGGAACCTCTAGTAATCTGCCATCTCAGCCTTCCAAAAGTTCTGGGATTATAGGTGTGACCCACCACACCTGTCCATCTTGGAATTTTGAGGATAAAAAATTTTGACTGTTTTGAGGAATAATAACTGGACAGAAAGGAAGTTAAGGAGTCTACAAGTATCTCAAGCAGAAAACCTATGACTTTTCCTCTTTTAAGAAAATCTTCTGGCTCGGCGCCTGTGGCTCAAGCGGCTAAGGCGCCAGCCACGTACACCTAGGGTGGCGGGTTCGAATCCCCAGCCCGGGCCCGCCAAACAACA
>NW_003852535.1:3560880-3569059 GCF_000181295.1 Otolemur garnettii
TGTTGCCCAGGCTACAGTGCAATGGCATGATCATAGTTTACTATAACCTCCCACTGCTGGGCTCAAGTGATCCTCTGCCTCAGGTTCCTGAACAGCTGCAAGTACAAGCACACACCACCATCCTAGCTAGCTAATCTTTGTTTTGTTTTTTTTTTTAATTTTGCTTTCAATTTCAACTGGCTTTCACTCATCTTAGTTTGAAGTTGTTTATTTTTTTTTCTTTTCTTCCTTTAGTGATTCTCTTGCCCTTTGCCTCCCAATTAGTTGGGACTACAGGTGCCCGCCACAATGCCTGGCTTTTTTTGGGTATAGACAGGGTCTCACTCTGGCTCACTCAGGTTCATGCTGGTCTCGAACCTCTGAGCTCAGGCAATCCACCTGCCTCGGCCTCCCACAGCACTAGGACTACACGCGTGAGCCACCATGCCCAGCCCACCCCCTAACTAATTGTTTTGTTGTTTTTTTTTTTTTGAGACAGAGCCTCAAGCTGTCACCCTGGGTGGAGTGCTATGGCATCACAGCTCACAGCAATACCTCCAACTCCTGGGCTCAAGCGAATCTCCTGCCCCCGCCTCCCAAGTAGCTGGGACTACAGGCGCCCACCACAATGCCCGGCTATTTTTAGGTTGTAGCCATCATTGTTGTTTGCCGGCCCGGGCTGGGGATTTGAACCCGCCATGTTAGGTGTATGTGGCTGGCGCCTTAGCCGCTTGAGCCACAGGCGCCGAGCCCCCCTAACTAATCTTAAAGTCTTTTTTTAGAGACAGAGTCTCATTTTGTTGCCCTCGGTAGAGGGCCTTGGCATCACAGCTGACAGCAACCTCCAGCTCTTGGGCTTAGGTGGTTCTCTTGCCTCAGCCTCCTGAGTAGCTGGGACTACAGGCACCCACCACAACACCTGGCTATTTTTTTGTTGGAGTTTGGCCAGGGCCAGGTTCAAACTCGCCACCCTCAGTATAGGGGGCCAGTGCCCTACTCACTGAACCACAGGCACCACCTTTAATTTTATTTATTTATTTTTAAAATTGAGACAGAGTCTTAGTATGTTGCCCTCGGTAAAGTGCTATGGCATCACAGCTCACAGCAACCTCCAACTCTTGGGCTTAAGCAATTCTCTTGCCTCAGCCTGCCAAGTAGCTGGGACTATAGGCGCCCACCACAATTCCCAGCTATTTTTTGGTTGCAGTTGTCATTGTTGTTTAACTGACCTGACTGAGCTGGGTTCAAACCCACCAGCCTCAGTGTATGTGGCTAGTGCCATAACCACTACAACGTTGAGCCTAATCTTAAAATCTTTTTATAGAGATAGTGTCTTGCTATGTTGCCCAGGTTAGTCTTGAACTCTTGGTCTCAAACAGTCTTTCTGTCTGGCTCAGCCTCCTGGGATTGAAAGCATAAGCCACTGCAGCAAATCGCCTCTTTAGAATCTTTTTAAAGTTTAATAGAAGGTATAAAGGGAACACTACATTGCATCTGCTGTTCACTCTGTCACAGATCGTTCCCCTCCTTTTTTTTTCTTTCTTCTCATTTTTAGATTCCTTATGGCAGAAAGTATGACAAGGCATGGCTCCTGAGCATGATTCAGAGCAAGTGCAGTGTCCCGTTCACCCCCATTGAGGTAAGACAAGGCCTGAGTGGCTAGCTGGCTGAGCAAGGGGCTCTGGGCTCCAAGTGTAATGCTCTTGTTTCTGTTTATAGTTTCATTATGAGAACACACGGGCCCAGTTTTTTGTTGAGGATGCCAGCACTGCCTCTGCACTGAAGGCTGTAAACTATAAGATTTTGGATCGGGATAACCGAAGGGTGTGTATAAAGGGCCTGGGTTGGCTGGAGATGGGGATTAGCTTCACAAAGTAAAGACTGGGTCTTGTTTCAAGGCCTTAGGCATCCCTGGAGTTGACTGTGCCCTTTCTGTCTTCCCTCCAGATATCTATCATCATCAACCCCTCTACTCCGCCCCCTACTATACTGAATGAATTAAAGCCAGAACAAATAGAGCAGCTAAAGGTGAGGCACACTCAACTAAGATATGTTCCCAACCCATTCTTACTACTTCTCTTACACCTACACACAACCCCAGCTACCATGAATTCTTTTCTTCCTCTGTAGCTAATCATGAGCAAACGATATGATGGCTCCCAACAAGCACTTGACCTCAAGGGCCTCCGTTCAGACCCAGGTATGGATGATAGCAGTAATTAATCAGATAGGTGGAGACAGGGATTTGTCAGGGAGAGGAAGTGTGAGGATGGTTTAGTGTTAACACTGGCCTGGGTAAGTACTCTCAGGCTTCCCTTTTCTTTCTTTTCTACTTCCTGAAGATTTGGTGGCCCAGAACATTGATGTTGTCCTGAATCGTAGGAGCTGTATGGCAGCCACCCTGCGGATCATCGAAGAAAACATCCCTGAGGTAAGACCTCTGGCCCAGTAATGGAAATGAGGAAAAAGGGTGGGATAGATAGAATAGAACTGGAGACAGATTTGCTTCTCGTCTACTCACAGGTGGTGCTTCCTCTAAACCCTTCTCTCCCCACAGCTATTGTCCTTGAACTTGAGCAACAACAGGCTGTACAAGCTAGATGACATGTCCAGCATTGTGCAGAAGGCACCCAACCTAAAGATTCTAAACCTCTCTGGAAACGAAGTGAGACATGACCATCTAGCTCTGTTTCTGAGGGGGTGGGAAGAGCATGCCTGGTGATGGCAAGAGGCGAGAGTGAGGACTCAGAGATGGGGGTAGGGATTGAGGGTGTAGGGATCCCACTGGCTTTCTTCACCAGTGCCTTTTTCCCAATCTTTGCAGTTGAAGTCCGAGCGGGAGTTGGACAAGGTAAAAGGGCTAAAGCTAGAAGAGCTATGGCTCGACGGAAACCCCCTGTGTGATACCTTCCGAGACCAGTCCACATACATTAGGTCAGTTGTAGCCTTTGTCTCCCCTCCTGGGGACCTTCACCCCCTGGGAGGCTGAGCTAATGCACCCTGACCAGTGCCCGTCTGCAGGAGATGTGCAGCCTTGAGCTGGAACCACCTATCTTTTGGGAAGATCATGTGTTCCTCCCTATGGTCTGTCTGTGTCTCCCAGCTTTGCCCTGAGATCTCTACTCCTTTCTTCTGACTTGACTTGACTACTTGCTGGTTCTGTGGTCTTTCTCCTTCCTCTGAAACACAGCCTTTTCTAGAATCTCCCTACCCTACTGTTCCAGGAAGGGCATCTCCCCTTTTCTACTCTAACAAGGGGTTGTTTCATATGCCCCATATGTGGGGTTGCCTTGTGCCAAGAGCCTGTTTCTTGGGCTGAGAAAGCCATCCCTACGTGGGACTTCTTGTGTGATGAGCCCTTCATTATACTGTGATGGCTCCTCTTGCCTTTGTGCCAAGAGGGGCCCTTTTCTCATGATGTACTTGCCCAAGGCTGTTGCCTGGGCTTTTCTACTTATGCTGAGGTTGAGGCCTCCTGAGGGCTGGTGCCATGCAATCTGTCTCTCTTGCTCAGTGCTGTGAGCTGGGACCTCCCTGGAGAAGAAACCTGGGTTCCCTAATACATGTGACCAGAGCCGGGGCCCTGCCAGCAGGCGTGGGAGTCCCAAGGCAGGTACTGGGCGTGGAGGCCACGGGGGCATAGGCTACTAAGGAGACAGAGAACTGACCCTCTTGGGGGCACTGCCCCTCCCTCACTCACACTTCACATCACCCTGTTTGGCCCCAGAGGATGGCTGGTTAGCCAGAGACGGGTAAGATTCCTCAGGGAAGGAACAACCTAAGACAGGCACAGTCGCAGAGGGGCCATCAGGAGAGAACTTGGGGGCCAACAGAGGTGGGGCATAGACCCTCACCCCCCCAACTTTGCAGGGGCCTGAACCCTCACCCCTTCTGAGGGAGGTCTCCTGCCCCCAAGGCTGCTTTGCTTCCCACGCCCAGCTCAGATTGGGACCCAGGTAGCAGACAGACCTGGCCAGCAGCAACTGCCCACTCACCACAGCAAGGATTTGTTCTCCATTTCTACCTTGGACCACAGGGGCAGGGTAGCTGAAGGAAAGGGCTGTGTCAGGGTATCTTTCTCCCTTATTTCCCTTATTTTTCTAAATGCTTCCTTGCCTTGTAGTTCTCTTTCTTTGCTTTCTCTTTTCTTTTCAACCCATATATCTCCCCCATGTCTCCTTTCCCCTGTCCTCTCCTATCTTTTTTTCTTTCTCTTCTTTTCCTTTCTTTTTCTTTTGCGTCTCCTTCTCCTAAGCCCCACCTTGCTCATCTCCCTGCCCCAATATCCTGTGCCATCCTTGTGGTGTGTTCTGGTCTTGGCCAAGGCCAGACCTGACAGAACTGATGGATACCTGGTGAGGCAGCGGAGCCCCTGGGCTCCCACCCCATTCCCTCCTCCCGGGGCTGCACAGGTGAGTAGGTGGAAGGTAAGGGGGGCAGGAAGGGGAAGGAGGTCCTGGGCTTAAAGCCTGGGCTGGGAGTGTTGCTCCTTGCAGCACTCGGGGTCAGTCAGAGAGAAAAAGAGACAGTCAGCCTTCAAGGCAGTCCATGTCTGGGTGCCCCTGGTGAGGTGGGGAGTGGGGGCCATTTTTCCTTGAGCACATGCTGGGGAGGATTAGGGGGATGAGCAGGATGGGATGGGTTGTTCCTCGGGTGTTGGTGTATTTGCTCTTAGAGCAGCCCAGGAGGCACGGTGGCTCTGAAACATCACTTACTTCTGTCCCGTTCTTGACAGCGCCATTCGTGAACGATTTCCTAAGTTATTACGCCTGGTAAGTCTGTAACTTTTTCATTGTCCTCTAACAAGCATCTCCCACTCTCAGATTCTTTCTTTCCTTTTTCTTTTTTTTTTTTTTTTTTTTGAGATAGTGTCTCAGTATGTTGCCCTGGGTAGAGTGCTGTGGCATCACAGCTCACAGCAACCTCAAACTCCTGAGCTTAGGTGATTCTTTTGCCTCAGCCCCACGAGCAGCTGGGACTACAGGCACCCACCACAACTCCTAGCTATTTTTTTGTTGGAGTTGTTGTTTAGCTGGCCCAGGCCTGGTTTGTACCTGCCACCTTCGGTATATGTGGCTGGCACTGTAACCACTGTGCTACAGGCGCCGAGCCTCCACTCTCAGATTCTTGTGTAACTTTTTTTTTTCTCCATCTCACTTTGTTGTCCTCAATAGAGTGCTATGGCATCATAGCTCACAGCAACCTCAAACTCTAGGGCTCAAGCAATTTTCTTGCTGCAATCTCGCAAGTAGCTGGGACTGGAGGAACCCGCCACAACGCCCGGCTATTTTTAGAGGCAGGGTCTTGCTCTTGCTCTTGCTCATGCTGGTCTGACACCTGTGAGCTCAGACAGGCCACCTGTCTCAGTCTCCCAAAGTGCTAGGATTACAGGCGTGAGCTACTGTGCCCAGTCTGTGTAACTTTTTTATGTAACCATTAACTTGGGGACTTGAGTCCCTTTGAGAATCTAATAAAGGATGTGTAATTTATCTTCCCAGAAAAATGCTTATAAGCAAAAATTGCAGACAATTTTCATAGCTCTTTTATACTTCTGACTTTTCGTTTTTAGACTTTCAGTTTACTTATTTGTCCAGCCTTTTCCTCTGATTTACAGTTAGCTTTCACTTTCTTTCCACAGGATAGTCATGAGTTACCCCCGCCAATTGCCTTTGATGTTGAAGCCCCCACCACATTACCACCCTGCAAGGTGAGACGGGAGACACATTTAGAACTTTTGTGTGGGGAAAGTACTGCTTCCATGGTCCTGATATCTGTTTGATTCCAGGGAAGCTATTTTGGAACAGAGAACCTGAAGAGTCTGGTCCTGCATTTCCTACAGCAGTAAGTATCCCAGGAACCTGAGGCTAGAAAGAAGTGGGCCGAGCTGGGCCGAGCTAGGCACAGCTCATTCTTAGAAGCTACTAGGTCCCTTTGTGGCTCTAAACTACGGAACTCAGACTTTCCCTTTTGTTCTCCCCATAGGTACTATGCAATTTATGACTCTGGAGACCGGCAGGGGCTCCTAGATGCCTACCATGATGGGGCTTGCTGTTCCCTTAGCATTCCGTTCATTCCCCAGAATCCTGCCCGGTGTGTATCATATTCCAGAACCTACCCAGGACCACAAAGTTTCTTAGCAGATACATGGCAACAGCAACCACACTGCTGTGACCACCACTTACTTTTCCTCTTACTTCCCTAGAAGCACCTTGGCCAAGTACTTCAAGGACAGCAGAAATGTGAAGAAGCTTAAAGACCCTAGTAAGTGTGTGATGTGAGCAAAACAGAATGGGAGAAGGGGAAGGGATGGAATCAGTCATAGAGCTCGGGAGAGTATGGCAGACCCCAACTTGCTTTCTCCTCTGCCCACAGCCTTGCGGTTCCGGCTGCTGAAGCACACACGTCTCAATGTTGTTGCCTTCCTCAATGAATTGCCCAAAACCCAGCACGATATTAATTCCTTTGTGGTAGACATAAGCGCCCAGACAGTAAGCACCTATTTCTTCCCTGATAGGAGCCTACAATCAGGGTGAGGGGTTGTATTTAAGAGGCAGGGATGAGGGGCCAGCATGGTGGCTCACACATTGTAATCCTAGCACTCTGGGAGGCTAAGGCAGGAGAATCCCTTGAGCTTAGGATTTTGAGACCAGCCTAAGCAAGAGCAAGACCCCATCTCTACTAAAAATAGAAAAATTAGCCAGGCATTGTGGTGGGGACCTATAATCTCAGCTACTGGGAAGGCTGAGGCAGAAGGATCGCCTGAACCCAGGAGTTTGAAGTTGTTGAATTATGATGACTCTATGGCACTCTACCCAGTGGCACTCTACCCAGGGTGACAGAGCAAGACTGTCTCCAAAAAAAAAAAAAAAAAGGCTTGACGCCCTTAGCTTAGTGAGCAGGACACCGGCCACATAGACCAAAGCTGGCTAATTTAAGCCTGGCCCGGGCCTGCGAAAGGTCACTGACAACTGTAACCAAAAAATAGCCAGGTGTGGCGGCTGCTTATAGTCCCAGCTACTCAGGAGGCTAAGGCAAGAGAATCACTGAAACCCAAGAGTTTGAGGTTGCTGTGAGCCATGACACCATGGCACTCTACCAAGGACGACATACTGAGACTCTGTCTCTAAAAAAAAAAAAAAAGAGGCCAGGGGGGCTGGGATGCCTACCTTATACCTGGTGTTGTTCCTCTTTCAGAGCACACTGCTGTGTTTTTCTGTCAATGGGGTCTTCAAGGAAGGTGAGAATCTTTTGAGTCCTGTGTTTGTAGTATTTTCCGCAGTCAGAATCTTTCTTAGCATGCTTTGCTTTCCAGCTACTTTCTTTTTTCCCTTTTCCAGAGCACCTTCTCTCATTCTGCCTCCACACTATCTTAACTTTTGGCTACCTTCTTCACCTGTCCTGTCTGGAATATGGGAAAAGCCTGGGGATTAGGAGGACATAGACTTTGAAGTCCAGGGGGTCTGAGTTTCTATCTCTGTCGTGGGTCTGTGGGCAAGTTATATCATCTCTGAACCTCAGATTCTTTACTTACAAGATTAGATTAGTTGATAGCGATCTCATAGTGGTGTTGTAGGAAGTAAATGAAGTGACATATAAAATGCTTGACCTGGGGCCTGGCACACAAGTGCCCTATCAGTAGGTTTATAGTTACTAACTAGGCCAGGCATGGTGGCTCATGTCTGTAATCCTAGCACTCTGGGAGGCCAAGGCAGGTGGATTGCCTGAGCTCACAAGTTCAAAACCAGCCTGAGTAAAACAAGACCTCGTCTCTACTAAAAATAGAAAAACTAGGTGGTACCTGTGGCTCAAGGAGTAGGCCGCTGGCCCCATATGCCAGAGGTGTGGGTTCATACCCAGCCCTGGCCAAAAAAACTGCAACAACAACAACAAAAAAATAATAGATAAAAATAGAAAAACTGAGGCAAGAATATTGCTTGAACTTGAGTTGGAGGTTGCTGTGAGCCATGACACCACAGCACTCTACCCAGGGTGACAGCTTGAGACTCTGTCTCAAAAAAAAACAAAAGTGGTTATTAACTATTATTGTCTTCCCTAATCTGACCCTTCCTTCATCCACCTCTGTGCCCCTTAGAAATGTAATCATCCGGCTCGGCGCCTATAGCTCAACCGGCTAAGGCGCCAGCCACGTACACCTAAGGTGGCGGGTTTGAATCCCCAGCCCGGACCTGCCAAACAACAA
>NW_003852535.1:3570215-3575750 GCF_000181295.1 Otolemur garnettii
GGCACTCCACCCAGGGGGACAGCTTGAGGCTCTGTCTTTAAAAAAAAAAAAAACTGTCCATGGGTTGAGGGAAAATGTATAATTCTAATGTGTTTGGTAGACAACGCTTCCAAATATGGAGTTTGTGGGAAGGGGTAAATGATAAGTAATAGTTAAGAGGGAGAAGGGAACTTGTGCGTATTGAAAGAAGCTGCGTGTCAGTCATCAGTGAGAATAGGAATGGTGTTTGGAAAATGAGGTTATCTGTCCAGCTGTTTAAGGTGCTCTTTATCCCCAAGGCTATGTATTGTAAACGATGAGCTCTTTGTGCGGAATGCCAGCTCTGAAGAGATCCAAAGAGCCTTTGCCATGCCCGCACCCACGCCTTCATCCAGCCCAGTGCCCACCCTCTCCCCGGAGCAGCAGGAAATGTTGCAGGCATTCTCTACCCAATCTGGAATGAACCTTGAGTGGTCCCAGAAGTGAGTACTGGGCATGTATAGGATAGGGATGAACTGAGGTAGAGCTGGTAGTGAATAATAAGCACTGTAATTTTAAAGCCAAACTTTTTTGGTTGCTTAAAAAAGAAAAGTCCAGGCTCAGCTACATACACTGAGGCTGGCGGGTTCGAACCTGGCCCCAGCCAGCTAAAACAATGACAACTGCAACAACAACAACAACAACAACAAAATAGCCAGGCATTGTGGCGGGCGCCTATAGTCCCAGCTACTTGGGAGGCTGCAGCAAGAGAATCGCTTAAGCCCAAGAGTGTGAGGTTGCTGTGAGCTATGATGCCATGACACTCTACCAAGGGAGACAAAGTGAGACTCTGTTTTTAAAAATATATATATCTTTTGTAACAATCTGGATGGAACTGACACCATCCTCCTAAGTGAAATACCATAGGAATGGAAAAACAGACACCACATGTACTCACTTTTTAAATTAGAACTAAATGATCAACATGTATGCCTACATTTGGAAGTAAAATTCAACGGAAATCAAGCAGGTAGGAGGAAACAGAGAGGATAGATAAATTTACACTTAACGGGTACAATGCACTCTGCCTAGGGAATGGACACACTTATAACCTTGACTCAAACTATACAAAAGTAATGCATGTAACCAAAACGTTTGAATTCTGTAACATTCTGAAATTTAAGAAAATACAAAACATTCCTTATATTTGATGGACCATTGGAAGACAATTGGAATTTTTACTGTTTTTCATTTGTATAAATAGTATAAGTATGTATAAGAATATATTGTTGGTTAGGGAGGTAGCTCACACCTGTAATCCTAGCACTCTGGAAGGCCGAAGTGGTTGGATTGCTTGAGCTCAGGAGTTCGAGATCAGCCTAAACAAGAACAAGACCACATCTCTACAAAAAAAAATAGAAAAATAGGCCAGGTTTTGAGGTGGGCACCTGTAGTCCCAGCTAACTCAGGAGGCTGAAGCAGAATGATTGCTTGAGCCCAA
Organism: Otolemur garnettii; assembly: GCF_000181295.1. Taxonomy (NCBI): domain Eukaryota; kingdom Metazoa; phylum Chordata; class Mammalia; order Primates; family Galagidae; genus Otolemur; species Otolemur garnettii. The sequence goes on from NW_003852535.1 coordinate 3,571,675, forward strand.
GAGTTTGAGGTTGCTGTGAGCTATAATGACCTCATGGCAGTAAACCCCAGGGCAAAAGTGAGACTCTGTATCAAAACAAAAAGAAAAAAGAGTACATACAATTGTTGGCAACCTTGGGTGGATATGTCTTAGAATGGATTTTGAAGTGGCATTTAGTGGATGGTTCTCGTGGAGCTACCTGTTGTTTCCCCACTCTAGGTGCCTTCAGGACAACAACTGGGACTACACCAGATCTGCCCAGGTCTTCACTCATCTCAAGGTAAAGTTTAAAAATACACAGTGGATGGGCAGCGTCTGTGGCTCAAAGGAGTAGGGCGCCAGCCCCATATGCCAGAGGTGGTGGGTTCAAACCCAGCCCCGACCAAAAACTGGAAAAAAAAAAAAAAAACAGTGGAAAACGAGGGCTCTGCACCATCAAGAGGATTGAGTCCTTTTGGGGAGTTGCCTCCCTCTACTGACCTTTCATTTTCTTCAGGCCAAGGGCGAGATCCCGGAAGTGGCGTTCATGAAGTGACCCATGTCATGCCCCAGAAGACGGCCCCCTGTAAATAGCTCTTGGATATTATGATCATCTGTCGTCTCCTCCTATCCGGCCTGAGGCCACGCTGTGACTGTGACCGAGGAGGGAGAGCTGCTGGATCCCTCTCCTCACCTGCCTTCTGGAAGACTTCCGGAAGATTGAGCCTCACTGGTGCCTGGAAGCCAAAGGTTACTTTGTAGAACTGACACTAAACTACCCGAAGGACTTAGGTGCTTTGTGTACTTATCCCCAGGATCCTCCTTACTTTTTAAGATAAAGAGTGACATTGTATTTTGTGTCTTGGGTGCTGTATCTCCTCTATTCCCGGCCCTGCACCAGAGACTGGTCCTGCTGAGGGCGGGGCTCCCGGGGGTGGAGGATGAAGCAGAGGGACTGGGAGGTAGCACCGGAAGTCCCGCCCCGGAAGCGGGCTGGCGCGGGACATGGCGGTACCTTGGCGGCCCCGACATCTAGCGCTGCCGGTCGCTCTGCAGCCTCTGCGCGCGTGCCGGCTTCTGCACGACACTGCCCCGCTACAGGACGTGCTGCTGTTCGAGCATGAACGGGGCCGCTTCTTCGCCTTCCTCGGGCTTTTCTGCGCGGGCCAGGGAGTCTTCTGGGCCTCCCTGGCCGTAGCAGCTTTATCCCGACCCCCGGTCCCTGTGCAGTATCAGGACGCGGAGGCACCAGACTCTGGCCACTTCGACCTGCGCTCCGCGGTCTGGCGCTACGGGCTGGCAGTCGGTTGTGGCGCTATCGGTAAGGTGTGGGCTGGTTTGGTACCATGGCAATATGGGGTGGCTGGGCACCACCCTCCCGACTTAAGGAGAGTAACAGGCTCCCCGTCCAGATGAGCAGGCGGCGAGGGGGGCGGCACGTACCTATACAATGGGGAACACTGAAAAGCCCCAGAGGCCACCCCTTGGCCCAGTCCTCTTAAGGTTTGCCGCCCACACCAGGACCTAGACGTGTGTTTGTGTTGTGTAGAGAAATAACCCAAAATTGTAGGGTAGTATCGTCACAATAATTTGTCAAGGGCATGGGAACGATCTGTGCTTCCTTGCAGTGAAAATACTTCATCACCCCTAACTTTAACTCTCCCTGCAGGAGCCTTGGTTCTTGGTGCAGGTCTTATCTTCTCCCTCCGGTCTGTGCGCTCAGTGATGCTTCGAGCTGGAGGACAGCAAGTGACCCTCACCACTCATGCCCCCTTTGGCTTGGGGGCCCATTTCACTGTTCCCTTGAACCAGGTGTCCTGCATGGCTCACCGGGGTGAAGTGCCTGCCATGTTACCTCTGAAGGTGAAAGGGCGGCGCTTCTATTTTCTCTTGGACAAATCTGGATACTTCCCCAACACAAAACTCTTTGACAATACCGTGGGTGCCTACCGCAGCTTGTGAAGAAACAACTTCAGGTCACTCATCCCAGAGGGGGCCAAAAACCAAACCTTAGAGATGGAGTGACAGCCAGGCTCTCAGAAGGGGGTCCAAGACTAATTAACAACAAATAAAAGAGCAGTCATCCCAAGAGCTGGTGCCTGACAGTGTATCTGAAATTTCCATCCATATCTGTTATTGTTAATTTTTTTTTGGCTGGAGCTGGGTTTGAACCTGCCACCTCCGGCATATGGGGCCAGCACCCTACCCTTTTGAGCCACAGGCGTTACCCCTCCATCCATATCTGTTGAGTCTTCATTCTTCTTTCCTCCCAGCTACATGCTTTAATATTAAAAACTCAGTGCCAACAAGAAGAAAGTACTATAATATTTTGGTATAAAACAACTATGGGAAGAGAGGTAGAGGGGAGGCCTGTCATCATGTTACCCTCGTGGAGGGAAAACAAAGGCTCCTGACATAAACAGGGCCACGGGAGGACAACAGGATTGCAGGCACTCGGGCACGGAGTCTTTGGCTGCAGGAAGCACTCGGGTTTCTCTTCAGGAATGGGAAAGCCGAGGCCCAACAAGAGCATCTGTCTCAGAGGTCCACTCAGGGTCACCCCTCTCCAGAGGCCGGTATGGGGTGGCTTCAGACTTCCACTGCACAACTTGAAGCACCAAGACCACACACCACAGTACCAGATTCACCCAAGAAGAGGTCTGTGGGAGACAGGAACAGTAGTGTGAGGAATAGGGCCATCTCAGATCCAGTCCTTTCTACCCATGTAACTTTCTCATCTGTTTAGTGTCAAGCGGACAAGCCCCACAGCTTCTTGTAGCTTCTCACTGGTAGGCCAAGCCCATGATACCCAGGTGAGCACCCTTACAGTAAAAATACTTAAAATGAGTATCAATGTATTCCTGGGTTTCCACCCAGTCTTTTATATCCCAGGGCCTCACTTCAGCATTATGTAGGTTGGAGTAAAACTGCAGAGCGGTTCCAGGAGGTGTCCATGAAATTTTCTGGGCTTCAGCGCAACTGTGAGGTCAAAGAGACAGTTGTGAGAAAAGGGGAATACAGGTGAACACACTGGTGCCCGGGTACCCTTTTAAATGAAAGCCAAGTGATGGAGATAAAAAGAGAAGTTACAGGCTTGGTGCCTGTAGCTCAGTGGCTAGGGTGCCAGCCACATATACCAGAGCTGACCGGTTTAAATCAAGTCCAGGCCTGCCAAACAACTATAACCAAAAAACAGCCAGGCATTGTGGCATACACCTGTAGTCCCAGCTACTTGGGTGGCTAAGGCAAGAGAATCAATTAAGCCCAAGAGTTTGACATTGCTGTGAGCTCTGATATCACAGCACTCTACCAAGGGTGACAGCTTGAGACTCTGTCTCAAAAATAAAGTTACAGTGGTGCCTGTGGCTCAAAGGAGTAGGGCGCCCACCCCATATACGGGAGGGGGCGGGTTCAAACCAGGCCACGGCCAAAAAACTGCAAAAAAAAAAAAAAGTTATAGGGCCCATTCTGCAAAGGAAAGATAGCCACAGACAGGTGTCCCTCTCCTTCCCATTACCTAATTGTATTGTTAAGGGAGATGATGGAGTTGCAGAGGGAACTGGTGCCAAATCGAAGGATACAGGCAGTCACTAAGACCAGGAAGATGGCTATAGCAGAGATGACCAGTGCAATGCGGAGCCCTACAGGACCTCTGTAAAGGGAAAGAGAACAAGGCTTGTGGCTGAGGTGGAACACATCCCACCTTAGCCCTTAACCCTCTGAGGCAGTCACCTGTGGGAGTCCTCGATGCAGCTGCTATAGACCCAGAAGAGCAGAAGCAGGAGGCAGTAGAGGGCCAGGAGCCCAGAGGTCCCAGCCACAAAGTAGCAGAGAGATGGGGCCGAGGGATGGGATAAGGCCAGGGAAGAGCCATTGAGGGCGGCCACACCATACAGGGGACAGCTCCCCCTGAAGGAACCCTGTGGAGAGAAGCTGCTGAGTCCTAAACATCAAATTAGTGCCTGTGGATGCAGGCTCATTGTGGGTGTTGGGGATCTAGGCCAGTTATTTGTGCATTGTCAATACCTGCTTCTGAGACAACAAGATTGATAAGAGAGGGTTTGCTGGGGAATCATACCTGCAGTGACCAGAGGAGTCAGGCTTTTTTTTTTTTTTTT
>NW_003852535.1:3576026-3578514 GCF_000181295.1 Otolemur garnettii
TTTTTTTTTTTGACTACTCAAGTGAAACAGTGGGAAGGAGACACGCCTTAGGAGAAGCCTCACAAGTTCCGGTCTCTCCTCTGCAAAGTCCTGGAGTCAACTCAGACCTTGTGTTACCAACAAGTAACTATTTCTGATGATTCCTAATCTGCAAGATGGATATACTAGTGACTACTTTACAGGGATTATGTCAACGCATGTTTATTAACAGGCTGCCTGGGTGGGATAAACACTCAAATGTAAATTACTGACGTTAAGCGTTTTCTACATCACTATTTTGTCATTTAACACACTGCGTTGCAATTGTGTTGGCTTAAATCATCTCTACACTATGATTTATTCAGCATAGCTCAGCAAATGGCTTCTGATTTAACAGATGAAGACAGGGCCTGGTCCGACTTCTGTTTCATAACCAGGGTTACGCAGCAGGAGCTATCGGGCCCGACTGTCTGGTGCCTACTTGTCCCTTTGGGGAGCAAACAACTTCGCAGGATGGGATGACCAAGCCGTGCGGAACCAGCCTGCGATTAACGTCGCTGCATGTCAGGCAAAGGCTGATACCCATCAGGTCTCACGCCTCCTAGCAGCTACAAACTCAGCCAGAAGGCGGCAGTGACCTCTTCAAGTCAGGATCGGCCACACCTCGCCCCCACCCGCCTATCCGTCGTGGCCCTAAGGATGACCCCACCCCGCAGCCGCACCTGGGTCCGGGTGAGCGCTGCGGCCGCCACTGCCCCACACAGGAAGGCGGCCGCGAAGAGCACGAGCTCGACGCGCTGCAGCCAAGGAAGCGCCATGGCGCCCCAGCCACCAGGAAGCGCCGGCGCCAACCGCCCAAGCCCCGCCTCATCCGGGGCGACCCACGAGCGCAGAGGCGTCACTTCCGGGAGGGGCTTTATTTACAGAGGTAGGGGCGTCTCCCCAGCCCACCCCGCCCTAGAGCGGCAGGTACAGGGAGTAGTCCGACAGCGCCCAGCGGCGGGCGGGGCGGCCAGTGCGGCCAATCATGGGCAGCTTCTGCACGTAGCGGGAAGCCGGGCTGGGCCCGTACGGCGCTGGGAAGGCAGTTTGGAACAGACGCCCGCGACAGCGCCTCCCGGCCTGCCGCCCGGCTATAATAAACCGGAAGTGGGGAGCACTACGCGGGGCGAAACGGCTTTTCTGGAAGACGTCGCGGGTGCCGGCGCCAGGACCCTGCTGTCGGGGCGCCCCGCGCGTCCGGTGCACGCGCGGCAGCGGCCTGCTCTCGGAGGCGGCGGACGCGGAGGCCGACGTGGGTCCACCGCCGCCTCGAGGGCTCTCGTCGCCCTGCGGACTGACCACGGCACTGGCAGTCAGCTGCGGCATCTTCCGCACCGAGTCTGGGGCTGCAGTCGGCTCCTTCTTGTCCCCGGGTGGCCGGGGGGCTGTGGGTGCGGGCTGGCCCGTGCCGAAACGAGTTGCCAAACTGTCACCGAAGAAGGCGTATAGCTCCCGGTAGATGTCTGCCAGGGTCACCGAAAGAGAAGGGTCCTCCGGTCCCGCTCCCCCTGGGTGTAGCGGGAGTCCAGACCCAAAGCCTGGCTCTGCACCGCCCCCAGAGGGAGACTCTTGCAGGAGAAGGCTGTCCCAAGGCAGGTCTTCTGGAAGCCTGCACCCCCTGCTTCTTGAGCCACCTCTGTTGGGCTCTGCTGCCTGGGCCTTCATCTTCAGCAGTCGCTCTATGGCCACCTGTAAGAATAGGGAACTAAGAATTGGGAGGAACCCGCCACCATCAAGTATTCCAAAGTAAGCCCGCTGAGTTGCTGAGCTTAAGCAAAGAATGGAGGCAGGAAGGGGCTGGCACTCACCAGAATGGCTCCATAGACTTTGTGCCCATCTGCTTTGACTTGGGCATTAGATACTGAATAATCATCCAGAACAGCCTGCAAGTTTGTCCAGTAAGTGGATAGGTGTGGGTACAGGACTCGTTCTACTGCCTGGAAGGAAGATAAATGAATGCAGTAAGCACCTCTTTGTTGCTTTTTGCCTCTCTGACCTACTTATATCCCTGATACTAGACAGAGCTTAGTTCTCTTAAATTTCCAGACTGACAAATTCAACCAACATTAATTTAGAACCTCCTGTATACCCAAGCCTTAAGCACTATGGACGAAGATAGGGTACAAAAACAGACAATAAAAAGGGACCCCACTATCACTGCCATACGTACCAGGGGATAAGCGGGCCTAAGTAATGCCCATTGCTAACAACAAAGAAATTTAGTTTACAAACTGCTATCCAGAACAAATATTGGCCTTGCTTAGATGTAAACTGGGACTCCATTCTGCATAAAAAGAACCAGACACCTGGACTCCAGTTATAAAATTTTAAAGCCTGTGATTGAGGGAAAGTAATTAAGAATTCACAGAGGTGTGTGGCACCTATGGCTCAAGGAGTAGGGCGCAGGCCCCATATGCTGGAGGTGGTGGGTTCAAACTCAGCCCCAGCCAAAAACTGCACCCAAAAA
>NW_003852535.1:3578534-3581040 GCF_000181295.1 Otolemur garnettii
TTTGGGAGGCTGAGGTAAGAGAATTAGTTAAGCCTAGGAGTTGGAGGTTGCTGTGAGCTGTGATGCCACGGCACTACCCACAGGGGGACAGCTTGAGGCGCTAAAAAAAAAAAAAAAAAAAAAGCACAGAGAAGATGACATTTGTGACGAGCTTTGAGAGAGAAGGCAGAGTTTTTTGGTCATTCATTCCCAGCATAAACATTTGAAAAGGTTGACAAAACTGTCAAATTCCCAGAAAAATGTTAACTTATTAATTCAAAAAGATAGGCTTGGGGCATCTGTAGCACAGTGGTTACAGGGCCAGCCACATACACCCAGACTGGCAGGTTTGAACCCGGCCAGGCTCAGTTAACAACAATGACAACTGCAACAAAATAGCCAGGTTTTGTGGCAGGCACCTGTAGTCCCAGCTGCTTGGGAGCCTGAGGCAAGAGAATTGCTAGAGCCCAAGAGTTTGAGCTTGCTGTGCGCTGTGACACTGCAGTCTACCAAGGGCAACATAGTAAGACTCTTGTCTCAAAAAAAAAGCAACATAAAGGCCAGACTCAGTGACTTACGCTTGTAATCCTAGCACCCTGGGAGGCTGAGGCAGGTGGATTGCCTGAGCTCACAGGTTGTACACCAGCCTAAGCCAGTGTGAGACCCTGTCTCTTAAAAATAGCTGGGCAATAGGATGAGTGCCTATAGTCCCAGTACTCAGGAGACTGAGGCAAGAGAATCTCTTAAGCCCCAAAGTTTGAGGTTGCTGTGAACTGTGATGCCCCGGCACTCTACCAAGGGGAACAGTGTGAGGCTCTGTCTCAACATATATATATATATATATGCATTTTTTATGTACTTTGTGTTTGCTTAATTTTTTTTATGTGTATGTTTCCTAAACTTTAAAAGGACTTAACTATAATATTCCTCTCATATACTGTCCTTATCTCATTTTACTATCAGAGTTATACCGGCCTCATAGAATAAGGTGAGCAGGAATTCTGTCTTATATTTGTTTTGGTTTTTTTTGTAGAGACAGAGTCTTACTTATCGCCCTCAGTAGAGTGCCCTGGCGTCACACAGCTCACAGCAATCTCCAATTCCTGGGCTTAGGCGATTCTCTTGCCTTAGCCTCCAGAGCAGCTGGGACTACAGGTGCCCGTCACAACACCCAGCTATTTTTTTTGTTGGGGTTTGAACCCGCCACCCTTGGTGCATGGGGCCGGCACCCTACCTACTGAGCCACAGGTGCCGCCCCTTATATTTGTTTTTATAAGAGTTCATCTTTCCCTTTTATCTGCAGACCTCTGTAAATTTTGAAGTTTTCTTCTTTGCAGTTAATTTTTTTTTTTTTTTTTGAGACAGAATCTTACTTTGTCACCCTTGGTAGAGTGCAGTGGCATCATAGCTCACAGCAACCTGAAACTCCTGGGCTCAAGTGATTCTCTTCCCTCAGCCTCCTGTGTAGCTGGGACTATAGGCACCCACCACAACATGTTCCTATTTTTAGAGACAGGGTCTCACTCTTCCTCAAGCTGGATTTGTAGTTAATTTTTGGCAACTGTTCATTGTCCTTCATGGTTATAGAACTGCTTTATTTATTTTATTTGTTTATTTATTTTAAGACAGAGTCTTATTATGTTGCCCTCAGTAGAGTTCCTTGGCATCACAGCTCACAGCAACCTCAAACTCTTAGGCTTAAGTGATTCTCTTGCCTCAGCCTCCCAAGTAGTTGAGACTATAGGCACCCACTACAGTGCCAGGCTATTGTTGTTGTTGCTGTCGTTGTTTAGCAGGCCCAGGCTGGGTTCTAATCTGTCAGCAGCAGTGCATGTGGCTGGTGCTCTAACCACTGAGCTATGGGCACTGAGCCCTTTGGATTTTTTTTTTTCAATTAATAGTTTTACTGAAATAGAGTTCCCATACCATACAATTCACTCATTTGAAGTGTACAATTAAAAGGTTTTACTATCATCACAGATGTGAATCACCATCAATTTAAAACATTTTCATCACCTACAAACAAAATCCTAGGCCAGATGTAGTGGCTCAAGCCTAGCACTTTGGAAGGCCCAGGTGGGAGGATATCTTGAGACCAGGAGTTGAAGGCCACTCTGAGCAACATAGTGAGACCCTGTATCTGCAGAAAATTAAGAAATTAGCTGGAAATGGTGGTGTACACCTGTAATTCCAGGTACTTGGGAAGCTAAAGCAGGATATTACTTGAGCCCAAAAGTTTGAGGTTGCTGTTGGATAACAGAGCAAGGCACTATCTCAAAAATAAAAAATAAAAATAAATAAATAAAAATTTAAAAAAGAAGCTCCAAACCTTTTAGCCATCACCTTCCTGTCCTCACATCCCCTACCACTTGTCCTAAACAACTGCTAACCTACATTCCATCTCTATAGATTTGCCTATTCTAAACATTTTACATAAATAGATTGTACAATATGTGGTCTTTTGTGATTCGCTGGTAGTATTATTTTTATATATTCCTGATAAACTCTTTTTTTTTTTTTTTGAGAC
>NW_003852535.1:3581460-3601991 GCF_000181295.1 Otolemur garnettii
TCAAGCGAGTCTCCTGCCTCCGCCTCCCAAGTAGCTGGGACCACAGGTGCCCGCCACAACGCCCGGCTATTTTTTGGTTGCAGCCGTCATCGTTGTTTGGCGGGTCCGGGCTGGGGATTCGAACCCGCCACCCTAGGTGCACGTGGCTGGCGCCCTAGCCGGTTGAGCTATAGGCGCTGAGCCACAATCTCAATTCTTAACTCGCAAGGAATCTGGCATCCCATCCATTTGCAAGTATTCCTCTCCATATTCCATTACAACCACTGTTTAGTATGTCAAGAAGAAGCCCAGAGCAGAGAGCCACGGGAACCTGATTCAAATGCTAGTGTTGTCACTTAGTAGCTGTGTAACCCAGGGCAAATTACTTGACCTCTCTGGTCCTCAACAATCTCACCTGTAACATGGGGAAAACAGTGGTTCTGACTGTGCAGGACATTATAAGAATGAAATGAACAAATGGGGCAAAGCCTTCAAAGTGGTCCTTAGCATACTTGTATATGAAGAGCTGGACAACCTTGATTTATATACTACTATTATCAACTATGACAGCCATTCGAAACAAATAGTGCCACAAAGTATTTACACAGCCTAGTTCTCCTGTATGATCCTGTACGATCATGTCAACTAGACATTTCTCAGTCTATTCTCATCTGTGAAGAAGGAATATTAGCCTGGAAAAACCCTGTAATGTGCCCTTCTCCATTTAACAAATATCTATCTATTAAGGACATGGTATATGCCACACATTATCTCAAGTTATGTGAACACAACTAAAATGATATTTTTCATCATACAGTCTAGTGGTAAATCCAGTTAAACAGTATGGCAGGGATCAAAGAACATAGAAAAAAGAGAAACTGTATCACTGTACTAGGGAAGAAGCGGGAGGAAGAAGGAAAGGTGACACCTTCCAGTTGATTTTTGGAGAGTTTATGGAAGTTGCAGAGCTTGGGGAGTGAGGTAAAGAGAGGAAGGATTTGGGGGATGTTTTGCTGAGTGTTCAGAAGTGCACCCACTCCAAAGGCATTTTCTTTTGGAGTAAAGGGATGGCAGTAGAGATTAAAATACCTTAATTATTTTTTGAACACCAGATTACTGTTTTCTTCCTTTCCTTCCTTTTCTTTTTCTTTCTTTCTCGGATTTTTTTTTAAGACTATACCATGACCAGGCTGAGTTTTTCCTTGAATTGTAAAGATGGTTTACTACTAGAAAATTATAATTAATCACAAATGTGAGGCCACTTACAAGGTCCCCATGAGTCCTGCAGGAGCAACATGTAGTCATGAAAACAAAAACAGAAGAACCTTACAATCATTTCAAAGGATACAGAACAGCAATTGGTAAAAGTTTGATCTAAGTTAAAGATAGAATTAAGAATATAAAGTTTTATGTTTTTTTATTTAATTGTAGAGAAAGAGTCTTTCTCTGTCACTCCAGCGAGAATACAGTGACACAATCGTAGTTCATTGCAACCTTGAACTCCTGGGCTCAACCAATACTGCCACCCAAATAGCTGGAACTACAGTTGTGGTTCATTTATGGCATGCACCTATACTCCCAGTGGCTAGGAAGGCTGAGGTGGAAGGACCACTTGAGCCCAGGACTTTGAGGTTGCAGTGAGCTATGACAGCAATGCAATCTAGCCTGGATGAGAGAGCAAGACCCTGACTCAAAAAACAAAAGCAGGCTTGTAAGGCACCAGCCATATACATCTAAGGTGGTGGGTTCAAATCCAGCCTGGGCCCGCCAAACAATGATGGCTGCAACCAAAAAATTGCCAGGCATTGTGGCAGGCGCCTGTGGTCCCAGCTACTTGGGAGGCGGAGGCAGGAGACTCGCTTGAGCCCAGGAGTTGGAGGTTGCTGTGAGCTGTGATGCCACAGCACTCTACCCCGGGGAACAGCTTGAGGCTCTGTCTCAAAAAAATTATAATAATAAAATAAATAAATAAATAAAAATTAAAGCTATCAGGTGGTGCCTGTGGCTCAAAGGAGTGGGGTCCCGGCTCCATATACTGGAGGTGGTGGGTTCAAACCCAGCCCCAGCGAAAAACTGCAAAAAAAAAAAAAATTAAAGCTATCACTAAGCATGGCCTAAGTCAAGAACTTGGTACACAGCAGCAAGCATTTATCATTTTTGTGATGACATACACTAATAACACATACTATTTTGCTAACACAAATAAGAGCTCTAATAGCTGTGTCTGAAAGGCCAGGGTCCTCACCTTCCAGCCAAGAGCATGTAGCCCCACTACAGCTCCATAGTGAGAGCAGAGAGGCCGCACAGGGTCCACCAGGACCTTCTGCAGCGAGAGCAGGATCTGTTGATAGAGGCCACTTACAAGGTCTCCATGAGTCCTGCAGGAATAACATGTAGTCATGAAGAAGAATAAGACTTGGCACTGCCCAACTGGTCACAAGACACAGCATACAAAGAATAGCATTTGGTACACTAGGGCATGCTGGGGTATGTGAACAAGGCTACCAAAGGTGACTGGCCCAGGAACTGAAAGCTGAGGAAACAGTATCTTGACATATTTGCAATCTTATTTCCAGAGTCCCAATGTGCCAAAGTAAACCAGCTAAGAAGTGCTAATGAGAGGATTTCCCTATCCTCTGAACAGAAAGGCCAAAAGTTTCACCCCATCCCTCTACCCCAATCCAATCAGCTCTTCAGCATTCCCACCCTTTGCTAAGCTCTAGGCTCAGGGGCTACCAGAAGATGTGGCTGAGCAGGAGGGCAGCGCCATCCCGCAGAGTCCAGTGGTCATTTAGGGGGTTGATGGAAGCAGCCAGTGGCTCCAGGACACAGTACAGGACACTGCCCACTAGGGAGCGGACGTAGGGACCCAGGCAGAGGTGTGGATTCCGAACCAGACTCCGTGCCACCTGCAGAAGCCGATGCAACTGCTCTAGGTCGTGGCTTACAGATTTTACCTGATGGCAGAAGAGGGTAACTTAGACGTGAACTAGTAAGGGGGCAGGCAGGAGCCCACCATTCTGATAGCACATGTCATGTGCCCTACACACTGCTGTGTCATTTCCCCCCATACAAAACATTCCCCCTGCCCCAGCCTGGTCACTTACCCCACTGACCACATAAACAAAGTAAGGCAAAAGTGCTGCAATCTTCGAGTTTGTCTGCAAGTCCTGGAGTGCAACCTAAAAGGAAGGTTACTCAGTACCCCAAATAGAAATTGCCATTGTTGTGGAGGGCAGCTTAGCACTGTAATTCATTATTCCAATTTTAAATGTTCATACCCTTTGATCTAGCAATTCTATAAATTTAACCCAGAGAAACCCACTCATACGCATATATAGCCTGTTTGTAATAACAAAAACACTGAACACAGCCTAAATGTACAACTTTTTTTGTTCTTTATTGAGACAGTCTTACTTTGTTGCCCTTGGTAGAGTGCCATGGCGTCATAGCTCACAGCAACCTCAAACTCCTGGGCTCAAGTGATTTTCTTACCCCAGTCTCTCAAGTATACCTGGGACTACAGGCACCAGCCACAACACCTGGCTGTTTTTAGACACAAGGTCTGGCTCAGTCTCCAACCTGTGAGCTCAGGCAATCCACCTGCCTTGGCCTCCCAGAATGCTAGGATTACAGGTGTGAGCCACTGCGCCTGGCCAATACAACATATTTTTAATTGAGAAAAGCAAGCTGTAAAACAAGATGTTTAATATGTTACTACTTAAGTATGTGTAATTATAGTTAATACATAGGGAAAAAATGTGATTGGAGGAACAGGAGTCTTTCTACTTTGTATGTTTTCATATTATATGTACTTCTACAATAAGCATATAATGGTATTGCTTTTAAAAAGAGAAGAAAAGTAAAAACCTTGAACTTCCACCACCTAGACCTTCCAAGGTCCTTTGGATAAAGATCCTAAGCCTAAGCCTAGGGTGGCGCCCGTAGCTCACTGGCTAGGGCGCCAGCCACATACACCCCAGCTGGTAGGGTTCGAACCCAGCCAAGGCCAGCTAAACAGCAATGACAACTGCAACAAAAAAATAGCCGGATGTTGTGGCAGGCACCTGTAGTCCCAGCTACTTGGGAGGCTGAGGCAAGAGAATCGGTTAAGCCCAATAGTTTGACGTTGCTATGAGCTATGATGCCACAGCACTCTACCAAGGGTTGACAAAGTTAAACTCTGCCTCAAAAAAAAAATTCCTAAGCCTAGCAGCAATGAAATCAGACAAAAAGACTAGTGAGGTGGCTCGCTGCCTGTGGCTCAAGCAGCTAAGGCGCTAGCCACATACACCTGAGCTGGTAGGTTCAACCCGGGCCTGCCAAACAACAATGATGACTGCAACCAAAAAATAGCCAGGCGTTGTGATGGGAGGTGGAGGCAGGAGAAGTGCTTGAGCCCAGGAGCTAGAGGTTGCTATAAGCTGTGATGCCATCACACTCTACCCAGGGCAACAGCTTGAGGCTTTGTCTCAAACAGAAAAAAAAAAAAAAAACTAGTGAGGGCTGGGTGTGGTGGCTCATGTAATCCTAGCACTCTGGAAAGCCAAGGCGTGTGGACTGCCTGAGCTCACAAGTTTGAGACCAACCTGAGCAAACCAAGATCCTATCTGTACTAAAAATAGAAAAACTGAGACAAGAGGACTGCTTGAGCCTGAGCTGGAGGTTGCTGTAAGCTATGACACCATGGCACTCTACCCAGGGTGATAGCTTGAGACTCTGTCTCAAAAAAAAAAAGACTAGTGAGGAAAGAGTTCAGTTCCCAGGTCCACAGCCAACCACCTGTACTGTGCCTGGGAAACAGAAGCCAAGTTTCGAAGACAGGAACATAATGGTAGCAATGTTCCTAATTTTCCAAGGGACACTGCAGTAGCCAGACAAAGAGGAGGTAGCCACATGATTGAGCAAACCACCAAACTCGCCCTCATCTGACTCAGGACGGAGAGGACTGATCACAGGTAGTGTGTCCAGCAAGCCCTATGGAACCTAGAGACGAAAGCAGCAGGGGCTGGTACGAGGTTGAGGGACCAAGAGCTGAAGAGCAGGCCAGATCAGGGTGCCTTCTATTTTCTCCTCTCTCTTTCCCAAGTCCAGATAAAATGAAAGCTGCAACATGGATGCCCTCTTTGGGTCAACAGAAATCGCAGAGAGTGGGCTCCAGAATGAAGGTATGGGGAGACTGACCATCTAAGCCCTCCAAAGGGGTCTGCTAAGCTGCCCCTTCCCCAAGGAACAAGGTTTCCTACTCCAGTATAAAAGGACCAGTGCTGCAGGAGGGCCAGACTCAGACCACCACACACAGCTGGAGAGCAGCTTCCACTCACCTCAGTCCATCAGTCTGGAGAGGACAAAAAGTAGGCATATTCAAGTTCATGGGAATTTAAAAGTTCAACTTAGTGCCCCAACTTGGACCCACTTGCTCACCTTCATTAGCTGTGGATCATCCCCTAGCACAGCCCGAGTCACCTGCTGATAGTACTTGAGAAGGTCATCCGTCAGGGAAGACACGGCACTGGGTACTGTGTAAGGATGGGCAGGGAGAAGTGGAGAGCTGGGCCCCTCCCAGCTTGTTCCCCTACAACCACCACCACCACCCACATCCACAAGAAGCTATTCCGAGGGGACAGCCCAGGCACAAAGATTCCCACTGCTCTCCCCAGCCTGCTGAGCCCTACCACCCAGGCGCTGCATATATCCGTGCTCTACTCACTGGCTCCTACCCACCCTCCATCACATGGATTCCCACTAGCCTCAGGCTCTGTGAAGCTTGCTCAGCATACCAAGGTGAGACACTTTCCCACTCGTTGACCCCAGCACACTGCCCAGACTTCCATTCTATCATCTAACACACTGCATCATTACTGGTTACAGGTCGGGGTACCCATCCCCAACTCTGAGCCCTCTGGGCAGGGATCAGCAGCCACTCAGAACATGGTACAAGGCAGGCATCAGTAAATGCAAATGCACTCAGAGGCATAGAGGCATCCCCCTTAGCACCTAAAAAGTCCATCCAGAGGGACCATTCTCTACACTACCCCTTACCTGATCCTTTTTTATTGAGACAAGATCTTGATTTCTTGCCCAGGCAAGAGTGCAGTGCCATTATCAGAGCTCACTGTAATTTCAAACTCCTCAGCTCAACTGATACTTCTGCCTTAGCCTCCTGAGTAGCTGGGACAACAGGCATGTACTACTATATGCCCAGCTAATTTTTCCATTTTTTGTAGAGATGGGAGATTTCACCATGTTGCTGAGGCTGGTCCTTTTTTTTTTTTAAGACAGTCTTACTGTCACCTTGGGTAGAGTGCCCTGGCATCATACCTCACAGCAACCTTAAGCTCTTAGACTTAAGCAATCCTCTTGACTCAGCCTCCTCAATAGCTGGGACTAGGCATGTGTCACTACACCTGGCTAATTTTTCTACTTTTAGTAGAGATAGGGTCTTGCTCTTGCTTAGGCTGGTCTTCAACTCATGAGCTTAAGGAATTCATTTGCGTCAGTCTCCCAAAGTGCTAGGATTACAGGCATAAGCCACCTGGCCTGGCAGTTTGGTTGGTCTTTTTTTTTTTTTTTTTGTAGAGAGAGTCTCACCTCTTCATCCTTGGTAGAGTGCAGTGGAGTCACAGCTCACAGCAACCTCCAACTCCTGGGCCTAGGCAATTCCCCTGCCTCAGCCTCCCAAGTAGCTGGGACTACAGGCGCCCGCCACAACGCCCAGCTATTTTTTGTTGCAGTTTGGCCAGGGCTGGGCTTGAACCCGCCACCCTTGGTATATGGGGCTGGCACCCTACTCACTGAGCCACAGGCGCCTCCCTAGGTTGGTCTTAAACCCCTGGCCTCGAGTGATCCTCCAGCCTTATTCTCCCAAAGTATAGGATTACAGGTGTGAGCCACTGTGCCTGGCCCCCTTACCTGATCCTTGAGGTGCCAGGTTCCCTTTGCCATCCAAGTAGGAGACGTGAACTAGAACCAGAACCGAGAAAGATGTGTCAGCCTAGGGTTTTGCTCCTTTTAGCACCACCTGTTCTCCCATGTTCTGTCCCTTCTACCAGCCACCCCATCACTACTCCTCTGATAGCCCAGCTCTGGTCCCCACCCAATGCAGGACCCTGGTAGCCACCTCTGACAGCTGTCTCAGCACAGCCTTTGGGGATGTTGGTAGCCAGGGCCAACTCCACCAGGTTCACCTCTCGGTCCTCAGGAAAGTAGAGCTCACCCTCCCTGGCAGAGCGCAGGGGCAGTACTTCCTGGGATCCATAACCACACACAGCCTGAGAAAAAAGGTTTGAACAGCAACTGAATCTAGGAAGGGAACAGGTAACAGGATCCAAAATGGGGCTTTACCGACCAGGGCAGGGAACCTTATGTTTGCTATGTTTGCTAGGGAAATGCAGAGGGCCCAAGAGAAGTGCAGGAAGTCTGGGGCTCAGAGTCATCACTGGGAACTTGGCTGGAGCATCCATGGCTCATTGAGTCATGGGGTATAACATAGTCCCTCTTCATGTAACTGTAGGAATCCTGAGCCCCACTCCCCCAGCTGCTGGTCCTCCTCAATCACACTCACCCAATTTTGAAAACTCACTAGTCTCTTCTAAATATGACCTTCTTCCCTTAATTCTTTGCCCTAGAAAAACTATTCTAGGACATCCTAATACCCACACTTTTAAACTCCTCTCTTACCCAGAATGCCCTCTTTTCCTCTTGGCCTAGTTAACTCAGGCTCAAGTTCTTCACCACCCTTTAAAGCCCAGCTCAAGGCCTATCTCTTCCAAGAAGAGTTCCCTAACCTCCAGTCCTCCAGCAGCCTCTTCTCCCTCTCTGCTGAGCTCATAGCCCTGTGCACTGGGCCAAGCACCTGGCCTACTATCACTGTGGGCTTCCCTTGTGTGACAGTTTGGTCTTTGTGTCTAGCCACATTATTGGTCCTAAGCTGGACAGAGTTGGGGAGGGCTCATGCCACCTGAACTCTCTGGGGCCTGCACCCCACTCACTTCCACACTGCTCCATCTGAGGGCCCTGTTGAAGTCCTCAACTGTCAGCTTCCGACGTTTGGTGTGCTTCATGAACTGAGAGCTATTCTGGGGAGGGAGGCATAGAAATCAGTCAAGGGACAGAAAGCAGGGAGTGTGGGAGCTCCCTGGTAAGGTGGGCCAGACTGGAGAGGAGACAAAAAAGATACACCACACCAGCAATCACAAAGCTGGGTGCCAGCTCTGCTCCTGTACAAACTACACCCCCAGTGTCATGTCCCCTCTCTGTTTCTTTTTTTGTGTGTTTATGGATAGCAAGAAGGATGTTCGTCAAATGTGCCTCTGTTTCTCATGTGCAGAACGTAAATATCCACCTGCTCTGCCTGCCAAGATGGGCTGTTGTGAGGAGCACATGAGAGCACCTGGCAAGGACTTTGTTTGCTGGCAGCCCAGATGGCTAGAAGGGGAGCTCTATATAGGCATGGAACACCTCCACTGTGTGCCCTCAAGCACAAGGCAGGTGCCCAATGTATGCTTGTTAATCAGTATGGGAGGAGGTCAGTACTACATAAAAAGGCAAGAACAAGGAAAGTCTGAGGGCACAGGAGATTGAGGGGAACATACCTGTGTGGCCTCTCTGAGACGGTAGCAAACATCCTCTGCCAGCAGGGCAGCCACTTCATCACTCAGCTCCAGGCCCGTGCTTTCTGCCATGAGCCGGACAGACTCCCGAGGGATCTCTACAAAGCGTCGTTCTTCTCGCTCTGACATGACCCCAGTGGATCTGGGAGTTGGGAGGGAAGGTTCAAAATGCTAACTCGGTCTCCCCCAGAAGCATGACTCTAACACATGACCCTCCAAACCAGTCCTGCTGGTCTAGCTCCAGAGTTCCTGTACAAAGAGCTCCAAGCACCCAGATGAGGAAACTGAGGCTCAGAGAAGAAAACAAACTGGCCAATGTGTGAATAATAGTGAACTTACAGAAAGTGCCTGGATTTAGAGTTCACAGAGCTAGGCTCCAGCTTTCTCCTGACACTTACTATATGAATTTGGCCAAGACCTTCATCAATCTGGGCCCTAAACTCTAAAATAGGTATAATAATCCCTGCCCCTCTAACTCATAGAGGATGAAAGGAGATGATGTATGATAGAGAACTAGAACAGTACACCAATGGAAGAAAGTAGAATAGTACACCAGTGGAAGATGTCACCACGTTAATTATAAACAAAATCTTCATGTCTTCTGACTCTTACTACAGGCACTATTAACTAAATTTTGATGAAAACACTACTTTTATCCTTGCTCAAAAGTCTTCAATACTGTTTATAAAAAGAAAGTTCATTACAGTGTCTCATGCCTGTAATCCCAGCACTTGAGAGGCCAAGGTGAGTGAATTGCTTGAGCTCATGCATTCGAGACTAGCCTAAGCAAAAGCAAGACCCTGTCTCTGCTAAAAATGGAAAAACGGAGGCAAGAAAATCGCTTAAGCCCACGAGTTTGAGAATGCTGTGAGTTATAATGCCACGGCACTCTACCAAGGGCAACAAAGTGAAACTCTGTCTCAAAAATAAATAAATAAAAAGAAACTTCAAGCTCCCCAGCTTGCCATTCTGTATTTGGTGCCAAATCCCCTCAGCTGCTGGACCTGAGCCCTTCTCCCCACAAGACCAGCCAGTGTCTTCCAGCCTCACCTATGACCTATCATCAAGCCTTGCTCAGGCTGGTCTCCTCCCTATTCCAAATCCCCTCTCCCTCCTCTTTGCTAAGACAAATCCAATTTCTGAGGTCTTCTGTCCCAAATGCCATCTGGGGGAAAAAAAAAACAACAGTCCCAAATGCCATCTGGGACTGTCACATGCCCATGTGTATGGTCTTCCCTGGTTTGGCTGCAAGGCCTAAGTGGACAAACCTGTTCTGTTCACAAGATATGGCAGAATAAGAATCCAACAAAAACAGTAACTGAAAAACAAATAACAACAACAAAAAAACAGTAGCTGATGACTGACTCCAACAGTACACACACCATTAGCAAGTAGGCATGCACACATGTGCCAAAGTGCGGCATCAGCACCCCAGGAAGCAAGACCTAGCTCTACAATGACCCATGTCCCTAAGCCAATGGGCATCCTACCTAACCTCTCCATGGCATTCCTCCCAATGACTCCACATTGCTTAGGGATAAATAGCTCCATAAGCCGTGCATATGCTGCCTACTTCTGCAACACCTCTTACCACTCTCTCTCTCTCTTGTGTTCTGCATTCCTACTTGTGGCCTCCTTTCATTTCCTCAAAAACAGTTATTTCAGAACCTTTGTACATTCTGTTTCCTCCACTTGGAACTCTCTCCTCCTAGTCTCCCACCCCTAATCCCTTTGTCCAGTAAACTCTTACTTGCTCCTTCAGATCTCAGGTCAAATGCAACTTCCTTATAGAAGTCTTCCCAGATCCCCCTAAATGTCCCCATACTCTGCCTTAAAACATTATAAAAGTCTGTACTTATATATTTGTGTACCTTTTTGATTAATACCTACTGCCCCACTAGACTAAGTCCCATGCCAACAGGGATCATGTCTGCTTGCTCGCTTTTGCATACTTGATGTTTAGCACAGTATGAGTACATAACACACCCTCTACAAATACTTGCTGAAAGAACATAGAATAGCATTATGCCTGAAGCACTGAGCAAAGTGCTTTATTCAGGTTACTTCACTGTATCAGTAATAAGATAAGTAGGGCCAGGTGAGTGGAGGCTCACACCTGTAATCCTAGCACTCTGGGAGGCTGAGAAAGGTGGATTGATTGACCAGCCTGAGCAAGGGCGAGAGACTCCCTCTCTAAAAAATAGCCGGGCGTTGTGGTGGGTGCCTGTAGTCCAAGCTACCAGGGAGGCTGAGGCAAGAGGATAACTTTGAGCCCAAGAGTTTGAGGTTGCTGTCAGCTATGACGCGACGGCACACAGGGCAACAAAGTGTTATCAAAATAACAATAATGATAAAAATAAGGTAAGTATTATGTACATTGTCTATTTTATAGGCAAAGCAATCAAAGCTCAGAGAGGTTAAATGTTACATGACTTGTCCAAGATCATCCAGAAAGCACTAAGGTAGTAAGAAGCAGGATAGCACAAGTAGCACTCTTGTTCCTAATCATCACACCATACCGCATTCAGGAGCGGCCAACTGTGTGGGCAACGAGGGCTGAATCGCTTCCTAAAGACTTCGGCGTTGGCAATGCCCATCACTCGGTGACCTTAGACCTGCCAACAGATAATTGCTAAGGTGCAGTTTCCCCATCTGTAAAATGGAAGCATTAAGTCTTGTGCACGGGTAAGGTAAGGTGCGAGTTTCCCTATTTATTATGCACCCAAATTAAGACCCCACAAAGTCCAGACTCTAATCTAGGTCTCCCGCTCCTCAACCTGATCTCCTCCGCGTCCTCAGCTGATAGTAACACTGGTAAAGAGGAATGGGAACTGACCTATACAGGCCTCAGAGATGCTTACCCTCCCACCCAGCCCGGCCAGGCCCAGAACCAGAACGGGTGGGGTGGAGAAGGTCAGGGGTCATTGGGCATGGGTCACGTGGCCAGCGAAGGGGGTTGTCTCCCGCAGAGTGGGCGACAAGGCCCCTGAGCTAGAGGGCCGCAGTGGAACTGAAAGTCCCTGAGCCAAGGCGAGGCCTGTTCACCTGAGAGCTCCGGCGTGGCAAAGGCGACTAGAGAGATGCCCGCGGCGGCGACAGCTCCCGCTCCCCCAGCTCACACTAATTCCCTCTCTCGGAGCCCAGGCCACGCCCACCAGGATTACAGCCAATCAACAGGTACCTTCCGGAGTTCCCGCCCCCCAGGAGGCTTCCCCCCCAAGTTACTGGCCAGTGCGAACAGTGCGCTGAAGGCCCTGTCCTGGGTCACGTGACAGTAAAGAGTCGCTCTTCTTAAAGCAACAGCTCTTGCTAATTTTGTGGTCTGGTTTGTGTATGCTTTGGCACGCTTCGCTTAATACTCATTTTCTACAGGAAAACATCCCCATGCCCTTGGTCTTGTAGGCTCCTGCGTTACCTAGTGCTTGCATTTTTGCCCCTTTGGATCTGGTTTAGTTGTCTTGCTCAACCCACCTTTCCAACTTTCCTGCCACTTTCCCTTCTTCAAGGGATAGATGGGTTTCCCAGTGGGTGTTCTCTGCAAAAAGAGTTCCACTTGGGGACATCATATCTCACAATAACCTCCAACTCTTCTGCTCAAGCCATCCTCCTGCCTCAACCTCCCCAGTACCTGGTCTATTTTTAGTACTGAGATGGGTCTTGCTCTTGCTCAGGCTGCTCTCAAACTCCAGAACTCAAGCAATCCAGCCGAGAGGGGATTTCTGACTGGATGAACAGCCCAAGCAAGCTCTGGACTCCAGGGCTCTGCTCATTCCACACCTGCCTCTTATCCTCCCCATGTAACTGTCCAGTGAATCAAATACAAACCCTCACCTGCCTCGTGTATTTCCATGACTGTTTTACACGCAGTGTGCACTGACAGTTCTCTTCTCTTAACTCACTGCACCAGCAGCGACTTGGGCTGTTCGCAATTAACAATGGGTTTAGGAAGTAAAAGATAGTATTTGGAGTCAAACCAACCTGGATTCAAATTCTGCCACTGCCTTTTGGGCATATTACTTAACCACAATTACCCCCTACAAAACAGAGTAATAATGCCCACTTCACAGGGTTGTTTAAGATGACATGAAATAGGCTCAGCGCCTATAGCTCAGCCGGCTAAGGCGCCAGCCACGTACACCTAAGGTGGCGGGTTCGAATCCCCAGCCCGGACCCGCCAAACAACAATGACGGCTGCAACCAAAAAATAGCCGGGCGTTGTGGCGGGCGCCTGTGGTCCCAGCTACTTGGGAGGCGGAGGCAGGAGACTCGCTTGAGCCCAGGAGTTGGAGGTTGCTGTGAGCTGTAATGCCACGGCACGCTACCCAGGGGGAGAGCTTGAGGCTCTGTCTCAAAAAAAAAAAAAAAAAAAAAGATGACATGAAATAATCGCTGTGAAAACACCTGGAAGAACTGGAAGTCAATTTTGCTTCCCTCGAACATCACAAGGCAGACAGTGAATTCCTTTATGTTCACCCATGATGGGATAGTTTGCACTCAACTATTTATTACGTGTACAGAAGGGAGCTTTCTGCAGAGGGGCATGAATGTACACATTCACTTCCTCTCTCTCAGGCTCTCAGGGCTAGATGCTGCTGCTGCAAAAGAAAATCCTCTGGGTCCTGAGCTGACAAAGCCAGATGGAAGCCACTGGGGTTGCCACATGGGAATCCCACAGGAGATTGTGATCCTGCTATCTTCCAGTCATATTCAGACTAAGAGTGGTTTCAGTGCTTGAACACTGAAATGTCATCCCACCTATGTGTTAAGGGAAGGAGAGAGGGGGCCCGCCTCTCAACTCAGCCACATCTGGGGTGCTGGGAGACCTCCTTGCTAAGATTTACTCATCTGGACAGCCATTGGCAACCTTGGAGATATAAGAGTATGAAGGAAGGCCAGAGGCCTGCCAGAGGCCTGTCAGATGTATCCAACCTTTAAGGGGTTTATCACCAACATGAGTGGGATGGCAACACATGGGTAAAAAGGTCACTTAATCTAGACACCCAGTGATGGATCTGAATAGTGATGGATTCAGAGTTAGGGTTTTAAAAAAATAGCTCTACTGGGTGGTGCCTGTGGTTCAGTGGGTAGGACACCAGCCCCACATACTGGAGGTGGTGGGTTCAAACCTGGACCCTGCCAAACTGCAACAAAAAATAGCTGGGCGTAGGGCAGTGCCTGTGGCTCAAAGGAGTAGGCCGCCGGCACCATATGCCAGAGGTGGCAGGTTCAAACCCAGCTCCCAGCCAAAAACTGGGAAAAAAAAAAAAAAGCTGGGCGTTGTGGCAGGTGCCTGTAGTCCCAGCTACTAGGGAGGCTAAGGCAAGAGAATAGCCTAAGCCCAGGACTGGAGGCTGCTGTGAGCTGTGACATCACAGCACTCTACTGAGGGCGATAAATCAAGACTCTAACAAAAAATAGCTTTACTACTCATTAGCTGTGTGAACACAGTCACATTAGTTCACCCCTCTGACCTATTTCATCATTTGCAAAGTGGGATAAAGAAACTATTTTTGGAACTGTATTGAAGATTCAGGAACATATAACAGGTCTGGACTTAGCATGCTTCCAACACCCACATGGCTCAAGCTCCATGAGTTGCTTCTCTGTGCCATCAGTCTTTTCCTTCCAGGATTGGTGGTTCCATTGGAGAACTTAGGAAGAATTTTACTACTCAGTGAAAACACAGGTGTTTAAACGCCAGAAAAATCTTACAACCAATGAATCAACTCATATTATGTAGAGTGGCAACTAGACAACTACAAAATTGTTTGTTTGTTTGTTTGTTTTTTTTGAGACAGAGCCTCAAGCTGTCCCCCTGGGTAGAGTGCTGTGGCATTACAGCTCACAGCAACCTCCAACTCCTGGGCTAAAGCGAGTCTCCTGCCTCCGCCTCCCAAGTAGCTGGGACCACAGGCGCCAGCCACAACGCCCGGCTATTTTTTGGTTGCAGCCGTCATTGTTGTTTGGCGGGTCCGGGCTGGGGATTCAAACCCACCACCTTAGGTGTACGTGGCTGGCGCCTTAGCCGGTTGAGCTATAGGCACCGAGCCTACAAAATTGTTTACATTAGAAAATTTATTCCAGGTTGGGTGCCCATATCTCAGTGACTAGGGGGCTGGCCACATGCTCCAGGGATAGTGGGTTCAAATCTGGCATAGGCCTGCTGAACAAAAAAGAAAAAATAGCCGGCATTGTGGCAGGAGCCTATAGTCCCAGCTGCTAGGGAAGCTGAGGCAAGAGAATTGCTTGAGTCCAGGAGTTTGACGTTGCTGTGAGGTATGACAGGACTTTACCAAGGGTGACACAGAAGACTGTCTCAATAAAAAGAAAATTCAGGCTCGGCACCTATAGCACAGTGGTTACAGCACCAGCCACATACACCGAAGGTGGCAGGTTTGAGCCCAGCCCAGGCCAACTGACCAACAGTGACAACTGCAATAACAAAAAAAATAACTGGGCATTGTGGTAGGTGCCTGTGGTCCCAGCTGCTTGGGAGGCAGAGGCAGAAGAATCACTTGAGCCCAGAGTTTGAGTTTGCTGTGAGCTGTGACGCCACCGCACTCTACCAAGGGCAACATGATGAGACTCTGTCTCAAAAAAAAAAAGAAGAAAAGAAAATTCATTGCACACTCAGCACAGAAATGTTTATGCATTTATGGATTCAACAAACTTAGAAAAAAAGTAGCATAGCACTAAGACCTAGATAGAAATATGAAAGGAATGCATGCAAATATATAATTTTCTCAATAAAATTTCAATTACAAAGTATGTTATGTATTAAAAAAAATAAAGGGGCAGTGCCTGTGGCTCAGTGGGTAGGGCACCGGCCCCATACATGGAGGGTGGCGGGTTCGAACCAGGCCCCAGCCAGCTAAAACATCAATGAGAATCGCAACAAAGACTAGCGGGGTGTTGTGGTGGGTGCGTGCAATCCCAGCTACTTAAGAGGCTGAGGCAAGAGAATCATTTAAGCCCAGGAGTTGGAGGTTGCTGTGAGCTGTGACACCACAGCACTGTATCAAGGGCAACAGGGTGAGGGACTGTCTCAAAAAAAATAAAGAAAAAGGCTCAGTGCCTGTGGCTAAGGTGCCAGCCACATAGACCTAAGGTGGTGGGTTCGAATGCAGCCTGGGCTCACCAAAACAGCAATGACAGCTGCAACCAAAAACCAGCCAGGTGTTGTGGTGGGCGCCTATGGTCCCAGCTACTTGGGAGGCTGAGGCAGGAGACTCACTTGAGCCCAGGAGTTGGAGGTTGCTGTGAGCTGTGATGCCACAGTACTCTACCCAGGGGGATAGCTTGAGACTGTCTCAAAAAATAAAGAAAGAAAGAAAAAATAAAGGAAAAAAATAAAGAAAATGAAGAGGTGTCAGGTATAGGTGGAACATGTCTATAGTCCCAGCTATTCAGAAGGCAAAAGGGTCACTTGAGCAGGAATTCGACGCTTCCTTGAGCTATAAGAGTACCACTGGGCTCGGCGCCTGTGGCTCAAGTGGCTAAGGCGCCAGCCACATACATCTAAGGTGGCGGGTTGAAATCCAGCCCAGGCCCACCAAACAACGATGGCTGCAACCAAAAAAAAAAAAAAAAAAAATAGCCAGGTGTTGTGGTGGGCCCCTGTGGTCCCAGCTACTTGGGAGGTGGAGGCAGGAGACTCGCTTGAGCCCAGGAGTTGGAGGTTGCTGTGAACTATGCCAGGCACTCTACCCAGGGGGAAGCTTGAGGCTCTGTCTCAAAAAAACAAAAAAAAAAAAAAAAGAGTACCACTGGACTTCAGCCTGGGTTAAAAGGGAGATTCCACCTCAAAAAAGAAAAGAAGAGAAATAATGACTAAATATAATGTATAAATAACAATTTTTTTTCAGACAGTCTCACTCTGTTGTCCAGGTTAGAATGCCATGGCCTCAGACTAGCTGAAAGCAACCTCAAACTCCTATATTCAAGTGACCCTGCTGACTCAACCTCCCAAGCAGCTGGGGCTATAGGCACCCACTACAACATCTGGTTAATTTTTCTATTTTTAGTAGAGACAGGGGTCTTGCTCTTCCTCAGGCTGGTCTGTAACCCCTGAGCTCACAGGATCCTCCAGCCTCACCCTCACAGAGTGCTAGGATTACAGGTGTGAGCCACTGCACCCAGCATGAATAAGAATTTAACATTTGTACCAGAATGTTTATTGCAGCCCAATTCATAATTGCTAAATCATGGAAGAAGCCCAAGTGCCCATCGATCCACGAATGGATCAATAAATTATGGTATATGTATACCATGGAATATTATGCAGCCTTAAAGAAACATGGAGACTTTACCTCCTTCATGTTTACATGGATGGAGCTGGAACATATTCTTCTACGCAAAGTATCTCAAGAATGGAAGAAAAAGTATCCAATGTATTCAGCCCTACTATGAAACTAGTTTATAGCTTTCATACGAAAACTATAGCCCAAGAATATGGGGATGGGGGAGGGGAGGGGAGAGGAAGGATGGATGTTGGGAGGGTAATTGATTGGTGGGACCACCTATGGTCCATCTCACAAGGGTACATGTGAATCTTTCTAAAAGCAGAATATAAATGTCTTAACACAATAACTAAGAAAATGCCATGAAGGCTACATTAACCAGTTTGGTAAAAATATTTCAAATTGTATATAAAACCAGCACACTGTACCTCATGACTGCATTAATGTACACAGCTATGATTTAATAAAAAAAAAATTAAAGGAAGGGCGGTGCCTGTGGTTCAGTAAGTAGGGCACTGGTCCCAGCTACTTGGGAGGCTGAGGCAAGATAACCACTTGAGCCCAAGAGTTTGAAGTTGCTGTGGGCTGTGATGCCACAGACTCTACCAAGGATGACAAAGTGAGACTCTGTCTCAGAAAATAAAAAATAAAAATTGTATATAGACACACTTACACACACATATATATACAGGGTTCCCATAAAGTTCATGTGCAAGTCTACTTTAAATTGCACACAAGCTTTATGGACACCCTTTATTTCTAGTCACTGCCAAAGGTTACCTGGGGGCTGACATCACCTCAGTTGAGATGCTTTCTTTCCCTCACAATATTGCCCAGATTACAGAACAGTGGTGATACCCAGGCCCAGGCACTATCATAGTGTATGTGTATATATATATATATATATATATATTCTCCCAGCTCAGCCTCCTAAGAAGCTGGGACTATAGGCACATATCACTGTGTTCAGCTCTAATATGCATTGTATTTTTTTATTTTTTGAGACAGAGCCTCAAGCTATCCCCCTGGGTAGAGTACCATGGCATCACAGCTCACAGCAACCTCCAACTCCTGGGCTCAAGCGAGTCTCGCCTCAGCCTCCCAAGTAGCTGGGACCACAGGCGCCCGCCACAACACCTGGCTATTTTTTGGTTGCAGCCATCATTGTTGTTTGGCAGGCCCAGCCTGGATCCGAACCTGCCACCTTAGGTGTATGTGGCTAACACCTTAGCCACTTGAGCCACAGGCGCAGAGCCCTAATATGCATTATTAAATGCATGTTATTATAATTAACAGGCTATCATGGGCTAGGCTCCATGCTAACCACCTGAATATATCTCTGATACAGCAACCTCCAAAGAGGGTTTTCTACCCATTTTACAATGAGAGAACAGTCATCCAGTTAAAATGAAAGCTAGCTCTATCAATCCAAATGCCATGTTTTCTTTTTTTTCTTTCTGGGTAGTACTGTAGCATCATAGCTCACAGCAATCTCAAACTATACGCTATTTTCTTGCACTCTAATACACAGCTCTGCTTCCCAAAGAAGTCAAGAAAAGCTGAGGCAAAATAAAAACATAACTGAGATTTGATAGATTAGTAGGTGGCAAGTGGATAAACTGGGAAAGGCCATTCCAAGGTAGACAAATAGTATTGCAAAGGTATAGTATGAGGGAAAATGGCATGTTTAACCTTGTAGGTACTTCATGTATTCTTTTTTATTTATTTTTATTTTTATTTTGTTTTTGAGACAGAGCCTCAAGCTGTCCCCCTGGGTAGTACTGTGGCATCACAGTTCACAGCAATCTCCAACTACTGGGCTCAAGCGAGTCTACTGTCTCAGCCTCCCAAGTAGCTGGGACCACAGGCGCCCACCACAACACCCAGCTATTTTTTGGTTGCAGCCGTCATTGTTTGGTGGCGGGCGTGGGCTGGATTCGAACCTGCCACCTTAGGTGTATGTGGCTGGCGCCTTAGCCACTTGAGCCACAGGTGCCAAGCCACTTCATGGATTCTTATGTTAGTCTAACTAGATTATGAGACCTTTTACGTCTTCAATTTAGTACTGTGATCAATTACCAAATAAAAGCCCCTGATAATTATATGCCCATCTTAGAAAGGGCTGTGTTGGGACCTCGCAATCTACATCATTTTTAGCCTCTCGTATTTCTTTCCCTATCTACCATCTCCATTCCCCTCTTTCCCAATTATACTCTTGGTTACTTTTTTTTTTTGAGACAGAGTCTCACTTTGTCACCCTCAGTAGAGTGCTGTAGCATCACAGCTCACAGCAACCTCCAGCTTTCCAGCTTAGGCAATTCTCTTGCCTCAGCCTCCCAAATAGCTGGGACTACAGGTGCCTGCCACAACTCCCAGCTATTTTTTGTTGCAGTCTGGCCCAGGGCTGGGTTCTAACCTGCCATCCTCAGTATATGGGGCTGGTGCCCTACTCACTGAGCCAGAGGCACTGCCACTCTTGGTTACTTTTGTTTAAAAGATATAGTCTTACTATGTTGTCCAGGCTACTCTTGAACTCTTAGCCTCAAGCAATCCCATCAGGCATGTGCTACTCTTGGTTACTGTTAAGGGCAGGTGAAGGCAAACACTCTGAAACTAAATTAGGATTCAAAATGGTGCCAATGATGAAAGTCAAAGGCCTTAAGACTTAAGAGCCTTGCCTTCAATGAGGTCAACTTTAAACCATGGCAAACAGGTTAATCAGAGCCCCTGGGTGGCTGAGGCTAGTCAAGGCAACAGGCAAAGGAAAAACAGGGGTAGTGAGCAAATGACCCAGTAGCCTTTTTTAAAAAAGAGTTGTTTCTGCCAGAAAAAAAATAACACTTCTATGAGAACTAAGAACACTTTATGGTGAGAACACAAATCCAAAAACCAGGAACAGCAGCTAAGCCAAAACTGTCAGGTTTCTTCTGAGACAAGGTGCCTTCTTTGCCTTTCCAACAGCAGCTGGACTAGGCCTCTAGACAACATGTAACAATCAACTTCCTAGATCAGGACCAAAAGGAGGTGGCTCCCATGCTCAGCTCACAAGTCCTGGGGAAACAGGAACAGCACATCAGTTAGACCCAGAATTTGCAAGCCAATCACATACTTGCCATCCCAAGAGCAGGGCACATGTCCTAGATCTTCCAAACAAACAGCATGAAAGTTTCTTACATCTCTGACTCAGTCATTTAATCCCTATATCTACTCCCCATCCCGACACACCCCTTCTCCAGGCAATAGCCCTGGCAGGTATGACCAGGCACTCACCCAAGTAATCGTCCATCAGGGAGCCAATAGCAAACTGCAGAAGGTAAAAAGAAAATGAAGCCAAGGCAAACACAGAACCATGCTTCTCCTTGAAATCCCAGGCCTTCTCCCACCCATCCCTAGAACCATGCTTCTCCCTGAAATCACAGGCCTTCTCCCACCATCCCTTCTTCCTGGCAGAAGACCATAGAATCCCCACAAACTGTGAGTAGTAAAAAAATCAACAGCTGTCAGCTCTGCCTGGTACAGGCAATAAGGAAGACAAGAGACTCACAATGTCATTCTTATCCACACGGGTCCCCACAATTTTCAAGCGGATCTCATCATCCTGCTGAATCACAATGTCCTAGGGAGAAGAACAAATAGTATACTGATGCTCCTTGACTTACCATGGGGTTACTTTCTTTTTCCCTTTTTTTTTTTTTTTTTT
>NW_003852535.1:3605058-3606824 GCF_000181295.1 Otolemur garnettii
AACACCACACTGTACCCCCAAAGTGCATCAATGTACACAGTTACCATTCAATAAAAAAAAATAAATAAATAAAAAAATAAAGAGATGGGGTCTCCTATCTCTAAGTAGACAAAAAATAAAGCAAATTACGTGAATATAGTGTAGTTGTAAAGAGCTTATCCCGGGACTTTAAATCCAAGATTTGAATACCTGTTGACCACATGTCCTTGGCCAATATACTTAACTTCTCTAAGCTTCAATTTCTATTACAAAGGATAGAAGTGGCTGGGCATGGTGGTTCATGCTTGCAATCCCAGCTATTTGGGAAGCTAAGGAGAGAGATCACTTAAGCCCAGGGGTTCTAGGCTACACTGAACTAGTGCCACTGCACTCTTGCCTGGGCAACAGAGCAAGGCCCTATCTCAAAAGGAAAAAAAAATGAATAGAAGTACACCCACTTTACAGTCATTGTGAGTCCTTGCTCATTAACTAGCCCCCAGTAACCATCTGTCATTATGACTATTGCGGGAGGTGGTCTAACTTTAAGTGCAGGGTAACCCAGAGCTTCCTCTGCAATGGCTATTAAGGTTAAACACAACAGGTGTGGAGAGTTATGGTAATTACATATGAGGGCTGCATGCATAAGGATTGCCACGTGCTCTTTCCTCACGTGTTCTTTCCCTACATATTCTTTCCCCAAAATCCCCATGGAGAAGTACTAAGCATCAATGTTTAACACATGCTTACTAGTGAGTGACTGATCTCATTCCAGAACACTGAGTTACTTGGGGATTGCCCCCAAGTCACAAAACATATAGGCTTGCCAGGAGACTGTCCTGTTTTCAGCGTTTCCTTTTAATATGGTAAGAATCAGTAACTGTCCTTTGCAAGCAAGGTGTCCATTCCTTTCTCTCTCTATATATATATGTATATATATATTTTTAGAGACAGAGTCTCCCTTTGTCACCCATGGTAGAGTGTTGTGGCATCATAGCTCACAGCAACCTCCAGCTCTTGGGCTTAGGCAATTCTCTTGCCTAGGCCTCCTGAGTAGCTGGGACTACAGGCACGTGCCACAACACCCGGCTATTTTTTTGTTGCAGTTTGGCCAGGGCCGGGTTCAATCCTGCCATTCTGAGTATATGGGGCCAGCACCCTACTCACTGAGCCACAGGCACCGCCCATGACTATTATTTTTTACTCCCCCCCACCCCCACTGAGTTAGTCAGGGCAAGTACTATGTAATTTGACAGGTGAGAAGAGTGAAGCACAAGTAAAGTGACTTAACCAAAGACACAGAGTGGAGCAGAGACCCAACCCAGACCTTCCTAGACTGGCTTCCCTATGTATGGTCTCACCTTGTTGACCTGAGTGACAACAGCATCCACAACTTCTCCTTTAAAGGGCCGGAAAACAATAGCCTTGTACTTAACTGGATAAAGGACAAAGCCTCGGCCTGGCTGGATCACACCAGCACCAATATTGTCAATGGTGGTGACAGCAATTACAAAGCCATACCTGAGAAGAGGATGAGAAAGAGAAATGACTGTGGGTTGAAGGGCCTCTAAAGCCACCTGCAACAAGTCACTGAGCTTGAGGGTTTGGGTGGAACAAAAGAAGTAGGTAGCACCTCTGCCCTCAGAGAGCTTAATGACCAGAAAGACAGGGCATAGGCGGCACCTGTAGCTCAGTAAGGGGGGCTCCAGCCACATACACCAAAGCTGGTGGGTTTGGACCCGGCCCTGACCAGCTAAAAACAGGAATGACAACTGCAACAAAAAAAAAAA
>NW_003852535.1:3607118-3612146 GCF_000181295.1 Otolemur garnettii
CAACAACAACAAAAAAAAAAAAAAAAAAAATAGCTGGGCCTTGTGGTGAGTGTCTGTAGTCCCAGCTACTTGGAAGGCTAAGCCAAGAGAATCGCCCAGTGTTTGAGGTTGCTGTGAGCTCTACTGAAGATGTGGCACTCAACTGTGGCACGAGACTGTCTCAAAAAATTAAAATGCTACTCTGGTAATTTTACAATAAATGTGCTATAAGGCTGCAGTCTTTGAACTAACAGTTCTCAGTCCTTGGAGTGCTTCAGAATTATCTTATTAAAATGCAGATTCTCACACCTGACCCCACAGTGTCTTGATTCCTTAGCAAATAATGAGGATCTGGAACCTGCATCTTCAAAAACCACCTCAGGTTGGCTGAGCGTCGCTGATGCCTATAATCCTAGCAGTCTGGGAAAGGCAGGTAGACTGCTTGAGATCAGGAGTTCGAGATCAGCCTGAGCAAAAAGCAAGATCCCGTCTCTACAAAAATAGAAAAAACTGAGGCAAGAGGATTGCTTGAACCCAAAAGTTAGAGGTTGCTGTTAGCTATAATGCCACTGCACTCAACCCAGGATGACAGCTTGAGACTCTGTCTCAAAAAAAAAAGAAAAAAAAACTCAGATTATTCTGGAGGCCCAAGTACTCCACTGCCCTGCCCTGTAAGTCCCCACTCATTAATAGCACCCTCTGAGCCGCCACTCTGTGCAAAGTCCAAGTCCCAGCCCTCTTCTTTCCTCCCTCAAACTCTCAGGCTGCTTTTTCTGGTCATTCCGGAAACACAGAGGCTAATGATGTCCCATGCTGTGCCTGAGCACACAGGACAGAGAAAACAAACAGAATCACAGAGGGAGAACAGAAAAAGCAACAATGATCAGCGTGTGAGCTCCACAAGGGTTGGACTCTTGTTCACTACATGTTCCCAGAGCCCAACACAGGGTCTGGGAGACAGCAAGAGTTTGGAAAATGTTTGCGGAGTAAATGAATGACCTCAGCTAAGGGACGTCTTGTTATCCATCTTTGCAGAGTGTGCTATAGTAACCCAAATCAGGATGCAGTTGGCTGCCTGGGAGAGTGATAGGGCTGCCCGCGAGCCGAGCCAGAGGCAGGGCCTTGCTGGATGAGTAGGGGACGGGGAGGGACTGCAGCTAATAGCCCCGCGCGCATAGATCTGGCCGCACGGAGGGAGCGGCACTCACTTCCCCGTGCAGGTCCCCTCCACCTCGGTGAAGAGTTTCTGCTTCACAGTGTTGAGCAAGTTGGGGCCAAAGTAGCGCGGGTGCAGCAGGATTTCGTGCTCCAAGGAGATCTGCGGGGATCAGTGGGATGAAGACCAGGCCAAGTTAGGTTATGGGGCGAGAAGCGGCCCCTCGCCCAGGCACTGGCCTAGCTCCTCTTTTCTACCCCGCCTGTGCCACCACCCAGTGCCCTGCTCACGTGGTAGAACATCTTCCCGGAGCAAACTGAAGGGAAGGATCCACACCTCCCGCGGCTCCGCGGTCTCCACCGGAAATATATGTAGCCACCCCTCTCCCATTTCCGGTATTGCAGCTGTGAAGTGGCCCTAACAGCTTCTGAGGGTCTGATTGGGCCTCGCTGTTAAGGGCGGGAAAACTAAAGCTCCGCCCCCCACAGGCCACCAGCCTTAGTAGAACCGACTTGAGTAAATTCCTGGCGTGTTATAGGTGTTCGGTAAATACTTTTAACGGAATTAATTAATTAGTGAAAGATAATATAGTGAAGCGCTTTAACTGTGCGCCTTTATTTAGTAAATATTTAAAGTCTTCTTTTACCTAGTAAGCATTGTAACTAGCTGTTCTTTTAATCCATACAGCAACCCCAGGAGGCAGGCTTTATTGTTATTCCGGTTTACAGATGAGGTCGCAAGCTCAGAAGGTTGAGGTCATTCAGAGCCTGGATTCAAATACAGGGTATATAACTCCAAGACTTGCTTATTCAGGCATTCCAGACTTTCCATGCATTTATTCATTCAACAGACATTTATTGAGCACCCAGGCTGTACTGGAAGTTTGGAGATGAAACAGCCAAAATCACAATGCACGGGACAGCGTTCCTTTCTGGTGTGAGAACTACATTGCTGCACTCCTCACACCCAATCCTGTCCCTGCACACGGGTTATCCAGTACTTAGGAGCCCTCCTCTGTTCTCTCAACTCTCCCCACACTTTTGTAAATAATCCCTTTATTAAATTTACCCAGATTAAGCAGAGTAAGTGTGTAACGTGTCTCCTGCTGAATCCTTCACTGATGAACTTGCCGAGAGAAACAGACCTATGAAAAAGGCTCAACAATAGCAGATGGTTCTACAGCCAGAGCAGTAAATCCCACCTTGAACAAACTCACTCTTGCCCAAGTAAGTCTAGGTATACTGTAAGTAAAAGAACCTGACCTACCCTCCTGCAAAAGAGCAGAGTCCACATGCTTCCTTAGAGCTGTCACAACAATGAAGGCACACTTGTTTCCAATGAAAGCACATATATTGAAAATAAAATGAAGTTTCTCAGGCTGGGGCAGACATGATACAGCTGGCCTACACCTCTGGTCTCCCATTCTTTTTTTTTTTTTTTTTTTTTTGAGACAGAGCCTCAAGCTGTCCCCCTGGGCAGAGTGCCGTGGCATTACAGCTCACAGCAACCTCCAACTCCTGGGCTCAAGCGAGTCTCCTGCCTCCGCCTCCCAAGTAGCTGGGACCACAGGCGCCCGCCACAATGCCCGGCTATTTTTTGGTTGCAGCCATCATTGTTGTTTGGCGAGTCCGGGCTGGGGATTCGAACCCGCCACCTTAGGTGTACGTGGCTGGCGCCTTAGCCGGTTGAGCTATAGGCGCCGAGCCAGTTTTTCTATTTTTACTAGAGACGGGAGTCTTGCTTTTTGCTCAGACTGGTCTCAAACCTGTGAGCACAAGCTATCCACCCACCTTGGCCTCCCAGAGTGCTAGTGATACAGGACAAGTGGTGTCCTAGCCACCTTGTGGAGCTTGAGGTAGGAGGGGACACAGATCGGCTGCCTCCGCCTTGGTGCTGTTGATGCGGTGGCAGAGAGCAGAGGAACCAGTGGGCTGAAGGGTAAGCAGGGGGCCCTGCAGGAGGCTCCAGTAGCCAGAGGGTCCAGACAACTGCTAGGAAGACACCAGCACCTTAGGCTAAACAGGGAACCCCCATTTTCTAGGCCTGGTCAGTTTCATGTAAATTTCCTAAGCCTGGAAATGAAAGGCATTGTAGCCATTCATTCAGTTCCCAGAAGGGTCCTAGACAGGTCCCAGACACACTGTCCCAGATGAGTTGTCCCAGACATGCTAAATGTAACTACTGAGTATCCCAGATACATCACAGAGGGTCCCAGGCATGCTAAATGTAACTACCAACACACTAAATGTAACTACCGAACCCTGCTGAATGTAACTACAGAGGGCCCCATGTGACTATATATACCCCTAAACATAGAGCCCAGGGACAGACAGACAGGGAGAGAGAGAGCACTTTTCTCTCCTGACTGCGTTTTCCCCACTCTGCCAGGAGCTCTGGTGTTTTTTGTATTCTTTTATTTTCTTTCTTTCTTTCTTTCTTTTTTTGCAGTTTTTGGCTGGGGCTGGGGCTGGGTTTGAACCCGCCACCTCCAGCAGGTAGGACCGTGCCCTACCCTTTTAAGCCACAGGCGCCACCCCTGTATTATTTTCTGTAAATAAATCCTGTCTTACTACTGATCTGTGGTCCGCGGATTTATTCTTCAAATCACTGAGACCCAAGAACCTATGGAAAACGACATTCCTGTATCATATTTGGGGGCTCACATCCGGGATTGACAATCTGTCATAAGCAATGGGACCACTTACCTCTGTCGTGCTTTTCTCTATAGTTATAATGGAAACTAATAATTTTAATGCTCATCAGCTGGTAAATGTGCATAGTGTGGCTGCTGACATCCAGGTCACAGGTGAGAGACTGTTGGGGAACGAACTTTCTAATTCCCCTCGGCTCGGCAAAGGAATTGAAGGGAATGTTAGAAGACTTTTGAAACTGTTCTATATTTACTCCTTTTGTCTGGTTGAGAGCTGAGCAAAGAGGTAGCACTCAGAGGCCCTGGGGTCTCCAGCAGTGGTTCTGACCCCAGGACATGGGAGGTCTCTGAAAGTTGTGCTCTCCCAGCTTTTACTATCTTCTCTTCTCTTCCATGGTCCCAAACTTTTCCTATTTATCTCTATAGACCTCTTCAGCTTCTCTCTCTCTCTTTGTAGTTTGCATGCTTTGTTTGAATGTTGTTAAAGGATTGCTTTATTTACTAGCTAAGTTTGTACGGGCTCGTTCTGGTATTTTTCGGATGTTTTAAGTGTGTTTCAAATGTTGTAGGTGTGTTGCAAGGTCCTTTTTATTGTCTTTCATTGCAAAATTAAATTCAATTGGCGTTTTCATGTGTGTGAGAAAAAAGGCTAAATCATGTTAACTAAAGGTCAGCTCCAAACAAAGGGCAAAAGGACTCCCCTAGGGGGCTTCTCTGGG
This sequence comes from Otolemur garnettii, assembly GCF_000181295.1. Lineage (NCBI taxonomy): Eukaryota > Metazoa > Chordata > Mammalia > Primates > Galagidae > Otolemur > Otolemur garnettii. Next base: position 3,611,623 of record NW_003852535.1, read on the forward strand.
CGACTAGAGGCCTGTGAAGGGAAGCCCAGGGCAATTCCCCCAAGGCAAGAATGGCCCTAAACCCTCAGCTACAGTTCAGTCTCTTAAAAATGAAGAAAGGCAGTGAAAATGACCCTGGGTATATGATTTCTTCTGGTTTATTGGTGTAGACGGGAAAGTTTAAAATAACTTCCAGGTTTTTTTTAAGACTTCAACTAATTGTAACTAAGTGTAATGCAAAAGTTTCAAAGTGTCTCTCAACTCTGATTTGTCACTAAGTAATTATTGTGGGGGCAGTGCCTGTGGCTCAGTGGGTAGGGCGCCGGCCCCATATACCAAGGGTGGCGAATTCAAACCCAGCCCTGGCCAAACTGCAACAAAAAAAAGCCAGGCATTGTGGCGGGCACCTGTAGTCCCAGCTACTCGGGAGGCTGAGGCAAGAGATTTGCCTAAGCCCAGGAGCTGGAGTTTGCTGTGAGCTATGATGCTGCAGCACTACACAGAGGTTGATAAAGTGAGACTCTGTCTCTAAAAAGAAAAAATTG
>NW_003852535.1:3612743-3613950 GCF_000181295.1 Otolemur garnettii
AAAAAAAAAAAAAAAAAGACCTACTATTTTCTGTTGTTACTGGGAATTTAGAAGAAGCTTGTAAAGATTATATAGAGTTAAATGTGCAGGCACCACACAGCCATTTTCTGCAGGGTGGGGCTCATCCCCACTTTGATTGATACTCTGGAGCTGAGGGGGGAAGGGGCAGAAAGGGGAAGAATATGCATCAGGTGGGACCAGGGTCCCTGAAACCTGATTTCTCAGGCTGTGCTGTCAGCAGTTATAAGCACAGGAGAGCCAGCAGTACTAGGCTAATTCCAGACAAGTGCCAGGGCTGAGCAGGTCACTCTCCTCATGGCTTCTTCCCCAAGCATTGGAAGGATGCTTCCTTCTGTTTGTCCGGAAGGCTTCTTGGGTTGGTGATAGGACGCTTTGACAACCCAGGAATACGGGGTGGGATTAAGACGCTGGACATTTGTTCTTTCCCACAGATGGATAACATATTCTCTCACCAACAGAACACCCCACTGGGCTGTATTCTGAAGTACTGGGACATGTTTAATTCCCAGAGGCTGAAAAAAGAATGTATGGTTTTCTTCTGCACCCAGGCCTGGCCTCAGTATCAACTCTCCACTGGTGAACAATGGCCTCCTGGGGATACTCTTAATTATGACACCATTTTTCAGTTAGATACTTTTTGTAAACAAGATGAAAAGTGGTCTGAAGTGCTCTATATGCAAGCTTTCTTTTTCCTCAGGGACAACCCCCAACTGTGCAAAATCTGTCAGATAGATTCAGCTCTCCTGGCGGTAGTAACTTCCCCCGAATGGTCAGGGATTACCGAGGGAGACGCTGTCACAACCTAGTTCAAACCCAACATCTACTTCTGCACCTTCCTCTTTGTATTCAGAAAACCCCAGGAGGGAGACTGAGTCAAGAGTTTTGTCTGGTCCTACTGGGACCCCCAGAAGGCAACCATATCCTTCTTTGTGTCCCTTGGTTGAGACTGTGGGTGGTGAAAGGGGAAGTGTGCAAGTATACACTCCATTTTCTCTGGCAGATTTGAAGCAAATCAAGGTTGATTTAGGAAAATTTTCTGATGACACAGAAAATTTACTTTTCTGATAAGTACATAGATGTCCTCCAAGGGTAGGACAAAGCTTTGACTTCTCTTGGAGAGATGTAATGTTACTACTAGATCAAATTAACTTTTATTTATTTATTTATTTATTTATTTTTTTTTTTT
>NW_003852535.1:3614566-3616994 GCF_000181295.1 Otolemur garnettii
TGGCATCACGCTCACAGCAACCTCCAACTCCTGGGCACAAGCGAGTCTCCTGCCTCAGCCTCCCAAGTAGCTGGGACTACAGGTGCCTGCCACCACGCCTGGCCATTTTTTGATTGCAGCCATCATTGTTGTTTGGCGGGCCCGGGCTGGGGATTCAAACTCGCCACCTTAGGTGTATGTGGCTGGCGCCTTAGCCACTTGAGCCACAGGCGACAAGCCTCCCTCAGGCTTTCTTGAGCAGCTTAGGGAGGTGATGAGAAAACACACTCAGTTAACACCCAACTCCTTAGAGGGCCAAATTATTTTAAAAGATAAATTTATGGCCGGTGCCTGTGGCTCAGTGAGTAGGGCGCCAGCCCCATATACCAAGGGTGGCGGGTTCAAACCTGGCCCTGGCCAAACTGCAACCAAAAAATAGCCGGGCATTGTGGTGGGTGCCTGTAGCCCCAGTTACTTGGGAGGCTGAGGCAAGAGAATCACTTAAGCCCAGGAGTTGGAGGTTGCTGTGAGCTGTGTGACACCATGGCATTCTACCAAGGGCAACATAGTAAGACTCTGTCTCTACAAAAAATAAATACATAAAATAAAATAAAAGATAAATTTATCACTCAGGCAGCTCCAGGCATTTGACAAAAACTCCAGAAATTGGCTCTAGGCCCAGATCATAACCTAGAGAATCTTCTTAAAACTGCCACTGTGGTCTTTTATAACCGAGATCAGAAGGAAGAGGAGGAAAGAGAGAAAAAGATATGAATGGAATGACAGCTCTAGTGACGGCACTCCGACAAACGAGCACCTTTCAGGGGCACAAAGAAGCCAGAGGAGCTAAGAACAAGTGCTTCCAATGTGGTCAGGCTGGCCACTTCAGAAAAGATTGCCCCCAGCAGCACCACCGGTTGAGCAAGCCACCTGGTCCCTGTCCAGAATGCAAGGGTGACCACTGGAGAGCGGCCTGCACACAGAGATGAAGGCCTCTGGAGACAGCGATCCCATCAGGACCCAAACTAGACTGAGGGTGCCCAGGGCAGATTCTCATGGCTCCAGCTTGTGTCATCACCCCCAAGAGCCCTGGGTTTGCCCGATAGTGGAGGGCCAGGAGATAGAATTTCTTCTGGACATTGGAGCCATCTTTTCTGTACTTCTCTCTAACCCTGATCTTTTATCCCCCAAATCTGTAACTATAAAGGGTATGTCTGGAAAGCTGATTACCAAATTTTACTCTCAGCCTTTAAACTGAAATTAGGATAACTGGCTGTTCCCTCACACCTTCCCAATCACACCTGAAAGTCCTGCTCCCCTTTTGGGGAGGGACATACTAACTAAAGCAGGAACAACCATTTATGAATATGGGACATGAACCTATATTATGCCTTCTCCTATTAGAGACAGAAATTAACCCAGAAGTCTGGGCTACTGAGGGACAGGTGGGAAGAGCAAGATATGCTAAACCAGTCCAAATTAAATTAAAGAATCCCACCATCTATCCCAATCAAAAACAATATTCTCAGGTGGCGCCTGTAGCTCAAGCAGCTAAGGCGCCAGCCACCTACACCTGAGCTGGCAGGTTCTAATCTAGCCTGGGCCCTCCAAACAACAATGGCTGCAACCAAAAAAAATAGCCGGGCATTGTGGCAGGTGCCCATAGTCCCAGCTACTTGGGAGACAGAGCCAGGAGCTGAAGGTTGCAATGAGCTGTGATGCCACTGCACTCTACCCAGGGCCATACCTTGAGGCTCTGTCTTAGAAAACAAACAAACAAAAACAATATCCTCTAAAAGCAGATGTTAAGAATGGACTAATAGGGCGGCACCTATGGCTCAAAGGAGTAGGGCGCTGGCCACATATGCTGGAGGTGGCAGGTTCAAACCCAGCCCCAGCCAAAAACTCCAAAAAAAAAAAAAAAAGAATGAACTAATACTCATAATACAGAATATAAAGTGACAGAAATTATTAATACCTTGCAATAGTCCATGTAGCACTCCTATTCTAGGAGTGCCAAAGCCTAACGGAACTTGGAGACTAGTCCAAGACCTCCGTATTATAAATGAAGCAGTCATTCCTCTCCTTCCTGTAGTTCCCAATACTTTATTGTGTCATATCCCTGAAAAGGCTACCTATTTCACAGTCCGAGACTTAAAAGATGCCTTCTTTTACATTCCACTTCATGACAATTCCCAATACCTTTTTGCTTTTGAAGACTCTTCTGACTCCAACACCCAGCTCACATGGACTGTGTTACCCCCAGGGATTTAGGGGCCCTGTGTTACCCCTCACTTGTTTGGACAAGCCTTAGCCAAAGACTTGAGTCATTTTTCATATCCTACAGCAACTCTTTTTTTTTTTTTTTTTTTTGAGACAGAGGCTCAAGCTGTCCCCCTGGGTAGAGCGCCGTGGCATTACAGCTCACAGCAACTTCCAACTCCTGGGC
>NW_003852535.1:3617093-3618509 GCF_000181295.1 Otolemur garnettii
GGGTCCGGGCTGGGGATTCAAACCCGCCACCTTAGGTGTACGTGGCTGGTGCCTTAGCCAGTTGAGCTATAGGCGCCAGGCCACCTACAGCAACTCTTATTCAGTATGCAGATGACATTCTTTTGGGAGCACCAGATGCAGAGGAATGCCACAAAACTACACAAATTCTATTAGACTTTCTAGCTGATTGTGGTTATAAAATTTCCAAGGCTAAAGCCCGATTATATGTCCCAGAAGTTCACTATTTGGGTCTCCAGCTTTCACAGGGGAAGAGAGCCTTGGGCAAAGAAAGAGTAGAATCAATACTGGCTCACCCTAAATCTCGAACTCTCAGACAACTTCGAGGCTTCTTAGGAATTACAGGCTTTTGCAAACTCTTCATTCCTGAATATAGTGAAATAACTAGACTACTCTATTCTTTAATTAAAAATGCTCAAAAAGAGGGCCTAGTCACTCTAGAATAGGAACTGGAAGCAAATAAGGCATTCCAACAGTTGAAAACTGCTCTTTTGCAGGCCCCGGCTTTGAGTCTTCCTACTGGACAACAGTTTAATCTGTATATTAAAGAATGAACCGGAATCGCTCTGGGAGTTTTGGCCCAATACTGGGGTTCAGTTTTACAACCTGTAGCATATCTTAGTAAAGAAATTGACACTATGGCCAAGGGATGGCCACACTGTCTACGGTTTGTAGCAGCAGTTTTTACCTGGGGCTGGGTTTGAACCCGCCACCTCCAGCATATGGGGCCAGCGCCCTACTCTTTTGAGTCACACATGCTGCCCAGCTTTAGCCCTCTTAACCCCAGAAGCAACCAAGCTAACTTTAGGAAGAGATCTAATTGTTTACACTTCTCACGACCTTACTATACTTTTAAATTCAAAAAGCAATCTTTGGCTGTCAGATAACCACCTTCTTAAATATCAAGCCTTATTATTAGAAGGACCAGTGCTACAATTACGCACCTGTGCTGCTCTGAATCCTGCTACTTTCCTCCCTGAATCAATGAGGATATAGGGTATGATTGCCAACAAATTATAGCACAGACCTATGCATCTAGAGAAGACTTACAAGAAACCCCCCTATCTAATCCTGACATGGTTTTGTATACAGATGGAAGTTCTTTCTTGGAACATGGAACTCGAAAAGCAGGCTATGCTGTATGCTGTAATTGAGAGTGGGTCTCTCGCTCCAGGAACCACTGCACAATTAGCTGAGTTAGTAGCCTTAACCCGTGCTTTAGAAATTGGGAGAAACTGGCTCCACACCTGTGGCTCGAGTGTCTAAGGCGCCAGCTACCTACACCTGAGCTGGCAGTTTCGAATCCAGCCCGGGCCTGACAAACAACAATGATGGCTGCAACCAAAAAATAGCGGGGCATTGTGGTGGGCGCCTGTAGTCCCAGCTACTTGGGAGGCA
>NW_003852535.1:3619925-3624698 GCF_000181295.1 Otolemur garnettii
CTGTGGTCCCAGCTACTTGGGAAGTGGAGGCAGGAGACTCGCTTGAACCCAGGAGTTGGAGGTTGCTGTGAGCTATGATGCCACCGCACTCTACCCAGGGGGACAGCTTGAGGCTCTGTCTAAAAAAAAAAAAAAAAATTGACTGTAGGGTTCAGACTAAGAACACCACGACGCTATTTCCACGTCTGATGCCATCGTTACTGAGCCAGGGGTTCCAGTACCATTAGATTAGAGGAAAGAAGTAGTAGGGTATAGTGGAATTTTTGATAGAGGAAAGGTCCTTTAACTGCAGTTTAAACGCGCGGCTGCTGCCCACGGTCACGTCGGAGTCTTCTAGGACCAGGGCCTCCAGGGTACCACACCAACATCTTGGTTCTCCTTTTCCCAGTCACCCTTGTATGGGGAGTGACGTGCTCTCAGCTCCCGCAGAACACTGCGCGGTTGGCCACCTCGCCGCCAGCAGAGAGAGCAACACGGTCCCCGCCCCCAGAGCCACACGCGGCCTCAGGTAGGAGAATCTCCGCCAATCCAGAGGGCTCGGAGGCTGAGAAGGCGGGACGAGTAGGAAAAGTTTAGGATAGAAGTGCCAGCCAATGTGGTGCCTAGCTACATGAGCGACTGCCCCGAGCACCCATTTGGAGAGCGCGGATGGTAAGTGACCAGTGGACCAATCCATGACAGGGGAAGGCCAGTTTGAGCCAATTAAAACTGGGAAGGTAGGAAAGGGCGGAGTTCGCCTGGTGGCTGCTCGGTGGTGGGTGAAGGATCGGCTTTCTCTTCTAGTTACCACCGTGAGAGTCTTTAGCCTCTGGAATGCGAGAGGGAGAGGCTAAGGGAGTTCACGGAGTGGGGCATAGCGGCATCGGCCGGGAAGGTCTGGAAACTAAAGAGATTCCTAGTTGAAGGAGCCTCTGGAAGATACCGGGAGGGCGTCGAGGAAGCGGAGGCTGGTGCGGGGGCGGGACTTCCGGGGGCAGGGCATTTTTGAATGGGGCGGGGCCGGCTGCGAAGGTTAGGCAGGGGGCGGGGCTACTAGGAGCTCTTTGGGTGTGACCTAGAGGAAAAAAGGGCAGTAAATTAGGCGATTGTCTTGGGATGGCAAGCAATAGTTAAGGGTTGAAGGTAAGGTTGCTGGGGATGATACCTGTCATAACCCACTATCCTCTCTTCCCAGGGAGCCACTAGTGGAGATCTTTTCTGGGCCCCATTCCCTTCGTGGGGTGCTATGGAGTTCCCAGAACACAGTCAGCAGCTGCTGCAGAGCCTCCGGGAGCAGCGGTCCCAGGGTTTCCTTTGTGACTGCACCGTGATGGTGGGTAGCACACAGTTCTTGGCCCATCGGGCTGTGCTGGCCTCCTGCAGTCCATTCTTCCAGCTTTTCTACAAGGAGCGGGAATTGGACAAGAGGGATCTGGTGTGTATTCACAATGAGATTGTCACGGCCCCTGCCTTTGGGCTACTTCTGGACTTTATGTATGCTGGCCAGCTGGCCCTGAGGGGGGATACCCCTGTAGAAGATGTGCTGGCAGCTGCCAGCTACTTACACATGAATGACATCGTTAAGGTGTGTAAGCGGCGACTGCAAGCCCGGGCCCTGGCAGAGGCTGACAGTACCAAGAAGGAGGAGGAAACCAATTCACAGGCTCCTAGTTTGGAGTTTTTGTCCAACACTTCTCGTGGCCCTCAGCCTTCACTGGCATCTGTTGAGACATCAGGTCATTGGAGCAAAGGGGAATGGAAAGGTCTGGCTGCTCCCTCACCTACTGTCCGTCCTCCAGATGAGCCACCAGTGTCTGGTGGTGCTGACACTACTCAGCCTGGCATGGAAGTTGATTCACCACATCTACGGGCACCTCCCTCATCAGTGGCTGATGTCTCTCTTGCCAGCCCCAGTAGCTCCACAGAGACCATTCCTGCAAACTACTTTTCTTCTAGTCTCCCAGCAGTTTCATTGGAGCCCCTGACTCCTCTTGATGTGGGTCCTGAGGGTCTGAGGGTGATGGAATCAAGGGATGCTGGAGGACCACTGCAAGGCTTCTATCCCCCAGCTTCAGCTCCTGCTCCAACTCCAGCCCCAGCCCCAGCCCCAGTCCCGGTCTCAGTCCCCGTTCCATCTCAGGCTCCAGTCCCAGCTGAAGCTGAGCTGGTCCAGGTGAAAGTAGAAGCTATTGTGATCTCTGATGAGGAGACTGATGTGTCAGAAGAACAGCCTCAAGGTCCTGAGGAAGTATTCCCACCTGGAAGAGCAATGTATGGGGGACAACCCACCCAGCCAGAGGCTTTTGAGGAGCCAGGGGCAGCAGGACTAGAGGAGGTGGGACCAAGTGACCACTTCCTGCCTCCAGAGCCTCATCTACCCTATCATCTGCTGCCAGGTCCAGGGCAGTATCATCGAGGACTGGTGACCTCACCCCTGCCTGCACCCCCAGCCCTGCATGAGCCACTTTACCTGCCTTCTGAGTATGAAGCAGCCCCAGGAAGCTTTGGGGTCTTTACTGAAGATGTTCCCACCTGCAAGACATGTGGGAAGACCTTCTCATGCTCTTACACACTACGGCGACATGCCACAGTGCACACACGTGAGCGACCCTACGAGTGCCGCTACTGCCTGCGCAGCTATACACAATCAGGGGACCTCTACCGCCATATCCGCAAGGCTCACAATGAGGACCTGGCCAAACGCAGCAAACCAGATCCAGAGGCTGGCCCCCTTCTAGGGGTGCAGCCCCTCCCCGGCTCCCCAACAGCAGACAGACATAGCAGCAGTGGTGGAGGACCACCCAAAGATTTTGTACTTGGACCCAAAAACTAACTTCTAGGAGAGCATGAGCTGATTGATGCTAGGCCTGCTCTTGTCAGACTTAAATGGCAGCACAGAAGGTTGAAGGCATCGTGTCAATCTTTCTGGGTGAAAAACTGAAAGTTCTGTCCTCCTTGAAAGTTCCTATCCTTTTCTTTGCCCAGCCATGATAAGCGAGACTTTATACAGCAGAGCATACCAATTCTTACTGGGAATTTTCCTGAGGTATAATTGCTTCTCCCTTTGCATTCTGGAATATAAAACCAGCAATGAACATATTTCTTTGAACTGGTGTTGGCTGATTTCTTCTAAAAACCTGCATGCCTGTGCCTCTCCTTCAGTTCTTATAGGAATCTGACAACTCTGTATTTGGGAGGTAGGAGCAGGGGTCACATTGCTTATGAGGAAAAAGGAAGTAGGCATAGGCCAGTATAGCCTTTACTTAGGAAAAGGATACAAATTAGGGAATCTCAAACAATTATGGTTTATTGTAGTTGAGCTCCTGTGTTCTGGGATGTATTGGGTGCTTCATATATGCATTTAACTTTCAACAACCATATAAGGTATTAGTGTCCCTCCCTTTTTTTTTGCAGGCAAGGAAACTTGAGACAAAAATCAGTAATTATTGCTTCTTGGATTTTTGGCTAAGATTAGGTGCAAAAATATTTATTTATTTTTTTTAAGACAGAACCTCAAGCTGTCTCCCTGGGTAGAGTGCTGTGTCATCACAGCTCACAGTAACCTCCAACTCCTGGGCTCAAGCGAGTCTCCTGCCTCAGCCTCCCAAGTAGCTGGGACCACAGGCGCCCGCTGCAATGCCCGGCTATTTTTTGGTTGCCCGTCATTGTTGTTTTTGGCGGGCCCGGCCTGGATTCGAACCTACCACCTTAGGTGTATGTGGCTGGCGCCTTAGCCACTTGAGTCATAGGCGCCGAGCCTTAGGTGCAAAAATTAAAGTTAACTTCTTCAATATCATGGAGCTTACTTGCAGGGATTTGAACCTGACTTGTGACTCCAAACACCATTTGTGCTATCCTGGTTTAAAACATTGTTGAAGGTAGTTAACCATGAATTAGAGACTTTTTTTTTTTTTTTGGAGACAGAGTCTCACTTTATAGCCCTTGGTAGAGTGCCGTGGTGTCAGAGCTCCAACTCCTGGGCTTAGACGATTATCTTGCCCCAGCCTTCCAAGCAGCTGGGACTACAGGTGCCTGACACAGTGCTAAGCTATTTTTTGTTGCAGTTTGGCCAGGGCTGAATTTGAACCCGCCACCCTTGGCATATGGGGTCCGTGCCCTATCCACTGAGCCATAGGCGCTGCCCTTTCATTTGTCTTTTTCAGTGTCTGGCTTTATTACCTTGTTACCTCTGCTTTCTACAGAGTAGAAAGAGCTTTTGTTGATTGTTTCAACAACAGATACTATATTCACAAATTGAAAATTTTGCCTACATGTTGTAAGTATGAACTGAGGTCTTTAAAGATAAAGAACTGAAAGGCTGAAAACAATAAGCCAGGTGGTGGCAGATTAGTGGGGATGGTTGATGTCCTGTGGTGCTGTGGCATTGATGGGTGCTTGGGAAGTTAATCACCTGAGGTCACACAGGTGGTTACTGACAGTGGAAACAGCAAAGAAATGAGTTTGGGGTACTGATATGGCATGGGGGACAGTAAGAGCTCCGGAACATGAGAGAAGGGTCTGGCCCAGCCTGGGCTGTATGAGACAGACTAGGTATTTTCCTACTAGCTCTTCTCTCCTTGGCACATAAGGACAGGAATGCCAGTAAAGCAGGAAGAAACAGGTATCACTCTATAACTATATATATACGTGTGTGTGTGTATATTTTTTGTCCCCCCCAATACAGAGTCTCAAGCTGTTGCCCTGAGTAGAGTGCTGTGGCACAACAGTTCACAGAAACCTCAAACTCTTGGGCTTAAGAGATTGTCTTGCCTCAGTCTCCCAAGTAGCTGGGAC
>NW_003852535.1:3625205-3627061 GCF_000181295.1 Otolemur garnettii
CATTGTTGTTTGGTGGGCCCCGGCTGAATTCGAACCCACCACCTTAGGTGTATGTGGCTGGTGCCTTAGCCACTTGAGCCACAGGCGCTGAGCCCTCTTTCTTTCTTTCTTTCTTTCTTTTTTTTTTAAAGAGACAGAGTCTTACTTTATTTAGCCCTCAGTAGAGCGCTGTGATGTCACAGTTCACAGCAACCTCCAATTCCTGGGCTTAGGCAATTCTCTTGCCTCAGCCTCCCAAGCAGCTGGGACTACAGGCACCCACCACAATGCCCGGCTATTTTTTTGTTGCAGTTTGGCCAGGGCAGAGTTTGAACCCGCCACCCTTGGTATATGGGGCCAGCACCCTACTCACTGAGCCACAGGTGCTGCCCTCCTTTCTCTCTTTTTGAGTCTGTACATCATGTTCAGCACTGTAACGTCTTACTAGCATGTAACTGTTTTTGAGTTACAGAGGAAGAAGAGTAGAGTAGCAATGATTTGGCCAAGAAAGCTCTTTTTTTTCTTTTTGGAGACAGAGTCTCACTTTCTTGTCCATAGTAGAGTACAGAGAAGTCACAGCACTGAGCTCACAGCAACCTCAGATTCCTGGGCTCAAGCGATTCTCTTGCCTCAGCCTCCCAAGTAGTTGGGACTACAGGCACCCACCACAACACCCGGCTATTTTTAGACACAGGGTCTCACTCTGGCTCAGGCAGTATACCTGCCTTGGCTTCCCGGAGTGCCAGGTGTGAGCCACCACACCTGGCCACCAGTTTCTTTCTTTTTTTTTTTTGAGACAGAGACTCAAGCCGTCGCTCTGGATAAAGTGCCATGGCATCACAGCTCACAGCAACCTCAAACTCTTGGGCTACCAATTCTCTTGCCTTAGCCTCCCAAGTAGCAGAGACTATAGGTGCCCGCCACAATGCCCAGCTATTTTTTGGTTGCAGTTGTCACTGTTGTTTGGCAGACCCAGGCTGGATTCGAACCTGCTAGCTCCAGCGTATGGGGCTGGCGCCCTAGCTGCTGAGCTACAGGTGCTGAGCCTTTTTTTTTTTTTTTGAGATAGAGTTTTACTTTGTCCCCCTCAGTAGAGTGCTGTGGCATCATAGCTCACAGTGACCTCAAACTCTTGGGTTAGTGTCCTCAAACTACGGCCCATGGGCCATATGCAACCCTCCTAGGACATTTATCTGGCCCCGTGGGTGTTTTTGCCACTGCTGCCTGTTCTGCTTAGCAGCTGACTTGTCCTGGGCCCCACAGACTGGCCCTCCAACGGTCTGAGGGACAGTGAACTGGCCCCCTGTTTAAAAAGTTTGAGGACCCCTGGAAGTCATCCAATTGCCTCAGCCTTCCAAGTAGCTGGGACTACAGGTGCTTGCCACAACGCCAGGCTATTTTTTTTAAGAGGGGGTCTCCCTTTTGCTGAGGCTGGTCTCTAGCTCCCTGAAAAGTTCTTTAAAGCTGTAGCCAACACAATTAAGGTCACTGTGGCCTCAGTTTATCTACCAGATACTAAGAACAGTTTATGCCAGTTTGTGGAGGTGTGACCAATAGTTATTTCTCATATCCACTGCTGCTAATGGCCCCATCCATCGATTCAAGGAACCTCACGTTCATCTAATTCCTAGTTTAATATGGGTCCTTCTTTTGCCAGTTGTTACCGAACCTCTGCTAAAAGAGAACTCACTAACCCAAAAGGAAACCTATCAGTGGACAGCCCTAGTTGTTAGACAATGCTTTCTTTTTTCTTTTTTTAAGAGACAGAGTCTCACTTTATCGCCCTCAGTAGAGTGCCGTGGTGTCACAGCTCACAGCAACCTCTAACTCCTGGGCTTAGGTGATTCTCTTGCCTCAGCCTCCTGAGTAGCTGGGAC
>NW_003852535.1:3628713-3631345 GCF_000181295.1 Otolemur garnettii
CCAACTCCTGGACTCAAGCGAGTCTCCTGCCACAACTCCCAGCTAGTTTTGGTTACAGCCATCATTGTTGCATGGTGGACCCTGGCTGGATTCGAACCTGCCAGCTCAGGCATACATGGCTGGCGCCTTAGCCCCGTGAGCCACAGGCACCGAGCCTAGAGCACTTTCAAAGAGAGTTGGAAGTGAGTCCCTGTCATGAAAAAGAAAAGATGAGAGAGACAGAGGCAAAGGCCTGCAGTAATACACATACTCTCTTACTTTGGCCTCTCTGTGCCTCTAAGCAGTAAGTCCTTTTCTCAGGGTAACAAAGAGAGATTTTATTTAGGAAGAATAAGACAAAGTTAAGAGCATTTCAAAGGAGAGTTATAAGTGGGTCCTTCTTATGGAGAAGAAAAGGTGAGAGAGACCAATATTTTGTAAATATATCTTGGTGTCTGATGCCTCTTCAATCGCTAGACTTTGACCAAGCTTGGCTTCACAGAATTCAACTGGTTAAGCCTTTCTCAGTGAATATTTATTACAACTTTCTTGAAAATGACTATTCCTGGGTAGTTCCTGTGGCTCAGTGGGTAGGGTGCCATCCCCATATACCGAGCGTGGCGGGTTCAAACCTGGCGCTGGGCAAACTGCAACAAAAATTAGCTGGGCGTTGTGGAGGGTGCCTATAGTCCCAGCTACTTGGGAGGCTGAGGCGAGAATTGCCTAAGCCTAGGAGCAGAGGTTGTGGTAAACAGTATGACACCATGGCACTCTACCGAGGGCGATAAAGTGAGACTCTGTCTCTACAAAAAAAAAAAAAGAAAATGACTATTCCCACAAATAGTTTACTTCGACATACACTAACACTTAATCTCAAACTCCTGGGCTCAAGTGATCATTTACCTCAGCCCCCTGAGGATATGGGACATTTTTTTGGCAAGTGATATGAAATGGCCTCCCTAGTTTTATCAGTACGCAAAAGTTTCAAAATACCAATACCACTATCGCACTCAACAACATTGACAACAATTTTTGCTCAAGTTTCCCTGATTATCTGATTGATGTTTCTTAATCTCTAGGTTTCTCTTTCAATTTATTTGTTGAAGAAGTTGGAGTTATTTGTTATAAATTTTGAGAGCTGGTGTTTTCTGATTATATCCTCACAGTTTCACTTAATATGTTCCTCTGTCCAAAGCTTCCTTTCAAAATATATATTTAAATAAAAGTTTGGTTAAGTATTAGTACAGGTAGTATGTGGTTTTGACAAAATTGTGAAGGTAGTGGGTATCAGTTTGGGAAACACTGTTTCTAACAGTCTTATGTGCCAGAGTATGGTCCTCTAAATCTAATATGAATGCTTTCTCTTCATTCAAAATCTTCAAATCCTGTGTGGAAATGAAGACGGACTGGTAAAGTAAGCAACTTCTCCCTCTGCCAACGTCTGAATACAGAGATTTGGGTATTCCTTCAGTATGTGGACTTCTCAGTTCTCCTTAAGACCTATACCAAGACTGCTTACCACTTTCCTGTTTATTTTTTTTTATTTTTTTATTTTTTTTGAGACAGAGCCTCAAGCTGTCCCCCTGGGTAGAGTGCCATGGCATCACGCTCACAGCAACCTCCAACTCCTGGGCTCCAGCGAGTCTCCTGCCTCCGCCTCCCAAGTAGCTGGGACCACAGGCGCCCGCCACAGCGCCTGGCTATTTTTTTTTGGTTGCAGCCGTCATTGTTGTTTGGCGGGTCCGGGCTGGGGATTCGAACCCGCCACCTTAGGTGTATATGGCTGGCGCCTTAGCCGCTTGAGCCACAGGCGCTGAGCCACTTTCCTGTTTATTAACCTCTCTATGAGGAGCTGGGCTTCAAAATAAAAACTGAAATGTAAGCCTGATCACTGTGCTCTCTCACAACAGTGCTAATAAAAGGGTAAGTGCAATCAATTTCTAAAATGCATTTTTAAATATCAGTTTTATTTTTTCCTCATTGGTACAGAAGATAGCTTACTATAACATTCACTCTTTGAAATTAGAAAAAAAAAGAAAAAAGAAAATCAGAAAGCAAAACCACCCCAAAGCAAATTTAAACATGCAACCATTGACAAGATTTTGTCAACAAACCTAGGCTTAGCAATTTAAGAAGCTTGGATGAGGAATAACATATTCTACTTTTATTAGTTCTGTCACCGGACTGAGAGATTATTTAGTAGGAAAACTTTTTTTTTTTTTTGCAGTTTTTGGCTGGGGCTGGGCCCAAACCCGCCACCTCCGGCATATGGGGCCGGTGCCCCACTCCTTTGAGCCACAGATACTGCCCTTTTTTATTTTTGAGACAGAGTCTCACTATGTCACCCTTGGTAGAGTGCTGTGGCGTCTAAGCTCACAGCAACTTCCAACTCTTGGGCTTCAGTAATTCTCTTGCCTCAGCCTCCCAAGTAGCTAGGGATATAGGCGACCACCACAACATCTGGCTATTTTTCTTGTTGCAGTTGTCATTGTTGTTTCACTGGCCCGGACCAGATTTGAACCCACCAGCTTCACTGCATGTGGCTGGTGCCATAACCACTGTGCTATGGGCGCTGAGCCAGAAAAACTTTTTATTGTAAGGCGATAGTTGTATTACTTAAAGGCATAAGAAAGGAACAAAGAGGCTCGGCGCC
>NW_003852535.1:3631653-3636276 GCF_000181295.1 Otolemur garnettii
TATTGACAAAGGACTAAGGTTTCTGTTTCGGAAATCTGCCTGTTCTGTGGTTATCTGCAGGCTAAGGACACAGGCTTATTACCTCCACTGATAAAAGCAGAGGCAGTGTTATAGTCTCATCTACTATCTAGGACAAACAACACAGACACTATCCACAATGAGTAAACTGAATGACAAGGAGCTGCTGGTTGATAGAGCCTTCCACTAAACCAGGACTGCACCAAATCTACAACCTGCACCCACCCAAAAGTTTCCAGAGAGTTCCATCAGGTGCTTAAAAGACACTAAGCAAGAATAGCCCTTCCTCATTGTTTTCCTTCTCTGACTGGAACTCTTGCAATATATAGTGTGATAGATAAAGAATAGATTTATATTTCTACCCCACTCCGTTATGGTAACTTTCAGAAGACTTGGTCACCTGTCTTTCCTATGATTTTTAGACAAATAAGCATACTACAGATATGCACCTATTAACAACTTAAAATGAGGCTAGGCATGGTGGCTAATGCCTGTAATCCCAGCACTTTGGAAGACGGAGGTGGGTAGATTGCCTGAGCTCAGGAGTTCAAAACCAGCCTGAGCAAGAGCAAGATCTCATCTCTATAAATAGCCAGGCACTGTGAAGGGCACCGGTAGTCCCAGCTACTCAGGAGGCTGAGGCAAGAGGATTGGTTGAGCCCAAGAGTTTGAGGTTGCCGTGGCACTCTATTGAGGGTGACAAAATGAGACTCTGTCTCAAAAAAAAAAAAAAATTTAAAATTTTCTGTGAACACTATATGCTGTGAGGGAAAAAAAAATTCCTTTGGGTGTTTTTCTGTGCTCATATACCAGAGCACTCTAGCCTAGGTAAACATAGTTGAAACTTTTTTCTTTTTCTTTTTTTTTTTTTGTGACAGAGTCTCATTTCACAGCTCACAGCAACCTCCAACTCCTGGGCTTAAGCGATTCTCTTGCCTCAGCCTCCCAAGTAGCTTGGACTACAGGCACCCACCACAACGCCTGGCTATTTTTTGGCTGTAGTTGTCATTGTTGTTTGGGAGGCTCAGGCTGGATTCGAACCCACCAGCTCTGGTTTATGTGGCTGGTGCCCTAGCCACTGAGCCACGGGAGCCGAGTCATAATGAGACTTTTTTCCAAAAAACAAAAAAATCCTAGGTTCAAGTCATCCTCCTGAGTAGCTGGGTCTATAGATGAAAACCAACATACCCAGCTAATTTTTCCTTCTTTTATAGAGATGGAGTCTTGCTCTTGTTCAGGCTGGTCTTAAACTCCTAGACTCAAGAAGCAATCCTGCCACTTCAGGACTAGAGTGCCAGTAGTATTATACGTAAATATTTAAATGGTTCACTCCATAGGTTTTAAGATAAAATAGTTTAATGAAAAAAATAAATAAGTATACTATGCTAATGATCTGCATACAAGCAATAGCAAAGAAAAAGAACCAGATATTTTTGTAAGAGAAAAAGAATCCAAGTGTGTGTTTAATATTTTTTTTTTTTTTTGAGACAGAGCCTCAAGCTGTCCCCCTGGGTAGAGTGCCGTGGCATTACAGCTCACAGCAACCTCCAACTCCTGGGCTCAAGCGAGTCTCCTGCCTCCGCCTCCCAAGTAGCTGGGACCACAGACGCCCGCCACAACGCCCGGCTATTTTTTGGTTGCAGCCGTCATTGTTGTTTCGCGGGTCCAGGCTGGGGATTCGAACCCGCCACCTTAGGTGTACGTGGCTGGCGCCTTAGCCGGTTGAGCTATAGGCGCCGAGCCGTGTGTGTTTAATATTAAGGAAAATAAGGAATTAATTTAACCAGAAAAGGCTATCTCAAAACTTTCATTTTAATACATTTAGATCCAATTTATAATTGCCTAGTTTCCCCAAATATGTTTCCCAGTTTGGCTTGGTCAACTGAGAAAACAAAGGAAACAAACTCCTTTCTGCCTATTATTATATTTAATCCTCTGGTAGCCTTCTTCTCTGAATACAAATACATTTAACAACATCTATTACTGAAATCTATGCTGGAGATACAACTGCTTTTACCCATAGCTGATGTTTTCTGATTGTATTTCTGAAGGCAGATATCCCCAACAATAACAGGTATTGAAAGCTACACAAAGATACAGACTGACAGAAAAAGACACAGACTGTGTAAGTAGTACAGAGCTTGCAGAAATGGAAACAAAACAGAAATCCACCTGGGTTGGAGGTATAGGGTTAATTTCTCTTACTGAGGCTCAGGTTTCCCCTTGATTAGATTTAACAGTCCATCTAAGTTCAAGAGAAGGAGCATCTTTCTTCTTTGTTAACCAAACATGCCCAGGTAGAGCTGCTTTTCCTTTCTATGGTAGCTGCTGAGTTCAGACTGTGTCAGCTGGAGGTACCGCCGGACATTGGCATCTTGGAAGATGATGAAGGAAATTAGAGACAGTTAGACCAAAATTGCACCATAGGGCAAGAGGACTGTTAACACACTCCCACTGACATACTGACTATATCACAATTATTCTACAGAATTGTAACTCTCATTAGTTAATACTACTTTGAGTTTTGTTGTTTTGTTTTGTTTTTAATCTCTGTACAGGGCTAAGCTGCCTGCTAATTTTATAAGTAAATGGAGGTTTTTGGTTTATTTTTTTTTATTTTTTTGAGACAGAGCCTCAAGCTGTCCCCCTGGGTAGAGTGCCGTGGCATTACAGCTCACAGCAACCTCCAACTCCTGGGCTCAAGCGAGACTCCTGCCTCCGCCTCCCAAGTAGCTGGGACCACAGGCGCCCGCCACAACGCCCGGCTATTTTCTGGTTGCAGCCGGCATTGTTGTTTGGCGGGTCCGGGCTGGGTTCGAACCCGCCACCTTAGGTGTACGTGGCTGACGCCTTAGCCGGTTGAGCTATAGGCGCCGAGCCGGTTTTTGGTTTATTTTTTTGAGACAGAGTCTCACTTTGTTGCTCCCTGGTAGAATGCTGTGATGTCATAGCTCACAGCAACCTCAGACTCTTGGGCTGAAGTGATTCTCTTGCCTTAGCCTCCCAAGTAGCTGGGACTACAGGCTCCTGCCACAACACCCAGCTATTTTTAGAGAGAGGGTCTCACTATAGCTCAGGTGGTCTTGAAACTGTGAGCTCAGGCGATCTGCATGCCTCCCAAAATACTATGAAAGGGAGTTTGATGAAACAGTAATTATTATTATAGCTGAGCCCATAAAGATACTATTCACGTGGGTGGTAATTAATTCTATGACAGTAAGAAATGGCTTATATTTTATGTCTTTATTAATTCACAGTGGCATTCCCATTCATTTAAATTAACTTTCTTGGCTCGGCGCCTATGGCTCAAGTGGCTAAGGCGCCAGCCACATACATCTAAGGTGGCGGGTTCAAATCCAGCCCGGGCCCGCCAAAACAATGACAGCTGCAACCAAAAATAGCCAGGCATTGTGGCAGGCGTCTGTGGTCCCAGCTACTTGGGAGGCTGAGGCAGGAGACTCGCTTGAGCCCAGGAATTGGAGGATGCTGTGAGCTGTAATGCCACAGCACTCTACCCAGGGGGGATAGCTTGAGGTTCTGTCTCAAAAAATAAATAAATTAACTTTCTTTGGGGGCCCTCTGCTTCTAGCATCCAGTGGCTGCTCAAAAAGCCAGAATCCAAAAAGGGAGACGCTCTTCAGTGCTGAATCAACCAGCATAGGAATGAGTCTACCATCTGCTTCACAATATCCTTTTTTCCTTGGAAGCAAAGCACCAAGTCTCAAATTCTTTATTGGTAGCCTGCCTTTTGTCTAGGTTGTACCTGGGGTTAGCTGAACTACAGGATAAAATGAGCTAAAGCAAAGGCCAGACCCCAGCTGGAGAGCTGGCAGAATAAGAATTATCAAGTTTATTCATTGTGATCCACATCTTATTCCAGTCAAGCTCTTAAAGGCTAGGAATTAAACCTTGAAAAACAATGGGTTTTAAATCCCTGTCACAGGGATTTAAAGTAGGGAGTAGGGAGGATGGCAGCACTTTTTTTTTGTAGTTTTTGGCCAGGGCTGGGTTTGAATCTACCACCTTCGGCATATGGGGCTGGCGCCCTACTCCTTTGAGCCACAGGCGCCGCCCTAGCAACTTTTTTATAATATAAAATAGGCATCCAAACATATAGTATATGAAACAGGCATATACACACACATATACACATAAATATACATGCCTGTTTAAGTATAAACATTTCCTGAGGATATACACAAAAGTAATAATATTGCTTTCCCAAGGAGATAAGAACACAGGAGTGGAGAAAGACCTGTCTTTTTTGTTTTGTTTTATTTTTTGAGACAGTCTTATTTTGTTGTCCTAGGTAGAGTGCTGTGGCATCATAGCTCATGGCAACCTCAAACTCTTGGAATCAAACAATTCTCTTGCCTCAGCCTCCCAAGTAGCTGGGGCTACAGGTGCCCACCACAACACCCGGCTATTTATAGAGACTGGGTCTTGCTCTGGGTCAGACTGCTCTTGAACCTGTGAGATCAGGTAATCTACCCACCTCAGCCTCCCAGAGTGCTAGGATTACAGGTGTGAGCCACCACGCTTGGACCCAGAAAGGCCTGTTCATTGTATACCTTTTCATACGTTTGAATTTTTTTTTTTTTTTTT
>NW_003852535.1:3636485-3660258 GCF_000181295.1 Otolemur garnettii
GCCACCTTAGGTGTACGTGGCTGGCGCCTTAGCCGGTTGAGCCATAAGCGCGGAGCCGCTTTCTTGTTTTTGAGACAGAGTCTCTTTCCATTGCCCTTGGAAGAGTGCTTTGGCATCATCGCTGCTCACAGCAATCTCAAACTCTTGGACTCAGCAATCCTCTTGCCTCAGCCTCCCAAGTAAGCTGGGTCTACAGATGCCCACCACGATGTGTGGCTGTTTTTTTTTTTTTTCTTAGTAGAGATGGGGTCTTGAACTCCTGAGCTCAAGCAATCTACCCTACCCAGCCTCCCCAAGTGCTAGGATTACAGGCGTGAGGCACCATACCTTGCTGGCAGGATGATTTTATTTCATTCCTACCACTTCTGTCCCCTCCTTGCTCACCTTTAGGCTGCCTGTTGATAGCTGCGAGGAGGTAATGTCGAGCTTGATCATAGTCCTGCAGATGGAAAAAGGCTACTCCAGCCCGATATAAGGCCTTGGCATTATCAGGCTGTCGTTCTAGGACTTTCTGACTATATTCTCTCACTCGTTCGTAGTTCACTGGCTCCATCTGAAGGAGACAAGCTAATGGGCCAAATGAAATGTGGAGAGAAAAGGGAGGAGGGATTTATTACACTGGGTCCCACTGGCCAGCTCAAGGCAATACCAAACATAGGATAGCATCAACAACATTCTACTGAAGTCTCTTCCATATGCCAGATACTCTTCTAGGCACCAGGCATCCAGGAGTGAATGTAAGCTTTACATACATTGCAATCTACTTCACAGCTACTGATTGCCTACTACACATTGAGTGTTCAATCAAGCCTAGCTAGAAAACCTTTAAGAATATACTCTTATACTACAAGTTAGGTAACAATTGCCATTAATTGTATCAGCAAGAGTGTGCTGTGTGTTTGATATACACTATCTTGTTTAATCATTTTTAATTTTTTTTTAATGTTTTTTACAGGTGGGAGCTCACTCCAATGCCTAGACCGAAACACAGGGGTATAATCTGAGCTCACTGTACCCTTGAACTCCTAGCCCTAAGTGATCCTCCTGAGTCTCCCACAAGTGACACACACCACCACACCTGACTTCTTCTTCTTCTTTTGTTAATGTGGTAGAGACAGGGATCTCACTGCATTGCCCAGGCTTGTCTGGAACTCCTGGCCTCAAGCTGTCTTTCTGACATGGTCTCCCAAAGTGCTGGGACTATAGGTGTGAGCCACTACATCTGGCCTCCTTTAATCTTTTCATCCACACTATGAAATTGGTGTTACTAGCTCCATTTAATGGATGAAAAAAATCAAGGCTCAGAGAAATAAAACTGTCCAAGATCCGACAGCTTCTAGGTAGAATGAACATGAAATTTAAGCCAAGCACTCTCTAACTCCCCAAATCATCATTATTCTCCATGGAATATATATTACTTCATTATTTACTTGGATAATTTTTTTTTTTTTTTTTGAGACAGAGTCTCAAGCTGTCGCCCTGGGTTGACTGTCATAGCATCACAGCTCACAGCAACCTCAAACTCTTGGGCTTAAGCAATTCTCTTGCCTCAGCCTCTCATGTAGCTGGGACTACAAGTGCCCACCACAATGCCTGGTTACTTTTTGTTGCAGTTGTCATTGTTGTTTTAGCTGGCCTGGGCTGGGTTCAAACCCACCAACTTCAGTGTATGCAGCTGGCGCCATAACCACTGTGCTACAGGCGCCAAGCCTTCACTTGGGTAATTTAAAGGTACCTCAAAGTACAAACCTGCTTAGGAGGCAATGTTCAGGTCAATGTTCTGCCTTCCTATAATTAAGAAGTGAAATACGCTCCCTATTTTATAACCTTGGGAATTAATCATGGTACTGAGAAAAACCTAGGATCAAGGCAGAGGACAGAATGAGGACATTAAAAGGCCTAGGCTTGGCTTGGGGCCTGTAGCTTAATCGGCTAAGGCTCCAGCCACATACACCTGAGCTGGCGAGTTCAAATCTAGCCCAGGCCCGCCAAACAACGACAGCTGCAACCAATAGCCAGGCGCTGTGGCAGGCGCCTGTAGTCCTAGCTACTTGGGAGGCGAAGGCAGGAGAATTGCATAAGCTCAGGAGTTGGAGGTTGCTATGAGCTGGGACACCACAGCACTCTACCCAGGATGACAGCTTGAGGCTCTGTCTCAAAAAAATAAAAGGCCTAGGGGCTTATGTTTGCATCCTTTCTACAATATCTCCACCAAGTGGTCGAATGGTTGATATTTAGATATTTCCCCAGGGGTCAACCAATCTATCACTGTAGCATCATTCATTTGACAACCAGTTATCGGGCACGGACCAAGTGCCAGGCACTGAGCCAAGAGCAGAGGGTAACAAGAACAAGGGAGACATCTTTTTTTTTTTTTTTAAGAAACAGAGTCTCACTTTATTGCCCTCTGTAGAGTATCGTGGCATCACACAACTCACAGCAACCTCCAACTCCTGGGCTTAGGATTCTCTTGCCTCAGCCTCCCGAGTAGCTGGGACTATGGGCGTCTGCCACAATGCCCAACTATTTTTTTGTTGCAGTTTGGCTGGGGCTGGGTTTGAACCTGCCACCCTCAGTATATGGGGCCAGCACCCTACCAGCTGAGCCACAGGCGCCGCCCTCACAAGGCAGACATCTTGACAAATAAATAGAACTTGCATCCTAGTACCCAACAGGGAGGAAAACACGATAAACAAGTAATGCTTTTGTTTTTTGAGACAGCGTCTTACTCTGTTGTCCCAGGCTAGGGTGTCATATAGCTCACAGAAACCTCAAACTCCTGGGCTCAAGTGATGTTCTTTTTTTTTTTCTTGAGACAGAGCCTCAAGCTGTCCCCCTGGGTAGAGTGCTGCGGCATCACAGCTCACAGCAACCTCCAACTCCTGGGCTCAAATGAGTCTCCTGCCTCCGCCTCCCAAGTAGCTGGTACCACAGGCACCTGCCACAGCGCCCAGCTATTTTTTGGTTGCAGCTGTCATTGTTGTTTTGGCAGGCCCGGGCTGGATTTGAACCCGCCACCTTAGGTGTATGTGGCTGGCGTCTTAGCCACTTGAGCCACAGGCGCCAAGCCCAAGTGATCTTCTTGCCTCAGCCTCCCAAGTAGCTGTGACTACAGGTATGTGCCACCATGCCCAGCTAATTTTTCTATTTTTAGCAAAGTCAAGGTTTCAAATCTTCCTCAGGCTGGTCTTGAACTCCTGAGGTCAAGGGATCCACCCACCTTACCCTCTCAAGAGTACTAGGATTATAGGCCCTCACCCTTTCTGTTGTTTATTTTAAGGCAAGGTCTTGCTGTGTTGCCTGAGCATGAGGGCAGTGGCATCATGATAGCTCACTGCAAACTCAAACTCCAAGACTCAAGTGATCCTCGTCTTAGCTTTATAAACAATTAGGATTACAGACTCATGCCACCACATCCAACTTATTTTTTTATTTTTAGTAGAGACAAGGTCTCAATCTTCCTCAGGCTGGTCTTGAACTCGAGCTCAAGCAATCCACCCACCTTGGCCTCCTAAGCAATTAGATTGCAGTTGTGAGCCGCCATGCCTGGTCAGGAAGTTTAATTTCCATAGCCTCAATTTGGACTGTTAGGAAGTTCTAATATACTGCAAAATAATTTAATTAGCTCTATGGTTATTTCACCTTTCATAGAACAGACTTTTAAAAAAATATATCTTTTTTAGAGCTTGGCGTGGTAGCTCATGCCAATAAGCCTACACTCTGCAAGGTTCAGACGGGTGGCCTGCGTGAGTTCACAGGTTAGAAGACCAGCCTGAGCCAGAGCTGAGACCTCGTCTCTAAAAGTAGCCTGGCGTTGTGGCAAGGGTCTGTAGTCCCAGCTACTGGGGAGGCTGAGGCAAGAGAATCGCTTGAGCACAGGAGTTTGAGGTTACTGTGCGCTATGACGCCACAGCAACCTACCAAGAGTGACAAGGTGAGACTCTGTCTCAAAAAAAAAAAGAGTCTCTTTTTATCCTTTTTTTTTTTTTTTTTGACACAGTCTCATTATGTCGTCGTAGCGTCACAGCTCACAGCAACCTCTAACTCTTGGGCTTAAGCGACTCTCTTGTCTCAGTCTCACAAGCAGCTGGTACTACCGGCACCTGCCACAATCCCGGGCTATCTTTTGGTTGTAGCTGTCATTGTTGTTTGGCAGGCCCGGGCTAGATTCGAACCTGCCAGCTCAGGTGTATGTGGCTGGCACCCTAGCTGCTGAACTACAGGCACTGAGCCAAGTCTCTTTTCATCTTAGCAGGTTAATCCTAGTTATACTATAGCATCCATCTCTTCACCTAAGGCCATCTGAAGATGGAAAATACTAGTAATCCAAATTAGCTGTTTGCAGGAAAAAAGAAAATGAAGAAATGCTATAAAAACCAGTGAAAGTAAGTGATCTACAGGACTAGCTACAACATGAAACTTGTTTCCCAAATATTAAATTTTCCTTTAAGAAACAATACCTTAATCATAAATTCAATTTTTGTCTACAGCATGCAAAATTCCCTTAAGCTAAAAGCATCACCCAGGAGCTTGTCAGAAATGCAAAATTGGTAACCCCTGAGACCCACTAAATCCTTATATGGGGGCTGGGGGAGGGCAGGAATTTGTGCTTTAACAAACTCTCCAGGTGAAATTTGAGAAGCCCTAGTCTACAGCAGTTCCCCTGGAACCCCACAGATTGGAAATGTATTTCAATTCACAGCGGAATAACTGGATGAGAAAAGAAAAGAATGTCCGTGTTTCTCCCAATATTTACAAACTTTCATGTTCCTGCACTGATGTTCTCTACCCACCCTTCAGCCCTGTTCTTACCAGCTAGATTGTTGTAGCAGTCTGTCTGGGTGGTTTGCAGTATGTTTTCTTGTTCAGGTGTGAGAGCCGGGCCCTGAGGACCTAAGTTAGATATCGGGGAGGGCAGACTTGGATCCAGACCCCGCAGCTGAAGCAGAGCTCGATGGTACCTACTCACAGCATCTCGGTACTTCCCTTCCCGGTAACGCTGGTTCCCTTCCTCCTTGTACAGCTGAGCCTCCTGCAGGCGCTTCTCCATAACTCTTTGTCGTCTAGTGCTCTTGCGGAATTGGTAAGTGAAAGAGCAACTGAAACTCTGGGGTTGGGAGCAAAATAACTGATTTTGGTAGCCGACTTAGGAAGGCAGGAGCCCCCCGCCCACCTTGGGACATGAGCTTTGCTTGTTTTTACTAGAGCCACACCTCTCCTCTCTGCAGTTTTTCAATCTCCTGAAGTGCAGGAAACTAGGAAGAGAATGTAAAAACAGCGAAACCAAATATTAAGTAATTTACCAGTAGAGATGATTCCAGAGCAAGGAAGCCTCCCCGCCCCCTCTCCCCCCCAAAAGCAAAGGCCTTGCTTAGCAATCGTGGCCGATGTTCACTAGCCGGTAGAATTTGCTTCCTCTTCTCTTTTAGATACGCCTCCACTGACCTGGAAGTATAAGGGAGTAGGCGTGGACTACCGCTAAAAGAAATCAAGAAGCTTGCGTCTACTCCAGCTTTTTATTTGTCCTTATTCAACAAGTACTTATGGGTGTCAGTGGTACAAACTAGGAAACTGAAGTGAACGAGGCTCGGACACCCCCACCCATAGGCGAGACTAAGGAGTGCAAAAAGCACCCCTGTTGCAAGCCCACCAGGCGTCGCGGGCCTCTGCACACGCTCAAGCCCGAAGTCTCCTGGGTTTACCGAGGCAAGCTTGGAGAGGAAAGGGTCAGATCACCCGACAGTTTGGTGTCTAAAGAGTCGCGTGCATTATATCGCATCGCCCAATCAGAAACGGCTCCGGAAAAAATAATCCCAGAGAAATGACCCCGCCTCCACGGCGGACTAACCCGGAAAAAAAAAATCCCCAGGCGGTTTCGCCAATCGGAAAAATCCGAATGATGACGGATGACCAATCAGAATGTCAAATGACTATTCAAGTTGGCCAATAAGAGAGTCGAAAGGCGGGGTCAGGGCGTCTGTTGCTGGGTAGAAGGAGAGGTAGCGAGGGAAAAAGGCCAATGATTACAGTTATCCTTTGGTTCGTGAAAGCCCACTTGTTTACTAACCAGAAAAATAATTGCTAGTTGGCTTTCTTGGTGCAATGGCTTCTCTTCTGTTGTTGTTACTCTCAAGTAGCTGCTACATACACGTCTGTAGGGAAAAAGGACAGGGGACAAGCCCTAAGGCGCCGCGGCAACTGGAAGTCAGACGGAAGTAAGGGAGGTGACAGTCTGTGAGGGGCGTAGGACAAGTGAGTTCCTGGCGGCTGCGCAGAACAGCCGCAGAAGTACGGCAAGACCGGCGCGCACACGCTTCCGTGCTACGAGGCACTTGAACTATAGCCAGCTAGTCCGTCTCGGACTCCGTTGCGGCTGCGCAGTAAAACCCCGGCGGTGATTGGTCTAGAGGGGTAAAAGGGGTGGGAGGGAGAAGGAGGGAAGTCTGTCGTTCTCCTAGCACGCCCTCCCGCCCGCACCTGGGGAACCGAGGAACTAGAAGGGGAGCAGCTCCGGTAGCGTTGTTTTGGGCTCCGTGAGCCGAAGTAGGAGGGGAGGAGAAAGGAGAAACAAACAATACGTATCGGGGACTGTGCGCGGCCTCTACTGCCTGCGTGCGTGCGCTCGCTCGCGCGGGCTTAGGGCTGGCGCGTGAGGCGGAGGCGGGCGGCGGCGGCGGCGGCGCCTGCGCGGTCGGGCTCGGTCGACGGTTCGCAGGGGAGGAGGCGGCGGGAGGCGGAGGAGGCGGCGGCGGCGATGGAGGTGAAGCGGCTGAAAGTGACCGAGCTGCGGTCGGAGCTGCAGCGGCGGGGCTTGGACTCGCGCGGCCTCAAAGTGGATCTGGCGCAGCGGCTGCAGGAGGCGCTGGACGCCGAGATGCTCGAGGACGAGGCCGGTGGTGGCGGGGCCGGGCCCGGCGGGGCCTGCAAGGCGGAGCCTCGGCCTGTGGCCGCGTCGGGCGGCGGTCCGGGCGGGGACGAGGAGGACGACGAGGAGGAGGAGGAGGAGGACGAGGAGGCGCTGCTTGAGGACGAGGACGAAGAGCCACCTCCCTCTCAGGCGTCAGGCCAGGCCGCGCAGCCGCCACCGGAGCCCCCGGAGGCGGCAGCCATGGAGGCCTTGGCCGAGCCCAATACTTCTGAGAAGGCAGCGGAGGCCACGGCCGGGTCAGGTGGGGTAAATGGAGGCGAAGAACAGGGCACTGGCAAGGGAGAGGAAGACGAGCCCGAGGAGCGGAGCGGCGACGAAGCGCCGGGTGACAAGGCCGCAGAGGAACAGGGTGAGGAGCTGGCAGCGGAGCCCGGCTCCAACCTGCCGAGTGCGCCCCTGATCTAGCACCCCGCCCTGCATCGCAGGGTCGGATTTTTTGTTCTCACTTGCCTGAAAGTGCAAGATTCCCATCGCCATTTGATGGGACTCGCCGGGGGAAGTGTCTTTCATCTTTCACCTACCTTTCTAGGGGGTTTGGCCTCCTCTAGTGGCTCCACTCTTTGCAGGAGGGAGGTTTCTGCCTAACTTGGTTCTTTGGTGGTAATGGATGGATGTGAGCGAATTTGCGTGCGAACTGCTTGTGAGCTATCTGCGGAACACTCTACCGCGGTGCTTGTTATTTTTTTCCTGGTGGAGAGTGTGCTAAGGAATTGGCAGTTACACAGAGAGCCAGACCGACATTTGGAGGCTTAGTCTTTGGGTTACCTGCCTGTTGACTTTTTCTTTTTTTTTTTTTTTTTGAGACAGAGCCTCAAGCTGTCCCCCTGGGTAGAGTGCCATGGCATTACAGCTCACAGCAATCTCCAACTCCTGGGCTCAAGCGAGTCTCCTGCCTCCGCCTCCCAAGTAGCTGGGACCACAGGCGCCCGCCACAACGCCCGGCTATTTTTTGGTTGCAGCCGTCATTGTTGTTTGGCGGGTCCGGGCCGGGGATTCGAACCCGCCACCTTAGGTGTACGTGGCTGGCGCCTTAGCCGGTTGAGCTATAGGCGCCGAGCCCCTGTTGACTTTTTCACCATGAAAATGTTAAGCAATAGGCTAAGTTCGTCAAAGTCCGCTCCGTCAAAAGCGCATTACTGGAGCTTGAACTTCACTACAGAGAATCTGAAAATCTAACCTTGTTCCTGTTAGAGCAGTAGGGGACAACGGAGTGTGAGGGTGTTCGGTTTAATAGTTAACTAAAGAAGAGAAAATTTTAATCAAGTGCATTTAGAATAAGTTAGTTAAGGTTACTTGACTGGGTTTTTTATTTTTTCCTATATTATTATGATTAAATTTTAATTGCCCCATTAAGTCAGTGATAGATTTATTTGTAGATTTGCTGTACACTGAAGCAAGTCTTTTGCATTTCAGGCCTCTGGCTTCCTGAATTGAAGTGATTGAAGTACTGGTGGGACCCCTGAGTAACCTTGTGGAACAGAATGTGTAGAGTCGCCCCAGGGAGTTAGTGACCTTTGTCCTTTGCTTTGAAGTGATTGGATGGTTAGAGCTGATCCATTACAATAACTGTCAGAGTAGAGAGAAAAACTAGAACTGCTTCCAAGTCTCACTGTAAAGTGGGTTGCCTTCGTAGTTTTTATAATTTCTTTAGGTTGTTACAGAGTATCATGGTAAAATTGGAACCCATTTTACAGCAATTGCGTGTCCTGTGTCCTGGAACAAAAATCCCATTATATAACCTTTGACATAACCTTATGTGTATCTCAAATAGCAGGTAAAAAATGTTGAGGGATAAAGGATTGTTTTAAAGAAAATATTATTAAAAACCTTTTTACTATTGCAAAATACAAAAGCCTAAGGAAAAACTCCAGACTTTTTCTCCTTGTAAAGAGTGTTATTAAATATGACAACACTTTCCTGCCCCAAATTATGTGCAGTAAAAATACACTATTATTTATGGGTCTCTTGTGACTTAATGGTGTGCTCCTGCAACTTTTGTTAAAGATCCTTGTTAAAAATACAGCTATATGTCATGGTCTTAAGTCCATTTGCCATGTAAAATAAAGCCATGGATGGCAGTGCATTTTAAAGCATGAAAGGCTAACTTTAGAAAAAAATTGGGGAGTTTATCAGGAAGTTACAGAAAAACACCATAGACTATGTTACTAAATGTATACCTTAAATCTAAATTTTTATAGAATATGTTACTAAGTGCCTATCTTAAATCCAAATCTTGACAAGAATGGAAATTAAATTAATCTTTGAAAGTTTTTTAAAGGCCTAAGAGATATTTTTTTATGTCATATTGATGGGGAAATCTGCAAGTTTGACCTGATTTTAACAGATAAATTTAGAATGCAAAAATTGTCCATTTTTTTATCTTCTGTTTGACTGTAATTAACCCATAATGGTTTTTTTAAATAAAATCCCAAAACATATAGGAAAATAATCTATGGAAATAAAATGTTAAGTGCAGGATGCAGTGGAATAACCTGGATATTTTGATTAGATACTGAGATCCCACTTTAGTTTCTTTTGGTT
This sequence comes from Otolemur garnettii, assembly GCF_000181295.1. Lineage (NCBI taxonomy): Eukaryota > Metazoa > Chordata > Mammalia > Primates > Galagidae > Otolemur > Otolemur garnettii. Next base: position 3,645,955 of record NW_003852535.1, read on the forward strand.
CTGAGCTGCTTCTACACTCCAGCATGAAAACTGCTGATTTTCTTTCCATCCTTTTTGTAGGAGATGACCAAGATAGTGAAAAGTCAAAACCTACAGGCTCAGATGGTGAGCGGCGGGGGGTAAAGAGACAGCGGGATGAGAAGGACGAACATGGCCGAGCTTACTATGAATTCCGGGAGGAGGCTTACCACAGCCGGTGAGGGAAGCAGTCCCTTTGAAGGGAGCGTCTGCTCTGATTTTGGTATACCTGATGCTGATTGGAGAGTCTGGAAGGAGGGATGGGTTAAAAATGGAATAGGTTTTTACAGGCATAAGTTTTAGACTGAATCTACCCTGGAAGCTCCTATTGTCCTTTCTTATTTATTGAAAGAAGCTACCTACTGGGGTTTGATATTGACTGGTAGTTTAAAGCAGAGGTAATGTCATGCAGACACTCCAAGAAGAGGGCTTTGGTTACAATGTATTTCCTTTCTATCTTATGTGCAGCTCAAAGTCACCACCACCCCCAGAAGAAGAGGCAAAAGATGAGGAGGAAGATCAAACTCTTGTGAACCTGGATACATGTATGTATAAGGCAGACAGATTGGGGTTTTTAACTAATCTCTTAGAAGTAATTTTGGAGATTAAAACTTCATAGCCTGCAAATTCCAAGAGACTTTACATCCTTTTTTTTTTTTTTAGAGACAGAGTCTCACTCTGTCAGCCTTGAGAATGCTGTGGCATTAAAACTCACAGCAGTCTCATCTTGAGCTCAAGAGATTCTCTTGCTTCAGCCTCCCAAGTAGCTGGGACTACAGGCACCTGCCACAATGTCTATTTTTGGAGGTGGAGTCTTGCTCTGGCACAAGCTGGTCTCGAACCTGTGAGTTTAGGCAATCCACCTGCCTCAACCTCCCAGAGTGCTAGGATTACAGGCCCACCAAGCCCCGCCTTTGCATCCATTCTTGACAATTGGGAATACTTTTGTTCTTTTGGTGGTTTTTGAGTATTTGGCATTGGACTAAGCTGCTACTTTCTCAACAGATACCTCGGATCTCCACTTTCAAGTGAGCAAAGACCGCTATGGAGGGCAGCCACTTTTCTCAGAGAAGTTCCCCACCCTTTGGTCTGGGGCAAGGAGTACTTATGGAGTGACAAAGGGAAAAGTCTGCTTTGAGGCAAAGGTAGTAGCTTATTAAGGTTATTCATCTATTAATTTATTCATTAAACTGCTATCTATGCACTATATTTGTGTCCATCAGTATTTTCTTGGTGTACAAAAAAGCACCAAAATACCCTTAAGCTTCAGTACCAAGAAGTCAGCCCTTATGGCTTTGGTTTAAGTTCAGTGAGAGTTGTTATTCTGATTATTTTGATGCTGAATTGTGATAGTTGTTTTCTGTTTTTATAAAAGTCTTATCTTTCTGAGGTGGCGACTGTGGCTCAGGGAGTCGGGTGCCAGCCCCATATGCCAGAGGTAGCTGGTTCAAACTTGGCCCCGCCCAAAAACTGCAACAACAAAAAAAATTTTTAAATCTTATCTTTCTAACTCAGGCTTTGCTCCTGAGTTGGTCAGAGTATCTAAGAGTTCTTTTTCTGACTTGGCCAGGTAACCCAGAATCTCCCAATGAAAGAAGGCTGCACAGAAGTTTCTCTCCTTCGAGTTGGGTGGTCTATTGATTTTTCCCATCCACAGCTTGGTAAAGTTATTTTTTTTAACTTTCTCATTAGTGTATTAGTGTTTGCTATTGTATTGCTTATTCTATGGAAAGTTTGGGCGTAGATAGCTCATCTTTTTACTGTTCTAGGTGAGGATGAATTCTCTTATGGTTTCGACGGACGAGGACTGAAAGCAGAGAGTGGACAGTTTGAAGAATTTGGCCAGAGTTTTGGGGAGAGTGATGTCATTGGCTGCTTTGCTGTAAGTGCACCTGAAAGTTGTGGGTTCATACCAGGGAATGGTTAGAGGGTACTTGGAGTTAGATTCTGCTTGCTATAGAATCATAAAAACTGCTGGCTTTTGTGCATTTGATTTATTACTTAGTTATTTTGTGTAGCAGTCTGCACAAAAAGAAAAAAAAATTAAATTTTAAGATTTAATCAACCTCAAACTTGTCCTTTGTCATTGCAGAATTTTGAGAATGAAGAAGTAGAACTTTCCTTCTCAAAAAATGGAGAAGACCTAGGTGTGGCATTCCGAATCAACAAGGAATCCCTGGCAGACCGGGCCCTTCTACCCCATGTCCTCTGCAAAAATTGTGTTGTAGAATTAAATTTTGGCCAGAAAGAAGAGCCCTTCTTCCCACCACCAGAAGAGTTTGTGTTCATCCATGCTGTGCCTGTTGAGGATCGTGTGCGCACTGCAGTCCCTCCCAAGACCATAGAGGAGTGTGAGGTATGCCAAGCAGTATGCAGGCATTTCGGTTTCCTGCTTTGGAATGGTGGGTGGGTATGCTTTCCCAGGTCTCCTCAAACTGGAATGGGGGGAATGTTCTTTAATTAGTTTTCATAAATATGACTCTCACTTCACATTGCATTTCTGGTGCTATTTACTTGCAGGTGATTCTGATGGTGGGACTGCCTGGATCTGGAAAGACTCAGTGGGCACTGAAATATGCAAGAGAAAACCCTGAGAAAAGATACAATATCCTGGGAGCTGAGACTGTGCTCAATCAAATGAGGGTGAGTAGCTGGGGGGATTAGTCAGCTATATTTTCTCTGAAAGTCCCAAGTAGCTCCTATAACCTGTCCTCAGTGGAGAGTTCGCTTTTTGTGTGTTTGAGAAAAAGAGTCTCAGAGAAAAGAGTTTTTCTGTATATGGTTTTTCTCTTAACTATTTTTTTCTTTGCTTTGTTGTCAAATATCTGAAAGTGAATATAGTCTGGAATATATCTAGGTTGGGACTGGAAATGACTACTGCAGAAAATGTACAGCATCGTGACGCTGAGGAATGAGATAGAATTGACATGATTTGACATTTCATCAGTGATTCTTGGGCTTTAACTTACTTCATAACTGCTTGTGTTTCTCTTCACTTCCTCTCAAACTCATCAGATGAAGGGGCTTGAAGAGCCAGAGATGGACCCCAAAAGTCGAGACCTTTTAGTTCAGCAAGCCTCCCAGTGCCTTAGTAAGCTGGTCCAGATTGCTTCCCGAACAAAGAGGAACTTCATTCTTGATCAGGTATTGTTCAAAATAAACTTGATTTTACATAGATCCAAAGATAAACAATTTGGTATCCATTTAATCTGATAAAATTGCATAAAGTCAGAGTGAGTGAGGTATTTATATAGAGAGACAGAATTAAGGAACAGCAGCAGGTTCCCTAGCTATGACCATCTGGTTGTATATTAGGGTTGTAATGGTTTTTGATCTCAGAGGTACCCATTATTAGTGTTTTTACCTGAGAATATATAGACCTAGACTATAAAATGTAAGTGACAATGGAAGGAGAGTTGGAGCTCATTTGGATTCCTAGCTCCACCACTTAACTAAGTTTTGTCATCTTGGACAAGGCCTCTATCCTCTCTGAATCTCAGATTTCCTGATTGTAAAATAAGATGATACCTGTCAACGTAGAATGTTTAAAAAATTAGAGGCAACTATATATACTGAGCCCTAAGCTGGCATCTCAGTTGTCAAAGATACTGTTTTGGTTGAATTTAGGTGATAATTTTTGTTCCGAAACGTCTATCATTCCTCCTTTTGTAGTGTAATGTGTACAACTCTGGTCAGCGGCGGAAGTTGTTGCTGTTTAAGACCTTCACTCGGAAAGTGGTGGTAGTTGTTCCTAATGAGGAAGATTGGAAGAAAAGGCTGGAGTTGAGAAAGGAAGTGGAAGGAGATGATGTGCCTGAATCTATAATGCTGGAGATGAAAGGTGAATGTCTTACTTCATTTTTTGCTGCTATAACAATATCACAGACTGGATACTTTAGAAACAGTAGAAGTTGGCTCGGCGCCTATAGCTCAACCGGCTAAGGCGCCAGCCACGTACACCTAAGGTGGCAGGTTCGAATCCCCAGCCCGGACCCGCCAAACAACAATGACGGCTGCAATCAAAAAATAGCCGGGCGTTGTGGCGGGCGCCTGTGGTCCCAGCTACTTGGGAGGCGGAGGCAGGAGACTCGCTTGAGCCCAGGAGTTGGAGGTTGCTGTGAGCTGTAATGCCACGGCACTCTGCCCAGGGGGACAGCTTGAGGCTCTGTCTCAAAAAAAAAAAAAAAAAAAAGAAACAGTAGAAGTTTATTTGTCTCACAATTCCATAGGCTGGGAGTTCCAAGAGTATGGTACTGGCTCCGGCACCTAGTGAGGGCCCTCTTGCTGTGATACCCCATGGTCAGAGTGCCAAACGGCAAAAGAGTCATGCATGAGAGAAGTTTTATATCCAAGCCACTCTGCAAGATAATGGCATTAATCCATTCATGAGGATAGGGCCCCCATGACCTAATCACCTCTTCTAAGTCCCACCCTTTCAACCCTGCTGTGTTGAAGATTAAGTTTATAACACATATTCAACATTACGGGGAGGACATTCACATCATAGGCCACTAAAATTATACAAGGTAGAAATCTTTTTTATTTTTTGAGACAAAGTCTCATTTTATCGCCCTTGGTAGAGTGCTGTGACATCACAGCTCACAGCAACCTCTAACTCCTGAGCTTAGGCAATTCTCTTGCCTCAGCCTCCTGAGTATCCTGGACTACAGGCGCCCACTACAACCCCTGGCTATTTTTTGTCGTTGTTGCTGTTTGGTTGGGGTAGGGTTTAAACCCGCCACATTCGGTATATGGGGCCAGCACTCTATCCACTGAGCCACAGGCACTACCCACAAGGTAGAAATCTTATCCCTGGTCATTATAGCCCTTACTGCGACTTGTTAGCCTCTGACTGTCCACATCTAAAATGTAAATCTGAGGCCAGACACAGTGGATGAAGCCTGTAATCCCAGCACTCTGAGAGGCCAAGGTGGGTAGATTGCTTGAGCTCAGGAGTTGAGACCAGCCTCAGCCAGAGCAAGACCCCCTAGAAACTAGCTGGACGTTGTGATGGGCGCCTGTTGTCCCAGCTACTAGGGATACTGAGGCTAGAAGATCACTTCAACCCAAGAGTTTCAGGTTGCTGTGAGCTACGATGACACCATGGCACTCTATGGAGGGTGACAAAGTGAGACTCTGTCTCAAAATAAATAAAAGTAAATATGAAATAAAAAAATAAAAAAAGGTAAATATGAAGAATAACTCCTTGACTTATTCTGGGAAAGATACAAAATGGGAAATACTGATAGACCATAGGATAATTAAAATTCAAGGGAGTGGCTTCCTTAGAGTCAGTTACTCATTAAGTGAATACAAAATTTTACCAAGAGGTGGCCAATATAGATAATGTTTTGGGCCATGCCTGTGGGAGGTTGAGGTGGGTGGATTGTTTGAGCTCAGGAGTTTGAGACCAGCCTGAGCAAGAGTGAGACCTTGTCTCTACTTAAAAATAGAAAAATTAGCTTGGTGTTGTCGTGGGTGCCCATAATCTCAGCTACTTGGGAGATTGAGGCAAGAGGATGACTTAGGCCCAAGAGTTTGAGTTTGTTGTGAGTTATGACGCCAGGGCGCTCTACCCAGGGCGACTGAGTTAAGATTGTGTCTCAAGAAAAGAAGAAAGTGGCTCGGCGCCTGTGGCTCAAGCAGCTGGGGCGCCAGCCACATACACCTAAGGTGGTGGGTTCGAATCCCCAGCTCGGGCCCGCCAAACAACAATGATGGCTGCAACCAAAAAAATGGCCAGGTGTTGTGGTGGGCGCCTGTAGTCCCAGCTACTTGGGAGGCTGAGGCAGGAGACTCGCTTGAGCCCAGGAGTTGGAGGTTGCTGTGAGCTGTGATGCCACGGCACTCTACCCAGGGGGATAGCTTGAGGCTCCATCTCAAAAAAAAAAAAGAAAAGAAGAAAGTATTTTGTAAAATTTTACAATGATTATTTTGTAAATAAAGGTACATTTAGCTACAACTTCCCATTGTCTCTTTGTAAAGTGACTTTTGGGACAAACTGTATTTATAACTAACATGTCTGCTGTTTGCCCAGCACTCTCATAGACTTAAGGGAAATACCAGTATGTGAAATGAAGCTTGGCTTTATGGAGTTTTTACTCTATGGAATGGGGGAAGATTATGATTCATTCAGGTGAAGAATTGGCAGTTGGAGTGAATTATCTCACCGGTTTGTCTTGATTTCTGTTAGCACGTTAGGCTTGTATTTTGATTATTGCTGAAATCTTCAATGCAGTACATAAGCTTGAAAGCAAGGCCCACATAAGGCAGGATTAAGTATTTTGATTGCCCCTACTTCCTACTGTTCCCTTACAGGTGTGATTTTTTTACCTTGCTGCCATTAGCTTCTGGCATCCCACATGCACTATTAACTGCTGGCTGTTCAAATTCTGTTACTCTCCTGGCTTGGGAACGGTTTTGCACATGAGCTGGGCCTCTGGGTTTACACCAAATGAACTGTGCTAGTACTTTACTGACATCCGGGTACTCAGGAATGTGTTCAGCTTTATAAAAACTGAGGGCTAACTCCATCTGTCTAAGAAGCAATCATGAAAGCCCAGTTGAATTGAGTTCCACTGGGAGTTAGCCTTTTGAACTTGACATGAGGCAGCAGTTCTCAGCCTGTGGGTCGCAACCCACAGGAACTATATTAAAGGGCCACAGCATTAGGAAAGTTGAGAACCACTTACATAAGGAGATTGGCAGATGCGCTGTCCCATCCCATGTAAGTGGTAAATGAGAGCCGTCATACTCTTTCTTGTTTCCTCTTTTCTTTGAATAGTTGAGTAGATTCTATGAGGCGTGGGTCAGTTTCTCATTAAGACCGTTTTGTTGGCTCCGCGCCTGTGGCTCAGGCGGCTGGGGCGCCAGCCACATATACCTGAGGTGGCGGGTTTGGGTCCAGCCCGGGCCCGCCAAACAACGATGGTGGCTGTGGCCAGGGAATGGCCGGGCGTTGTGGCGGGCACCTGTGGTCCCGGCTACTTGGGAGACTTGCTTGAGCCCAGGAGTTGGAGGTTGCTGTGGGCGGTGAGGCCATGGCACTCTACCCAGGGGCTCAGCTTGGGGCTCTGTCTCAAAAAAAAAAAAAAAAAAAGTTTTGTTTTATTTATTTGAGACAGTCTTACTATGTGGCCCTCAGTAGAGTGTTGTGTTGTCATAGCTTACAGCAACCTCAAACTCTTGGGCTTAAGCGATTCTCTTGCCTCAGCCTCCCAAGTAGCTGGGAGTACAGGTGCTCGCCACAGCACTCAGCTATTTTGTTTGTTTGTTTGTTTTTGTTGCAGTTGTCATAGTTGTTTAGCAGTCCCCAGGCCGAGTTCAAACCTGCCAGTCTTGGTGTATGTGGTCAGCACCCTAACCACTGAGTTACGGGCACAGCCTATTTATTTTTGAGACAGACCTTCACTCTGTTACCCTGGGTAGAGTTAAGTGCCATGCCTCACAGCTCATAGCAACCTCCAACTCTCAAGCTCAAGTAATCCTCTTTGCCTCAGCCTCCCAAGTAGGTGGGTCTATAAGCACCTACCACAATGCCCAGCTGGCTTTTTTATATTTTTAGTAGAGTCGGGGTCTTGCTTTTCCCTAGGCTGGTGTCTTGAGCTCAAGCAATCTACCCACCTTGGCCTCCCAAAGTGCTAGGATTACAGGGCTGAGCCACTGCTCCAGCCCCCTTCCCCCTTTATTTTTAAAATGTTACATTTGTTAGCATCTTATCTGACCAAACACCAACTTTCTCTGTTACTTTTAGCCTCTGGCTACTTAACTGCTGTCCTGATAAGAACCTTAACCCAGTTCACTCCTAATTTATTATGGATCACTTGAGACTTTGTAAACTTACAGTTTGCAGATAGCCCTGGGGCTGTTACAATTTAGGAAAAGCTTAGGGTAGAAAAAACTAATTTGATTATTTAAATGTGAATGAGTATGAACCCAGCATGTTTTTGTACATTAGTAGGTGAGGTTGAGAAAGTCTTATGTTTCTTGTAGAGTTTTCATAATGAGTTCTTACCCATCTATGCACTTTTCAGGCCCACAAGCTTCTCTCTTACTCTTATAGCCAACTTCTCTTTACCTGAAAAATGCGACTATATGGATGAGGTGACATATGGGGAGCTAGAGAAGGAGGAAGCCCAGCCCATTGTCACCAAATACAAGGAGGAGGCAAGGAAGCTGCTGCCCCCCTCTGAGAAGCGGACAAACCGCCGAAATAACCGAAACAAGCGTAACCGGCAGAACCGAAGCCGAGGCCAAGGCTATGGTGAGTCCTAGAGACCTGCCAGCCCCCTGTCTTGGTCTGGTTTTTTGTGCTAAGTACAGCAGGTTGCATGAGGACAGGCCAAGGGAACTAAGTCAACTCACTAACAATAAGTAAGGAAGTGTCATCTTTATGGATCTATTTTTCCAGAACTGTTTCCTTTACCTCCAGCTTTTTATGATTTTTCCATAATTCGTCAATAAAAAAGGAATTACTTACAACAAAAGTATTTGTTTCCTTGAAAAGCAATACTTGCACCTTCTTGTCTGTTTAGTTTTCATTATAACATATGGGTTCCTCATGTCACTGTTCCCGTCTTTGTGACATTGTGCAGTGAAATCAAGATTATCATCTTTAATTTTTCTTGGTGCTCCTTTTGGATCAACCCAATTGTATAAACCAGAAAGTGAATGCATTATTCAGTAATTTTAGGGGGTTTAAAAAGGAAGTTAGGCTATTAGTGGAAATAATTTTCCTCCTGAATGTCTAATTTCAGTTAAAACCCCAGGATATATTTACTGCTCTTTAAAAATGTGTGTATGTGTATGTATAACTGTTAAGTCAATAGGAGTTTCAAGTGCCTGCTATGTGCTAGGCACTGTGAATACCAACAGTTGCGGCCCTCCAGGAGCTTATTACATAGACTTTGTTTTGTATAAAATGACAAGTATGGGTTATATGATATCTGAAATCCCTTTCAGGGCTGAAAATCTAATTCTATGAATGGCAGTTTTTATACATGTTTCTAACTCTGCCATGTATCTTTTTGCCATCAGAAATGTTTTGCAGGAATTGGGGAGCTTCAAAAGCAAGGTGGCTTGATTTTCTCGTGTCTCTATTCCTCTGCCCTCCCCCCTCAGACTTTTTTAAAGATCTGGCTGGTGCTTTAATTAACATTGTGTGAGCCTGGCCGAAACAGGCCTCCTATTCCCCCAGAATTGCCTTTGGCTCCAACTTTTTGATTTCCACCTAGTTGTGGAGCCAGGACCCCATGCCAGCTGTCTGAGCGCGCTCTCCATTTCTCTTCCAGTGGGCGGGCAGCGCCGAGGCTACGACAACCGGGCCTACGGGCAGCAGTACTGGGGGCAGTCTGGAAACAGAGGGGTGAGTGCAGCTCTCCTTCTGCTCCTCCCTCTGGGCCGTGAGAGCCATTTCTATTGGCTTGGGGGAGCAGAGTGGTTTGGGCTGTTTTCTCAGGGCTTAGGGTTTTGCCCATTTAATATGTTCTAGAAGAATTTATTCTGGGAAAATTAAACTTATTTATGATATCAAGCTAAGATGTGTCTCATTTAAGAGGGGGTAGCAGTGGGTTATGCTGCTGAAAACTCATAAATCTTCTTTTTTTTTTCTCCTTTCTCAGGGTTACCGTAATTTCTATGATCGATATAGGGGAGATTATGATCGATTCTACGGGCGAGATTATGAGTACAACAGATATGGAGATGACTATTACAGACGATACAGCCGGGATGTGAGTATCTTCTTGGGATAGATAGAGGGTGAAGGGGGGGCAGAACCAAAAGGATGAGTGCTATGTCTCTTCATCTTCAGCCAACTCTGGCTCCAAGTGATGGGGTTTCCCTCTCTTCTAGTGGCAGAGTTACTACTACCACCACCCCCAGGACAGAGACCGATACTACTACAGGAACTTCTACGGTTACCAAGGGTATCGGTGAAGCCCTGCCATTGTCACCTGTCAGCCATGAAGCTGAATTTCTGGGGGTGCCAAGCACCCCCCCAAAACACAACCAAGGAAAACAGGGGCTGTCGGGGTGGGGCTGAGCTGCCGGGGAGGGGCGGTGGGGGGGTGCGCAAGCAGGGGTGGGGGAGGGGGGAGGTGGAAACAAAGAACAAAAACTGTACATTTTTTTTAAAGTTTGTTGAAAAGAATATTGTCTTATTCTATAAAACATTTCAAACCTAGTTAGATATTTGTAATCAAAAAACATTTGTTCAGAAAGCAGCACTTAGGGCTGCCTGTTCTGTACCCTGCAGTCGGACAGTTAACTGAAAAATGGCGCCCTTCTGACATTCTAAGGCAGCTAGACTGGCAGCCGAGTAAGGGAGAGTGGTGAGGTGGTGCGGGGAGGCTGGGGAAGCAATGTGAGGATTGTTCTCCAGAGCAGGTAGGAGCAGGCAGGAGTGGGACAGAAGGGGAGCTTGTGACTGGGGCAGTGAAAATAAACGATTGGCTCTTATCAATCACTTGCACCACTAACCGTTTGTATTTTCTTTACTGACCTTTCCCTCTTGGGATATCTGGTCTGGTGGGCTGGGAAGCCAAAATATCCCAATCTTTACTTTCCCGTGCCTTTGTGCTATTTGGCTGAGGCATGGAGACTGCAGTTGGTGGTTCCCTTATATAGGATTCCCAGGCCAAAGAGGCCTGGGGACTATTCTCAATTGCAGAGCAGAATAGCTGCCACCTTCTATATACCCACTGCTGAAGTCCCATAAAATCTTGGAGAGAATGGGAGCACAGCCCTCAGCCTGAAGATTCTGATTTGCCAGTCTCTAGTCTTTGTCTTCCAAGGTTGCGAGATGCAAGAGGTCTCTGAAATCTTCTGTGAGAGTGTCCTCTTACATTGTAAGAGAAGGAACGTTTCTCAGGGTTTCAGCTCACACAGAAATGAAGCAGGATTCTTTTCACTGCAGCAGGATATGTATATAGGTGAATCCTGTGGTGTGGGCTTTCAGGCCCAGGTGCTGAGAATAGCAACTATTTTGTACAGTGTGGAGGGCTCATGCCCTGGTGGATTTTTTGATACACAGGTAGAGAATAAATAATAAAAGGGAGTGGGGATGGGAGGCAGCTCAGTGGGGCTGCTGAGACTTGGGAAGAGTGTGAGTGTGAACATGTGTGCGTGAAAGCACTCGCCCTTCCCAACTTGAAACAAGATTCCTTCTGGGTTGCTTTCCTTGCATGTCCCCAGAGAGGCCTCTAGCAGAGAGACTCCAGTTGGGATAGTAGTTTTGTCAACTTTACCTACACCTTCCCAGTTCTTGACAAATAACTAGAGGTTGTTGGGTTCAAGAATATGGGTGGAATGTGGGAATGCCATTTCAATGTTTAGCTTCAGTTTTAATTCATCTTTCTCTTCAGCACTGTGTCAACCAAGAGCTTTCTCAGCAAGCACCACATATTGCAGCACTTTGTAGTGAGAGAAAACTCTGGGTCATACTATTAAATGCTTCACTTCCATTTCCTCACCTGGACAGTTCTCTGTTTAAAATTTTGTGCTGAGAGTTGATCTTTCCCTCTCACAATGTTACTGCAATACAGCCCTTCTTCAGATGTGCAGATCCTTAATCTGGCCCTCTAGTTGTCCCCGTCTGTCATAATGTACCCTTTTGCTCAAGTATCTCTCACCCCAAGGCTGGAACAGGGGGCTGGTGGGAGATAAGTTTGCTTGCTCATAATGATGTCCTTTCTCTGGGTACTTACTTCCCCCTGGTGCTTTCAGATGGATTTGTGTGTGGCAGTGGGTGAAGTGATTGCATGAAATTTTCTGTAACCCACTAACTTTGTATTATTAAAAGCTTGAGAAAGTTTTGCTTTTAGTGTCAGGGCAAGGAAAAAAACTGTAGCCCAAAGAAATACCCTTAGGGTAAGATTATGTTACAATAGAAAATTGAATTTCCTGGGGCAGAGGCTGCCTCCCCATTTTGGATGTTTAGGCCTCTAGTGAAAAATATCTTTTTATGGTCCCTGAGGTGGATACGGATGCTAGGGCTCTCCAGTGGGTGTAGAGGTGGGGAACAAAGTTTAAACCACTGTAGCTTTTTTTGTGTTTTTTTTTTTTAAGTGGGGGAACAGAGAGGGAAGGTACTCATTGTTGATATTTGTTACTAGAAAGTCTTTTAAGAAAGCTGGTTTTCTTGGTGAATGGAGAATGAAACTGCCACATCCTTGTTGGTTTAGTCCCAGAGATCACTCACAGCAACACTAGACGTCTGGTTTTGTTTCTGTTTGTCTTTTTATTATGAAAAAACTATGTCAAGGGGGGAAATGTGGGTTATGATAACCAGAGAAATCCTTAGCCTTGTTTTCCTTAGAAGACTTGTTCAGTGTTTTATCAGATGTCTGTTGTAGTTGTAGATGGAAAAGCTTGTGGTAAAAACAAACACCACATGGAACCTGTAAATGTTTTTGCACAGCCTGTAAAGCATTCTTGGAAGTGGCCAGTAAAGAAGGGTTTTACCATTTAAAAAGAAAAATGTAACCGTGTCATTGTTTACATCTGTAACTTTTTCCTCCCCTGTTCTCATCAACATTATGGCAAAAATGTAGGCACAGTAGCTTCCAGTTTTAGAATAAATAACCATTTGAATTGAATTCACTCTATCTCCTGTGGCTGCACTGACTGGGGTGGAGTGTGTCATTGGGTTATTTATTTATTTACATATTTTTAAATGGTGCTTTTTCAGGTTGCACTGGCCAGGGATGGCTTTCCTCTTGCATGGCATCTGTTCACTTACTATTCAACATGCCTTCACTTGGGAGCCAGCCCTGCATTCATTCAGGGTGGTTGTTAGTCTACTTAGTCCTTGCTTAGGCTAAGAGCCAGAGCCAATGAAAAGGAAAGAAATAATTCATGACTTCTGTGTATTTGGCCTATACCAAAACCAGCTGGGTGCTTGAAGTTAAATGTTAAGATTCCATTTACAGAGCTAAATAAGTTAATTCATGAGTAATTACTTCTTAGGTAATTGGGAGGAAAAGCCTACTCATCTAAAAGAAAATGTTTGATGAGTTATTTTCTAGTGCATTTGGAGAGTGAGAAGTTAAACTTTAATTACCAAAAGTACTATGGCATCACTAGCACTGAAGCGGATCCTAACTGTAATTTCTAATAAATGGTGAGGGTCTTATTAAGGCTGAGACATCAGAGACACATAGCATCTAGTATTCTGAAGAGGTAGCGGTATTGATGTAGGTACCACTCTTAATTTCTCCCTCTGTATGTGACACAGATTCAGAGCCCAAGGGCTAATACCTTTGTACCCTAAAGTTTTTTGTTTGTTTGTTTTGAGACAGAATCTCACTTTGTCGCCCTCAGTAGAGTGCTATAATTATCATAGCTCACAGCAACCTCAAACTCTGGGGCTCAAGCAGTTCTCTTGCCTCAGCCTCCTGAGTAGCTGGGACTACAGGCTCCCACCACAACACCTGGCTACTATGTTTTTAGAAGTGGCTCAAGCTGGTCTCGAACCAGTGACAGGTAATCTACCCACCTCAGCCTCCCAGAGTGCTAGGATTATAGGGTGAGCCACCCTGGCCCAGTGGTCTTGGACATTTAAAGTTAGTTTTAGAGCTAGTCATTTTTTAATGGTTATAGCTCATGCCTTGTCTCTAGTAACCACCAAGCCCCATTCCCTCCTCGCCCCCCCCAACTATAGCTGCAGCCATTTACCCATGATCTGATGCGTATGAAAATTGGGTGTGCAGGAAAATAGAGCAGAGGTGCTTTTTTTTTTAACCTAACATCAAGGTTACATTTATTGAGCACTTCTGGCTTTTTACCAAGTTCGAACTGATGCAGAAATTTTCACTTACTTCCCTGGAATTTGCTCCACACTGTGATGCAGTAGGAAAAGGGAAAGTTTTTTAGTCCTTGCAATGCTTTGCTCGCCATGTAGTAAGCATGTATAGATAGTACAGTCCATTCATTTAGGTATTTGAGTGCCTGCTATGTCAGGATACAGGGATTTAAAACAGTTTTCACCAGTACCGAGAAGGAACTAAGCTAAGCAGGCTTCTGAACAGAATCTGAGGTACGTCCTGATCCAGGAGGGGATCAGGTTACTTTTTTCTCTTTTATCATCTCTAGGATGAGGGGATTAATGAGATGATTTCCAGTACTTGTTAGGGCTCAGAAATTCCATCAATAGTGAAAAGCTGGCTCGGCGCCTGTGGCTCAAGTGGCTAAGGCGTCAGCCACATACACCTAAGGTGGCGGGTTTGAATCCAGCCTGGGCCCGCCAAACAATGACGGCTGCACCCAAAAACAGCCGGGCGTTGTGGC
>NW_003852535.1:3660364-3669667 GCF_000181295.1 Otolemur garnettii
ACAGCCTGAGGATCTGTCTCAAAAAAAAAAAAAAATAGTGAAAAGCTATTCCTTAAGGTGTCCCAAGTTTATTTGGTGCACCTGGAGCCCATGAAGACATCCTTAGGCTAAGTTCAGTTGCTGACAAAACCCCTTTATTCCTTTGGTCTTTTTCTGTATTGTATCCCCTTGCTGTCTTCCTGTGTGAAGGTGTAGGGAAGCTGAAGGTGATGGGCTGTCCCTAATACGTGTACAGGTCCCACTATGGCAAGGATTAACCCCATCCCCACACGTGTATCCAGGCACAAAACAAGAGCCAGACTAGGCTTCTCTCAGAAATGATGTGACCCTGAATTTGGGGGTCTAAACGGTCCACGTGGAGCAAACATACTGGGGTTGTTACTTTCTCTACCTTGGCCCTGGTCCCACCTTGGTGATGAAAAGGCTTCTGGGAGGTATTCTGGGGCTTGCAAACCTCTGAAATGCTCATAAAACGTTAAGCCTTAGATTTGGGTTCTGGCCCGGCAGTTGCTGGACCCTGTGAGGGTTGGTTGGTAGGCACACTAGGGAGTCACTGCTTTCTGGAAGATGCGGCATAATCGGCCTGAGAAAAATGAAAGCAAAGCAAGGAAAAAGGAAACCCAATGCGAACAATTTTTGGCTTATCCAGCTCCTGGTGAGACCAGGAAGCGACCATGGAGAGGAGCCCCAAGTGGACCGCGGCAGGTGGTGACGCCCTCTTCCCCCATTTTTAGTTATGTTCCAAAGGTGTCGTCTCTTTGGCAGTATGTAGGACGTGAGGTCCCCTCGTCCTTTGAGCCTTCGTTATAGCCCTCTCGGCTCGATCGGAAAGACGTCGAATTCCACACTTCAGGTGCATAGGAACGGGTCTCGACTTGCCAGGGGCAGCCATTTTGAGACCAGACGAGCACGGAAGGCACCATATTGGTAATGCTGGCGGCTGGGGGGCGCCATTTTAAGAGAAAGCCCTGTACGGTGAAATGCCGTGGTGCGGGGGCCGCCATGTTGATGCGGCCATCTTAGGCATAAAACCGGCCCCCGACGCGTTAACTGGAGCCGAGCTCCGCCCCTCTGCTGCTAAGCATTCCTGGGCTCTGCATATGCCTTCCCGCCTTCCGCCTAAAGCCCACCCCCTTCAATCCGTTTTCCTTGCCACTTGCCTCCATTGCACTTTTGTGTTTATCTATGCCCTCCGCTTCCTCTGAGTATTGTACCTTACCCTGAGCACCCGCTCTCACGTTCGATATTCCCCTGACCCCGCCAATCTCCGATCTTGGTCACTGTTTATCCTGCTTTGACTGGCCCTGTCCCCGGGTATGGCAAATCTATTGATTGATGGTCCTCTTCCCCCAAGAACGCTAACACAGCAGCCGTCCTCTGAGGCTCTGGATGTCTTTATTCTTCAAATAGCTTTCCCTTTCCAATGGCTCCAGGTGAGACCGAAAACAAACACCTGGCCCATCCCTCTCTCCATTGTCTGAGCGGATCACAGAGGGAAATGGACAGGACGCTGGCAGAGCCTGACTGGGGGCCCTTCTGTGGGTGGAGCAAAGGGTGTCCGGTGTAAAAGGGTGAGAAAATGCGGTCGACAAATAGATGAGGGAGGGCCTTGTGCTTCAGATAACCTCACGTGGTTGGGCAAGTGTTAGGAATGGGATGCAGGGTGCCTTAGAGGATTAAGGAGAGGGAAAGATGAGGAGCTGTGAGGGGGGACAGGACAGCTCAAAGAAGAGCACAGAAGAACTTCTTCTCCCTGAAGGGGTTCTCTGAAGTGGGCACAGGGGTGATGAGGGGATCCTCACAGGCATGGGCATCACAGTAAGTCATCAGGTCTGCTGCTGCCTTGGACACCTGGAGCACAGGGGTGATGAGAGGTTGTTAGCCAGAACCTCTGAAAGGGACTGCAGCCTCTCTCCCCAAATGGGTTATCTTGAGATAGTCTTCTCCTTCATCCTCCACAGAGGCTTGGGGATAGAACCCCAAACTCCTATGACCTCAGGGAGTCAAGGAAAGAAACCATTTTTTATCCCCAGCTTTGGGAACCTGCTGCATAGCATGACTTGGTCAACTAATGAGAGCCAAGGTCCCACCCACCTTTATCCGGCACAAGCTGGCTTCAATCTTAAGTTGTTCCACCATCTTGCGTGCTTGCCCAATACTCATAGTGCTGTTCACAGGGGTCTCCCCTTTCATCCTGGAGAAAAGAGAGGGACAGGTCAGAGCACAGTCCCAGCTGACGGCTCTCCTCCATTCTCACTCCTCACCAACCTTTACAAGGCTAGGGTTGTACCCCAATATTTTTGTCCCCCTCTTACCCTCTTGCAGTAGCCTGTCCCATCCCTGTCCTCAGTGGGAAAAACATGAGAGGGATGGATGAGGTCCTTCCAAAACTCCTATATGGCCTGGCTACAGATCATTATACTAACGATTTAAGGCTTGTCAGCCCTTCAAGCCATGTGTATTCCCAGCCTCCACCAGAAAGAGCCCCACCCTGATGAGGTGGGCACATCACCCCCATGTTCCCTCATGATCCTCAATGGGAGAAAAACAGGCTGCTCCTTACTCACCTGAAGCCTGAGGCGACAGGCAGCGGCAGCAGCAGCCCTGGGATGTAGGGTCAGTGGGGGGCACCAAAACCTTCTGCCTGAGATGGGTGCTCCACCCTGCAGGGAGTTGCAGCTCAAAGTATCTGATGCAGATGCAGCCACTATAGAGAAGGCCACTGGGGAGGGCTGGGCCAGAGGTCCAGGTCCGTTGAGGACTGGTGTCAGTTTTTGCAGCTCAAGCACTGCCTGGATGGCTGGTACCTGAAGGATGAAGGATGCTAGAAGGAGCTGTTCCGATTCTGGAGCATACCAACTGCCTGACCAGTGGGGGAGCCTGACTGCTGCCTGCATCCCCTGCACACACCCCCGTTGTCACTGTCTCACTACCTGCCCTTCCCCCACTGCAGGCATCCTGAGTCTGGGCTACAGCCCTTGCCAACAGTGCTGAGGCCAAGGCAGACTCCCCTCTCAAATGGGGTGGTCTGGGCCTGTGTCAGCCCCTGCAGTAGAGTCTACTGGCTGTGGGGGGGACCCTGCTCATTTGAAAATCTGACATCAGCTGGACAGTCGCCCCCCTCCTCCCTCCCTCCCTCTACCCTGACACAGCATTTAGCACCTGAATCTTCTCCTTTTTCTCCCAGGGACCCTCCATTCCCCACATCCAGGAAAATGTGATGCGCTACAGGTATCAGCTTCTAGAACACCACTCACATTCTAGCCACAAGTGAGGAGTGGAAGATCCAGGGGCAGAAGAGGCACGCCATCAAGAAGATGTCTAAAGAAATGGCAGACCAAAGAGAAGAAGCTGGAGAAAAAGAGATATGTGGAGAGCAAATCAAAGGACCGGACAAAGAGGAGGTACGGGGCTTTGTGGGGAGAGTGGAAATAGATGGTGGGGGTTGGAAGATAGGGTGTATTGGTTTGAAAATTCAGACATTTTGAATAGATTACCTCCCACGACTGCAGGATTGTGCAACACTGGCCTTGCCCTCTGAAGGACCTTATCTGGGGTGATTAGACAATTAAAAACAAAAGATGCTACCAGCAAAGACCTAATCTAGATAATGTTCTGTGGGGACTCTGAAGGAGAGTGCACCCAGCGAGGGTCAGAGGAGGTGGACAAAACCTGGGGCTATCATGCTTGGGAGAAGGGGACAGCAGCCTGCCTGCGCAACGCGCAAAATGCCCAGGTTCCCACAAACTGCAACAATCTTTCGGCAAATGCTCCAGGCCTTAGGTGCCTACGAGTCCTAGGAGCTGTGGGAGTTAACATTTAGTGCCAGCAGAATGCCTACTTCACTCCCCCACTTCAGGGGGTTACCTGGCGGGTGGTGAAGGTGTGAGCGGAGGCTGTGATTGCTGCCTCCAGGGGAGGGCCGGGCTCGCGGGCGATGCTGACTCAACATCATCATACGCCCTGGGGCATATCTTGGGGAATACAGAGAGGCGCCTTTCCTCTTTGGTCTGGGTAACTGGAGGGTAACAAACCGGCGGCGGGGAAGTCCAGTGGCTGGCGCCAGAGGGCGGGAACCTCGCAGCCCGGGAAGCCCCGCCCCTGAACTAACTCCACCCCAGTCGAGACCCCGCCCTGTAGCGTACAAAGGCGGAGGGCCGAGAGGGGCGGGACTTCCCAGGGAGCCGGAAATCCCTGCTCGCGGTTGCCCCGGCAGCGCGCGAGGCTGGTGAGTCTGCAGAGCTGCGGCGGCCGGCAGGCGGGTTTCCATGGTGGTGAGGTTAGGTGGGGACTCTGGGCACTTGGCTCTCTGCGGCATGGGCGGATGCTATCGGGGAGCGGCCCTAGACTGCTAGTTGCCGTGCTTCACGTGTGGCGTAGCCCAGGCGGAAGCGAGCTCAGCTCGAGCGGAGAGGAGAAACTCCAGAGGCAATTGTGATAGCTCTTAGGCAGCTGCCTTTCGGTCTAGCTGTGCGTATCCACACACATACGCCAGTTGCGTCTTCTCTCTATGCAGCCGTCTGGCAGTGTGGATTAATATCATCTTGTGTGTAAAAACACTTTGTAAGAATTCTAAGTTGCCGGGCGGCGCCCATAGCTCAGTGGGTAGGGCACCGGCCACATACACCGGGGCTGGCGGGTTTGAACCTGGCCCGAGCCTGCTGAACAACAGTGACATCTACAACAACAAAATAGCCGGGCGTTGTGGACGCCTGTAGTCCCAGCTACTTGGGAGGCTGAGGCAAAACAATCGCTTAAGCCCCAGAGTTTGAGGTTAATGTGAGCTGTCACGCCGTGCACTCTACCCAGGGCCACAGCTGGAGACTGTCTCAAAAAAAAAAAAAATAGAATTCTAAGTTGCTGATTCTTTGTATGTTATATATTGCTATGAAGGCATGTCAAGGTAGTTTGCCCCAGAATCAGGTGGCTGGAGGAGTTCATCTGAGGAAATCTGGCCTTGGGAGTGAAGGGAGTACATGGGAGGAAATGGAAAGGATAATTGGCAGAGAAGCAGAATCATTTGGAGAAAGGCCACATGAAACAATGACTTTGTCTCTGTCATGCTATCTCTGGTTCCTCCAGGCAGCTTGTCTTTTTTTGTCCCCACCTCTGTGGGGAAAGGAGCCACTCTTACTCTCTCTCTTTCCAGGAACCACCAGCTACATCATCCCATGGCCAGGGGTGGCGTCCAGGTGGCAGAGCACCTAGGAACTCAAGGCCTGAACCTGGGGCCAGATCCCCTGCTCTCCCAGCAATGGTCAATGACCCACCAGTACCTGCCTTACTGTGGGCCCAGGAGGTGGGCCAAGTCTTGGCAGGCCGTGCCCGCAGGCTGCTGCTGCAGTTTGGGGTGCTCTTCTGCACCATCCTCCTCCTGCTTTGGGTGTCTGTCTTCCTCTATGGCTCCTTCTACTATTCCTACATGCCAACGGTCAGCCACCTCAGCCCAGTGCATTTCTATTACAGGTGAGAGAGTCCTGTTAATGTAGAGGAATACTATGAGAATTGCTGTAGGGCCCTTGGAGCTCATTCAGGTCAATTCCCTCATTTACAGATGAGAAAACTGAAGCCCTGTGTGCTTATAGGACTTTTCACCTTGCACTGCCCAAGGCTAGAGCAGGTCTAGGCTCTAGGGTTCTAGGGTCCTCCTCCTACCTCTTACCGAAAAAAAGAAAAAAATCCACTTCTGGGCTATCATTAAGAGGGTTAATTCTGTTTAGGTTGGATCAGACCTCCCTTAGAGCTACTGAAGAATTTTGAGCCAATCCCTTAGGTCAGCTCAGAACTGATTTATCTGGAAAGTAGCAGTTTGCTTTTTACATTACTTCCTTCCACTCCCACTAGTCTACTGAAAAGTAGAGATTACAGAAGCATAAGGTGAGTGGATACCTAAACTTGCCTCCCAGAATTCTACATCTTGCCTGGCCTTTTAGTTCCTTCCCATTATACAAACTCTGCCAAATTGTCTCTTCTCTTCTTAACAATGGCTATAGGACCAGTCAACAGATGGCAATGAAAGCAGTGTTATCAATGATCTAAAGTCATTTTTCTCCCTTAGTCCCTGGTCATGAGCTGTAGCTTCTAAGGTAGGGCTTCTTAAACTTTTAGGAGACATGGATCTTATGAAAGCTATAGCCCTTCCTGTCATGAAAATGTATACACATGCAATTTTGCCTATAATTTGAGGGACTGGCTTGGCACCTGTGGCTCAAGTGGCTGAGGTGCCAGCCACATACATCCAAGGTGGGGGGTTTGAATCCAGCCCGGGCCCACCAAACAGCAATGATGGCTGCAACCAAAAAATAGCCAGGTGTTGTGGCAGGGACCTGTGGTCCCAGTTACTTGGGAGGCTGAGGCAGGAGACTGGCTTGAGCCCAGGAGTTGGAGGTTGCTGTGAGCTGTGATGCCAGGGCACTCTACCCAGGGAGATAGCTTGAGGCTCCTGTCTCCAAAAAAAAAAAAAAAATTTTTTTGAGGGACTTCCTGTGTCTCTTAATTACCACCTGTGGATCCTTTTGTAGGTGTTTATTCAAATAGGCCCTAGACCAGAAGTACTAAATAAAAATTTCATAGAGTGGGACCCTACAATCTATATTTTTATTAAGCTCCTCAAGTGAGTTTTTAGAAAACCACCAAAATGTGAAGCTATTTAAATAAATACCCAGAGATTCCCATCTAAGAATGTTTGCTCTAATGAAAGAAAACAAGTTGAAGTTACAGTAAGAGAATGAAAGCATCTTTCTGATTACTTGAATCTCCTAGCCACATTTCATTTCTCTCTCTGTTACAGAGAGAAGGGTACCTGTTCTGAGGGAAGGGATGGGGGTGGGAAGGACCCGTAGGACCCTATAAGTATGGGGACATATGGGTAACACAGAGTTAATTTAGAGTATCATCCCCCATTCTCATTTAGGACTGATTGTGATTCCTCCACCACATCACTCTGCTCTTTCCCTGTTGCGAATGTCTCATTGGCTAAGGGTGGACGTGATCGGGTGAGTATGGGAGCTAGAGAGAAGTTTCGTTTGAGCTTTGATGACTTGAAATAGGGAGGCTTGAGAAAGACTTGGAGAACAGGTATTGAGTAACAGAGATTAAGGAAGGCTCCGAAGGGAAGGAAGGGTCAAGATAAATTAAAATCTCAGTGAATTGGGCAGTACAGGTGGCTCAGTGGGTAGGGTGCCAGCCCCATATACCAAGGGTGGTGGGTTCAAACTTGGCCCTGGCCAAACTGCAACAAAAAATAGCGAGGTGTTGTGGCAGGCGCCTGTGGTCCCAGCTACTCGGGAGGCTGGAGGTAGGAGAATTGCCTAAGCCCATGAATGGGAGGTTGCTGGGAGCTGTATGATGCCATGGCACTCTACCAAGGGCGATAAAATGAGACTCTGTCTCTATTAAAAAAAAAAAAAAAAAAAAAATTCAGTGAATTGTGTGTATTGATCTGCAGCAGACATTAGGAATGTTCTTATTTTCAACATATATAATAAGTATCCAACTTGCAATAATTTGACCAAACAAATTTTCAACTTTACTGTGGTGTGAAAGCATTATGTATTCAGTAGAAACTCTACTTCAAATACCCACACAACCATTCTGGTTTTCTCATTCAGTACATATTCAATAAATTACATAAGACATTCAACACTTTATTATAATAAAATAGGCTTGGTGTTAGATGATTTTTGCCCAACTATAGGCTAATCTGTGTTCTCTCAGCACATTTAAGGTAGGCTAGGCTAAGCTGTGATGTTCACTAAGTTAGTGTATTAAATGCATTTTTGTGGGTTTTTTGTTTTTGGGTTTTTTTTGTTTTGAAACAGAGTCTCAAGCTGTCACCCTGGGTAGAGGACTATGGCTTCATAGCTCACAGCAACCTCTAACTCTTGAACTCAAGCTATCTTCTTTTTTGAAAAAAAAATTATTTTTTTTTTGAGACAGAGCCTCAAGCTGTCCCCCTGAGTAGAGTGCTGTGGCATCACAGCTCACAGCAAACTCCAGCTCCTGCCTCCGCCTTGTGATTCTCCTGCCTCCGCCTCCCAAGTAGCAGGGACTATAGGCGCCCACCACAACGCCCAGCTATTTTTTGGTTATTGTATGGCGGGCCCGGGCTGGATTCAAACCTGACACCTCAGGTGTATGTGACTGGTGCCTTAGCCACTTGAACTACAGGTGCCAATCCTCAAGCTATCTTCTTGCCTGTTTTTCTATTTTTAGTAGAGATGGGGGTGTTGATTTTTGCTCAGACTGGTCTTGAACTTGTGAGCTCAAGCAATCCATCTACCTCGGTCTTCCAGAGTCATAGGATTACAGGCATAAGCCACTGTGTCCAGCTTTAAATACATTTTTGGCTTATAGTTTCAACTTATGATGGGTTTATTGGCACACAAGCCCATCGTAAATTGAGGCACATCGGGATTAGGTGAAGTAATCAATAATCTAGATGAAGTAAGCAGTATTTTAGACTTAACTGAACAAATCAGCTATTTCATGGTAATAGGAAGGCATCCACCCAAGAGTTTTGAAAGTATGTATGTAAAATTATGAAACTCTTGACAAATATATGTGACCTGTCATTACAAAGGGTACTGGGCCAAAGCACTGGCCAGATGCCAGTGTGACTTCAACAAGCCTGAGAACCCTGAGAAATGCCTAGGGGCACTCAGCCTTCTATACGGGCAAGCTGGAACGCTCTAATAAAGAATAGGATCCTTGTACACTTAAAAAGGACCTTGGAGGGTAAACAACAATTCTGGTTACTAGAGTTTTTTTGAGTTGTCAGTCAGCTAATTATAAGTAATCAGTTGTAAAAGTTAGTAGAAATTGGGCAGCACCTGTGGCTCAGAGGAGTAGGGCACCGGCCCCATATGCTGGAGATTGCAGGTTCAAACCCAGCCTCTGCCAAAGACTGTAAAAACAAAAAAAAAAAAGTTAGTAGAAATTGAGAATCATTTGAAGTTCATTTTCAAAAATGGTAGTTGGGAGAAAGCTGACTTAAAGATAGAACTGTCACAACTCCAAGGAAGGAGTATATACACTAAAGAATCTGGGGTTTCCTGGGATTGATGTGCAGACTGGTCTTACTTGACAATGCAAACAACCTAGGAGACTGTGTATCCTGTGACATCTTCCAGCTTACTACCAGGCAACCAAGCACCATCAAGAAAAGCCTTACCTATAACTGAGAAAATGACATGAAGGCTGTGTTGACTAGTTGATGGAAGTATTTCAGATTGCATGTGAAAACCCCACACTGTACCCTAGAAGTGCATTAATGTACATAGTTACCGTTCAATAAAAAAAAAA
>NW_003852535.1:3671280-3672986 GCF_000181295.1 Otolemur garnettii
TGCTGTGAGCTATGCCACGGCACTCTACCCAGAGCACAGCTTGAGGCTGTCTCAAAAAAATAAAATAAAAATAGCCGGGGAGGCTCAGCGCCTGTAGCACAGTGGTTATGGCGTCAGCCAGGGTTTTAGCTCGGCCGGGCCTGCTAAACAACAGTGACAACTGCAACAAGAAAACTAGCTGGGTGTTGTGGCAGGTGCCTGTAGTCCCAGCTACTTGAGAGGCTGAGGCAAGAGAATCACTGAAGTCCAATCATGAGCTTTGAAACCATGGCACTCTACCAAGGGTAACATGGGGAGACTTTGTCTCAAAAAATAAGAATAAAAATAGCCCATGCTATGGCTGTAATCCTAGCTACTGGGGAGGCTGAGGCAAGATTGCTTAAGCCCAGGAGTCTGAGGTTACTGTGAGCTATGGTGCCATAGCACTGTACTGAGGGTGACAAAGTAAGATTCTGTCTCAAAAAAAAAAAAATAAATGCAATATATTCAAAGGAGATTAAAAACAAAGCCACAGTACATCTTAACCTGGAATGCTGCATAGAATTGTGTAGCTGCCCATTACAGAGATCATAATGGTGATATAGGGAACAGAGGGGGCCTAAAACAGGTGTGAGTCTGCTAGATGAGGAAAGGAGGAAAAGAAGGATGGAAAGAGATCCACCCCAAGTCCCTGATAATTAGGAGGAGGTTCAGTGTTTTGTTCTTTGAAGGTAAATGTTTTTTAATGAATTACTGAAATAATGAGTCCACTTTATGTGTAACACCGTACTAGAAGTAGATGTGGTCCGTGCTTTTAAGGAGCTCATAGGACTGATAAGAAAACTATACATTGCATGAATTTGCATGCATTTATTAAGTAGTAAAGTATAAGATGCAGTATCCTTTCTAGAAGAATTTGTGAAGAATTAAGGATATCAGTGTATTCTGAGATAATGTGAGACTATTGAGATGGTGAGTCTCAAAATGGATCTTTTAAGAAAGGGTGGGAATGGAAAATCTGCCAATCAAACAGACAGACAAACATGAACAAAGGAATGGACTCATTCATAGGGGTCCAGTAGTATTATATTCTTTGGATACCCTTGAAGAAGATGACATTTTCTAAACTGCCAGTTTACCAATTTAAACACACACACCCCTAGAGCTTTGTTGAGATATAATTCTTTTTTATTTTCTTTGTTGAGACAATGTCTCACTCTGTCACCCTGGGTAGAGTGCTGTAGTGTCATAGCTCACAGCAGCCTTCAACTTTTGGGATCAAGAGCTGCTTTTGCCTCAGGCTCTGGAGTAACTGGGACTACAGGTGCCTCCTACAATGCTGGACTAGTTTTTCTGTTTTTGGTAGAGATGGGGTCTTGCTCTTGCTCAGGCTGGTCTTGAACCCCCAAGCTCAAGCAGTCTACCTATATCACCCTCCCAGAGTGCTAGAATTTCAGGCATGAGCTCCCATGCCTGGCCAGTTGAGATATAATTCGTATGCCATACAATTACCCACTTACAGTTCAGTTCTGATATTTTCAGTTATATAGCCATCACCACAGTCAATTTTAGAATATTTTCATTACCCCCAAAAGAAACCACATATCCTTCCAACCTACCCAGAGTACTACCTATCTTAATGTTTCAAAGAATTCATGAAGCAGCTGATTTTTAATCATCTGGCCTCTACAGGGGGTCAGAATCTTTTTTTTTTTTTTTTGAGACAG
>NW_003852535.1:3673666-3677104 GCF_000181295.1 Otolemur garnettii
CAGTAGACTCGCTTGAGCCCAGGAGTTGGAGGTTGCTGTGAGCTGTGATGCCACAGCACTCTACCCAGGGGGACAGCTTGAGGCTCTGTCTCAAAAAAATAAATAAATAAATAAAAAGAAGTGAGATCTCACTATGTCTCAGGCTGGTCTCAAACCTATGAGTGCAGGCAATCCACCTGCTTCGGCCTCCTAAGAGCTAGCATTATAGCGTGAGCCATTGCACTCTTATCAGTTTTCAGCCTTTACTTTAGTGATAAACCCTCAAAGCACCAGATTAGAAGTGTTTTATAAGAACTAAAACAGTACTTTTTAAACTTTTTTTTTTTTTTTTTTTTTTTGAGACAGAGCCTCACTATGTTGCCCTTGGTAGAGTGCCGTTACGTCACTGCTCAGCAACCTCAAGCTCTTGGACTTAAGTGATTCTCTTGCCTCAGCCTCCCAAGTAGCTTGGACTACAGGCCCCTGTTACAATGCCTGGCTATTTTTTGTTGCAGTTGTCATTGTTTAGCTGGCCTGGGCTGGGTTCGAACCCGCCAGCCTGGGTGTATGTGGCAGGCACCATAACCACTGTACTGCAGGTGCCAAGCCCCAATTTTTTTTTTCAGTCTATTCTTTCCTTTGGTTAAAAGCAAAAGCTTTACCATTATCCCTGTCATTCTTACATGCTACCCTGTGAAAATCCATGCTGGTAGATAAGAATCATTAAATAAAGGGATTAGAAGAATGTAGGAATGGTCAAAAAAACTAGGGTATGTTTGGTGGCAAATCTTTACCTTTTTGAGTTTACTCCTAGTGATGAAGAGGTCTTCCCACTACAAGTCTCAGAGTTCTACCAACAGAACCAAGACAGGGACCCAGAACAACATAGAAATAATTTAGACTGAGGGCAGTTGTAAGACAGCTGGTCAGGGATACTGGGAGCATTGCTAGCGCTTGGTTAATTAATTGTATGAGGGAGGGCAGGCTGGGCCTAGGGGACAGTCTTAGTCACATAGCCCTGAGTTACAGATGGCCCAATTGGCAACATGACTGTTCACTTTTAGCAAGGAAATGTGACACAGCCTTTCTAGAACAGTAGTGAGTGTGATTTAGGAGAGTCAACAGGGTTCCAAAGACCTCAGAAGTCTGGGGCATCCAGCCAACCAGCAGGGGGCAGCATCTTCTTGAGACGAGAGATCCAGGGGCCTGTTACACTAACCAAGGGGATTATGGCAGAGCATTTGGGGAGAGGGGTGAGAGAAGTAGAATAGGGAGAGTATAGTTTTCAAATACGTCTTTTTGACAAGAGATGGGGGCTACTTTGGGCAGGTCCTGATGTATGGACAGCCATATCGCATTACATTAGAGCTGGAACTGCCAGAGTCCCCTGTGAATCAAGATTTGGGCATGTTCTTGGTCACCGTTTCATGCTACACCCGAGGCGGCCGAATCATCTCTACTTCTTCACGCTCGGTAAATGTTCATGGCCTGTCTGGTAAGATGTGGACAATAATGGCAGAGTAAGAATGTCTGAGCAGAGAGAGCTTCAGTAGAAAACATCCTTGGCTCTGGGGACACAGACACATCAGGATAAGGAAAGAGGAATCAGCTTACCAAACCCAAACATACGCAAACCCCTCCAGGTATCTGATGAGCATGCCTGAGTTTGGGGTGAAGTCTAAAGAGAGTATTGCTCTCAGAAAACAGAAGCTCTAGAGCCTGACAGACTTGGGTTTGTGTCCTCATTCAGAAATGAGCTAGCTGCGGGGCAAGTGTCTTAACTCCTTGGGTATAAAGTGACTTCATTCTTACATGACTTATCATCATGCAGTAAATTCCTGATGTCTGCCTGGGGGGAGAAAAGCTTCAGGTGGTATACTGGGACTTAGATCACAAACACTGGATTACAGAACTATTTAGGAGGATGGTTGATCAGAGACAGTGTAGTGCTTGACCTAGGAAGGAGGGGCCTTTGTTACATAGTAGAATGGAGGGATGTGGCCAATTAGGAGGAAATGTTACTCAAGCAGTTGGAATGGTTGAGACTGGGAGTTGGGAAGTGAAGGTGAAAGAGCAGGGACCTCAGGGAAAAACAGCCTTCAGAGACTGCTCAAGGGTGGTCAAGGGGTGGGCAGGGCCATGGGGATCTGGGCCACCTGTCTCTAACTTCTCCCTCCTGTCCCTGACAGGTGATGCTGCATTACCGTTCAGATCTCCTCCAGATGCTTGACACACTGGTTTTCTCTAGCCTCTTACTGTTTGGCTTTGCAGAACAGAAGCAGCTCCTGGAGGTGGAGCTCTATGCAGACTATAGAGAGAACTCGGTAAGTGAGGTGAAGGATGGCTAGGAGATAGCCCTCCCCATTAGCCCAGAATCCTATCTGAGGAGCCTCTGGGCTCAGCCAGGAGGGACAGCAACAGAGAGGCTGGAAGGAGGCCTTAGATGAAGCTGACTAGATTGCCAGCAACAGGGTCCTGGTCTGGTGCTGCCCTTACCCCAAATCCCTTGCAGTATGTGCCAACTACCGGAGCGATTATCGAGATACACAGCAAGCGCATCCAGATGTACGGAGCCTACCTTCGCATCCATGCTCACTTCACTGGGCTCAGGTGAGGAGCCACTGATACAGACAGATCTCAGGCAACTCTATGGGGGCTGAACTTGAAGAGGGTCCCAGGCAGAGGTAACAGGTTTACAGAGCAATGTAGCATTGAGTTTCACATAGGCCACAGGTTCTCAATCCTGACTATCACCTAAAGAACTTTTAAAAAATATTCCTGGAGGCCAAGCACAGTGGCTCATGCCTATAATCCTAGCACTCTAGAAAGCCAAGACAGAAGGATCCCTTGAGCTCAGGAGTTTGAGACCAGCCTAAGCAACAGCGAGACCTCATCTCTACTAAAAACAGAAAAATTGGGCAGCACTTGTGTCGCAATGGGTAGGGAACTGGCTCCATATGCCGAGGGTGGGGGGTTCGAACCCAGCCCCGGCCAAACTGCAACGAAAAATAGCCGGGTATTCTGGCAAGTGCCTATAGTCCCAGCTACTTGGGAGGCTGAGGCAAGAGAATCACCTAAGCCTAGGAGTTGGAGGTTGCTATGAGCTGTGACGCCACAGCACTCTACAAGGGCAACAAAGTAAGACTCTGTCTTTTAAAATAAAGAAAAAAAACCAAACAGAAAAATTGGCTCAAGTGGCTAAGGCGCCAGCCACATACACCTAAGGTGTGGCAGGTTCGAATACAGCCCAGCCCACCAAAACAAACTGATGGCTGCAACCAAAAAATAGCAGGGTGTTGGCTTGGCGCCTGTGGCTCAAGCGGCTAAGGCGCCAGCCACATACACCTAAGGTGGCGGGTTTGAATCCCCAGCCCGGGCCCGCCAAACAACAATGATGGCTGCAACCAAAAAATGGCCAGGCGTTGTGGCGGGCGCCTGTAGTCCCAGCTACTTGGGAGG
>NW_003852535.1:3677652-3680746 GCF_000181295.1 Otolemur garnettii
AAAAAAAAAAAAAGAAAAATTAGCCAGGCATTGTGGTACATACCTGTAGTCCTAGCTACTTGGGGGCTGAGGCAGGCAGGAGGATCACCTGAACTGGGGAGTTTGAGGCTGCTATGAGCTAGGCTGATGCCCCAGCACTCTAGCTTGGGCCACAGAATGAGATTCTGTCGCCCCCAAAAATGACGAAATAAATAAGTAAAAATTAAAAAAAAAATTCCTGAGACCCACCCCAGACCAGCTGAACCAGGATTTGTTAGGGTCTTGAGTAGGTATCAGAATTTTTATTTTTTCTATTTTTTATCCCTGACATACCGGTACTCCTTAGCCTAGTCATCTTTTCTCTATCCTTCCTACTCCCTGCCTGTCTTCCCTCTGCCCCACCCTTTCTTCCTCAGCTCTGCCATCTGCCCAGCAGTCTAGGACACAGTGTGCTCCACCCCTGCTCCACCCAAGCTAGTGGGAGTTTTCTTGTTCTTTTTTTTTTTTTTTTTTTTTGAGGCAGAGTCTCACTCTGTCACCCTGGGTAGAGTGCCATTCAGTATTAGCTTTTTAAAAGTACCCCAGGAGAAGCTGGTGTCTAGAGTAAGGGACTACTGTTTTAAAACCACTGGTTCAGCAAGAGTTGGTTGGGGTGATTTTTGGAAGACAGCGCAATTGAGGCTACTGTCCTGGACTATTGAAATTTCCTATAGGTCCTCTTGGCCTTTATGAGACCCTGTGTAGTTAAGGTCTAGTAACTGGGTGGATGGGAGGCATAGACATAGAGGCCGGCTCTAGCCAAACTCACTTGAATTGGCCTGGAAATTATTTCTGGGAATTGAGAGGGCTGGTTCTCTCCACTAACTGCTACTCCCTTCCTGTCCCTACTTCCCATCTCAGATACCTGCTGTACAACTTCCCAATGACCTGCGCCTTCATAGGTGTTGCCAGCAACTTCACCTTCCTCAGTGTCATCGTGCTCTTCAGCTACATGCAGTGGGTGTGGGGGGGCATCTGGCCCCGACGTGGCTTCTCTTTGCAGGTTGCAAGGGTCAAGGACCCTTTTTTTCTCTCTTTCATGATCTTTCTTTGTGGGTGGGCAGGGACATGTTGGGGGTTAGGGCATGAGGGCCCTGATAGGTGAGAAGGAAGTCAGTCCTCACTGCTCAGTAGTTTCTCCTCCACAGGTTAACATCCGAAAAAGAGACAGTTCCCGAAAGGAAGGCCAGGGAAAGATCTCTACCCATCAGCCAGGTAAAGGTCTCAATTGGGAGAGAAATTGGGGAGGTAGGCTCATCTGAACAGGGCTTGGCAAGAGGGAGGCCCAGCTGCGTCCAGTGTGAGGCTTAAGGCAAAGCCAAAAGAGGTGAAGTTGTCACTGCTGTCCAGGCACAGCCACCCTTAACCCTAACCTGTCTTCTACCCACTTTGGAGGCACAGGGTCTGAAGGCCAGGAGGAATCAACCCAGCAATCAGATGTTACAGAGGATGGTGAGAGCCCTGAAGACCCCTCAGGGACAGGTATGACACAGCAGCAGCATTCCCTCCTTCCTGACTCCTTAGCACTCCCTTCGCGGTCTGGGTTTAATCTCTGTGGTCCCCTTTTGGCTGCAGAGGGTCAGTTGTCTGAGGAAGAGAAACCTGATCAGCAGCCCCTGAATGGGGAGGAAGAGCTGGAGCCTGAGGCCAGTGATGGTGAGGGGCACCCTGCAATGTGGCCTGGGTGGGATGACGGTGGGATGCCAGACAGGGGTAGGTAAAGACCCTGCAACTTTAAGGCCACACATGACCTTCTGGGTCCTTAAGTGTAGCCATTTGACTGAATACAAATTTTATGAAACTAAATTCTTTTATTAAACAGGCGGGTGGTGCCTATGGCTCAAGGAGTAGGGTGCCAGCCCCATATACCAGGGGTGGCAGGTTCAAACCTGGCCCTAGACAAAAACTGCAAAAAAAAAAAAAGGTGCATCAGAGAAAGATGAAGCTTTTCTTACCTCCTTTGGTGCCTACAAAAGAACAATCTTGGGCGGCGCCTGTGGCTCAATGAGTAGGGCGCCGGCCCCATTTACCCAGGGTGGTGGGTTCAAACCCGGCCCTGGCCAAACTACAACATAAAAAATAGCTGGGTGTTATTGTGGCAGGTTCCTGTATTCCTAGCTACTCCGGAGGCTGAGGCAAGAGAATCACCTAAGCCCAGGAGTTGGAGGTTGCTGTGAGCTGTGACTCCATGGCACACTACCAAGGGTGATAAAGTGAGACTCTGTTTCTAAAAAGAAAGAAAGAAATAACAATCTTGGGGTGGTGCCTGTGGCTTAAGGAGTAGGGCGCCAGCCCCATATACTGGAAGTGGCGGGTTCAAACCCAGCCCAGCCAACAACTGCAACAACAACAACAACAACAAAAAATCTTGGCCAGGCATGCTGGCTCATGCCTGTAATTCTAGCACTCTGTGAGGCCAGGGAGCAATGTGAGACCCCATCTCTACAAAAATAGAAAAATTAGCTGGGCATTGTGGTGGGTGCCTGTAGTTCCAGCTACACAGGAGGCTGAGGAAGGAGGATTCCTTGAGCCCAGAAGTTTGAGATTGCTGTGAGCTATGATGCCATAGCCCTGTCGCCTAGGCAACAGAGTGAGACTCTTGTCTCAAAAAAAAAAAAAAAAGAAAAAGAAAAAATCTTGAAATCAGAAAGTTCTCACCTCTGAATCCCATTGGGATTTGTCTTTCCCTTTCTTGGCCCAGGTTCAGGCTCATGGGAAGATGCAGCTCTGCTGACTGAGGCCAACCTGCCTGCTCCTGCCTCTACTCCTGCCCTTGCCCCGGAGACCCTGGGCAGCTCTGAACCCTCTGTGGGTGCTGTTAGACAGCGCCCCACCTGCTCTAGTTCTTGAAGAAAAGGGCAGATTCCTCACATTCCAGCACTTTCTTACCTGACCCCTTTCACCTTGTTTTCCCTTCAATAAAGTATTTTGGAGCCAGCTACTTCTCTGACTCTTTGTAATGAGTTCAGGACCTTTTGAAAATCTCATGTCTGGGCTTGGCACCTGTGGCTCAAGCGGCTAAGGCGCCAGCCACATACACCTAAGGTGGTGGGTTCGAATCCCCAGCCCGGGCCCG
>NW_003852535.1:3681176-3685384 GCF_000181295.1 Otolemur garnettii
AAAAAAAAAAAAAAAAGAAAAGAAAATCTCCTGTCTGAAGAGGTGTCTGGTGTCAGGGACTACCTGAAGGGGGAAGCCCTCCATCTCAGGCAATGTCAAGCACAGCTGTTTGCATTCATACATAAGCCTAGGGAGTCCAAGGAGAGAGAAGCAGTTCTGGCCCCTCTCAGGCCTCCTGCTCTATTCATGTGACTCTCATCTCCCTCAGTGCAGGGCGGGTCTGGAGAACTAGGATACATCATTCTGGCCCCCTGTGCACCCCTCCCTTTCTCTGTCCATTGGGAGGCAGAAGACAGGAAATGACTGCCATGGATGTGGTATGATTTTTACTAAAACACAACTTTGTAGCTCAGGCCCATGTTCACAGCTGTTTTCCTCTCTGATACCAGCCAGGTGGCGGGCTCTCCCATTTTCCCCTCCCCATAGCTTCACATGACTTCAGCGGTTGGATTCTCCACTCCTGGCTGCAGACCGCATTCCACTCCCCTTTCAGAACCCAGGCATCCTGGGCTCCAGCTGCAACCACCACATGTGGCTTTCTCTATCCCTGGCCTTGTGACTCAGGCGGCCCCAGAAGGAAGCAATCCTCTTTTTGGCAATCACCAGGAAAGGGAGAGAAGGAGCGGGGCTAGGTGGTGACATCACAGTTGAAGAGTATAAAAGTTTCAACGCAAAATAGAATTGAAATTGAAAATACAACCTGACAGAGCAGCCTGCGATCCTGGGACCCCTTCAGCCTCATACCCACAGACCTCTAGTGGCAGATTCCAGCTATATCAAGGCCTACCTGCTGGTAAGGGGCTGCTGTGGGCTAAGAAAGAGGAGGTGGGGCACAGGTGGGGCCCGGGACTCCTTGGGCAGGATTTGCACAGATAGCAGGTGGGTAATCAGGGTCTTTATTTCACCTTCTGTTCTATCTCTTCTCCCTCACTTCTATCTCCTTTCTGGACTTTTGCATGTGTTGCTGACTGATAATTTGTTTATTCATATCTTTTCTCTGGGTGGCAGCTGGGAATTATTCTACCATTTTCCTCTGGTCCAAGTAAATCATTTCCTCTTTTCTATCCTACTTTCTTTATTCTTTAACTGTTTCTAATACTTAACACATTGCTGGTCACATCTGTCTCACTCACGTGTCAAATTATACTTTATTCTTTGTTGCCTGAAACCAAACACATAGCCTGGATTAAGAAGTTGGTTGACAAATGAGTCTTGTTTCCATCTCTTTTCTCTTCCTACATGGGTCTCTAGTTGTTTCCCTGTCCACTGAGGTTTGATCCAGGGAGGGCCTGGAAGCCTTGTGGGCTAACAGCCTTTATCCTTTCCTTCCAGACTCCATGCTGGCCTCTACCTGCTTTCTGTGGCTCCTGGCCATGACCTTCTCTTTGGTTCCTAGAGCTCAGTCCTTGACCCCTCAAGACTTTGAGGAAGAGGAGGAAGATAAGACAGCGTTGCCCCCCGCTGTTCGATGTGACTATGACCGCTGCAGACACCTGCAGGTGCCCTGCAAGGAGCTGCAGAGGGCTGGTCCAACTGCCTGCCTGTGCCCGGGGCTATCCAGCCCTGCTCAGCCTCCCGAACCGCCACGCCTGGGAGAGGTGCATGTTGTGGCTCAGGAGGGTCTGGCTGTGGTCCACTGGTGTGCCCCTTTCTCCCCGGTCCACCATTACTGGCTGCTGCTTAGAGAAGGCAATAGAGCACCGCAAAAGGGTCCCCTGCTGAACGCTACCTTCCGAAGAGCAGAGCTTAAGGGACTGAAACCTGGGGGCTCCTATGTCGTTTGCGTGGTGGCGGCTAATGAGGCTGGGGAAAGTCACGTGCCTGGAGCAGGTTGGGAGGGCCCTGAGGGGGCAGACGTGCCTGTCTTTGGGCCTTGCCGCAGTCTATCTGTGCCGCCAAGCCCCCTCACCCTGGTCCACACTGCTGTGGGGGTGGGCACCGCCCTGGTGCTGCTGAGCTGCTCCGCTCTGGTCTGGCACTTCTGCCTGCGGGAACGCTGGGGCTGTCCACGCCGTACTCCCTCCAGAGCCGCAGGGGTGCTGTGAAGGGGACTGAAGGAACAGTCAAGCCCCACCTGGGGTGCTCAGCCCTTCCCTGCCAGCAGGACAGCAGGCAGGAGGCCAACTCCAGGCGCCTGAGGCACAGCCCAAGCTCTCAGTTCTCTGGGTTGAGCACTTGGGTCCCAGATTGGTCTTTTTGTTCCCTAACTGAGGTCTAGGAGAGAGTAGAGAGGGTCCCTCAATTTTTTCCTAAAGGGCTAGATAGTAAATAATTTCAGCTTTATGAATTGGAGAGGATAATATCAAGGATATTATGTAGGTACTTACATGACCATTTAACCACTTAAAAGACATTTTTAGCTTTCTGAGCCTTACAAATTAGGTCTAGGGTCTGTTAGCTGTAGTTAGCCCACCCCAGTCATACACCCTCAAAAGGGCTTGTCACTGTGGATGGTTTGGGTAGGGTTTTGAGAATAAGCTGCTGCAGGATGGGCCCCTGGGGCTGGAGATTTTTGTTTAGTTACTGAGGGTGAGCCCACCCCGGTCCATTTCCATCTGTGTCCAAGGAAGGGGGGGAAAAAAGGGAAAGCCCAAATGCAGTCTGAGACAAATTTGTGTTCCTGCTAGTTAAAACAAAACAAAAACAACCTTAGTACCAAGGAATTTCTCCCTTTTCACCCATTTGTTCATTGTATATCCACTGTAACAACATTAAAGGATATTTAAAGGGAAGCTATTTTTGTTTTTCATGATCTCTTACTATTCCCTGTCCACACATCTATTTTTCAAAGTCATATACATACTTTTTTTTTTTTTTTTTTTTTGAGACAGAGCCTCAAGCTGTCCCCCTGGGTAGAGTGCTATGGCTTCACTGCTCACAGCAACCTCGGACTCCTGGGCTCAAGCGAGTCTCCTGCCTCAGCCTCCCAGGTAGCTGGGACCACAGGCGGCCGCCACAATGCCCGGCCATTTTTTGGTTGCAGCCGTCATTGTTGTTTTGGCGGGTCCGGGCTGGGGATTCGAACCCTCCACCTTAGGTGTACATGGCTGGCGCCTTAGCCGGTTGAGCTATAGGTGCCGAGCCCATATACATACTTTTGAATTTACTTTTAAATTAAATGGCTGTAGAAAAGTCTGTTTTGTGTTGCTGCATAGCATAATCCTTACTATTGCTGGTCTTATAACTTTGTTTAATTATAAAAGTAACACAAATGTCAAGTAATAAGAGTACAAAGTGAGTTCTCAAGAGGTAATTGCTCTTAGAGAAGCAGACCTTTCTTTATATAGTGCAAATATTTTCTTTTTTCACTCATTGTTCACTTATATACTATGTCCCACATTAGTAAATCATAGCCCCCTTCATTATGTTAAAAGGTGCATAACCTTTCATGGGAGGATGCTCCTTAATTGATTTTATTTATTTTTGAGACAGAATCTCACTATGTCACCCTCAGTAGAGTGCTATGGTGTCACAGCTCACAGCAACCTCAAACTCTTTGGCTTAAGCAATTCTCTTATCTCAGCCTCTCAAGTAGCTGGGACTACAGGTACCCACCACAACGCCTAGATATATATATGTGTGTGTGTGTGTGTGTGTGTGTTATTGTAGTTGTCATTATTTAGTAGGCCCAGGCCAGGCTGGAACCCACCAGCCCCGGTGTATGTGGCTGGCACCGTAACCACTGAGCTATGGGCATCAAGCCCTTAATTGACTAGTCATCACTCTTCCTTGGAACATTTGTCTCCATTGTTTTCCATAGGTCATCCTTATTTGTGTATCCTCACATGTTTGTAGATTTCTATAGGGTACTTACCTAGAAATAGGTTAAAGAGATAGTACTATAAAATATAATCATTCTATAATTATTAGACCTCTAGAATAAATTTAGAATGCATTCGTTATCTAGAATGCACTTGTTATCACATTGCAGTGAATATTCTGTGTGTTTTATTTAATTCCTGTATTTCCTCAGCATTCATTCATTTACAAATTAATGAGAGGACTTACTATCTTATTTTTAAAGACCTGGTTTACAGGCATTCTTACTTAATCTTTACACAATCATTCCTAGAGATCATATCACTTTTTCACAGATGAAAGACTTGAGCTTCTTTTTTTTTTTTTTTTTTTTTTGAGACGGAACCTCAAGCTATCCCCCTGGGTAGAGTGCCATGGCATCACGCTCACAGCAACCTCCAACTCCTGGG
>NW_003852535.1:3685539-3686738 GCF_000181295.1 Otolemur garnettii
CTTGAGCCACAGGCGCCGAGCCAAGACTTGAGCTTCTAAATCAATGTTTTTCAACCCTTTTTAATGTCACAGCACATCTGAACCTACAGTTAAATTTTCATGGCACACTTAAATTATTTTGATCAAAAAATACAACATTGTGGGCTTGGCACCAGTTGGTCACTGGCTAGGGTGCCAGCCACATCCACTGAGGCTGGTGGGTTTGACCCCAGCCTGGGCTAGCTAAACAACAATGACAACTACAACCAAAAAATAGCCAGGTGTTGTGGCGGGCACCTGTAGTCCCAGCTACTTGGGAGGCTGAGACAAGAGAATCATTTGAGCCCAAGAGTTTGAGGTTGATGTGAGCTGTGATGCCACAGCACTTTGCTGAGGGTGACAAAGTGAGACTCTGTTTTAAAAAAACAAACAACAACAACAACAAAACACCCCAGAACAAAAAAGGAATTATATATAAGTCTCTAGTACATATATATATTATATTATTTATTTTGCAGTTTTGGCCAGGGCTAGGCTTGAACCCCCCACACAACCCCACACTCCATATATGGGGCCAGCGCCCTACTCCTTGAGCCACAGGCACCACCCTATTATTTTATATTTTAGAGACAGGGTCTCACTCTGTTGCCCAGACTGCTACAAACTTGAACTCTTGAACTCAGGTGATGTGCCTCCCTCAGCCTCCCAAAGTTTTAGCACATTTATTGTTAATATCAGTAACTGTTATCATTACCTCCTAAACATTTAAAGTGAGCTTCACTTCCTTTTTTTTTTTTTTTCTTGCAGTTTTTGGCTGGGGCTGGGTTTGAACCTGCCACCTCTGGTATATGGGGCCAGCGCCCTACTCCTTGAGCCACAGGCGCAGTCCCATGAGCTTCATTTTCAAGGATCTAACAGCTGTGGTAGAGGTGGAGTGCTAAGTAATCAACCATGACTAGGGAGCAGCTAGGTAAATCTTAATAGGGTAAATACGGGAGCTGGGAGGCAGAGAGGAGTAGTTGAAGCAGGCTTTCCCAAGAAAGCAAACCCTGCATTCTGAAAAACGTCGAGGAGTTAGTTAACCAAGCTAAGAGGCATGGCATCCCAAGCAGAGGGGCTGGTAGGTGCAAAGGTGAAGGGGGTGGGAGATTTAGGAACTCTTTTGTAGTGTGTGCAGGTTATCCTCAACAGGTGGGAGATGATGGGTTGGGGGGTGCCCG
>NW_003852535.1:3688167-3692549 GCF_000181295.1 Otolemur garnettii
AAAAAAAAAAAAAAAACAACCTCCAACTCCTAGGCTTAGGCGATTCTCTTGTCTCAGCCTCCCAAGTAGCTGGAACTACAGACGCCCGCCACGACGCCCGGATATCTCTTGCAGCAGTTTGGCACGGGCCGCGCTCTAACCCACCACCCTCAGTATATGGGGGCGGTGCCTGTGGCTCAGTGGGTGCCGCCCCCTCCTTCCAATTTCTAGGGAAGGGGAAGCAGTTTGGGCTGACTTCAGTCGGACTACGGGTTTCAGAGCCGCACCATTTTTCTTCCCGTTGCCCTCCCACCAGGAGCCGCAGCCTGATAGGTAGGCTTCCTGTAGCGACCCGGGGCACTCAACCGATTCACCCAAGCGGAACGCTGGCGGTGGAGCCCGTAAGTTTTCTGGCTCTCTGCGGCACCCGTCTACGTTCGCCCTCCTCTCCACGTGACCCAAACAGATCTGGGCACTTCCGCTTCCTCTAGGTTTTCTTCTCGTCTGTGTCCCCGGCTAGACCGGTGCCGGGTGAGTGAGCCAGCGCCTGGCGGGGGGCGTCGGGGGCGAATTTGCCCCGCGCTGACCCTTCCCGCTCTCGTTCTTGCCACACCAGGTCCCCGCAAAAGCGACGGTGGCCACGCCATGGCGGAGTTGACGGCTCTGGAGAGTCTTATAGAAATGGGCTTCCCCAGGGGACGCGCGTAAGGGAGTCTCTCTAACCCCGGCCCGCGGGGGTGGGAGGCCACGAACCTGTCCTGGCTTTTGCCCTAGCTTGACAGTCACATCATGGCTTGTTGGCGCTATTCACGGTGTTTCTGCCCCCAGGGAGAAGGCTCTGGCCCTCACAGGGAACCAGGGCATCGAGGCTGCAATGGACTGGTGAGCACTCAGACCGGGTGGCAAAGGATTGGCGACTGCTGTGAGGGGCAACCTTAAACGCTAACTTTCCTGCCGACTTTCTCTGCCAGGTTGATGGAGCACGAAGACGACCCCGATGTGGACGAGCCTCTAGACACCCCCATTGGACATATCCTGGGACGGGAACCCACCTTCTCAGAGCAAGGTGGACCTGAAGGTCCTGATTAGGGGACATGGTGTGATCATTTTGGATGGCCCGAAGAGAATCTGAAGGGATAATGTACTGATTGTTTGTTTGTAGGACCTGGGTCTGCTGCTGGAGAAGGCAAACCCATTTTGAGTGAAGAGAAAAGACAAGAACAGACCAAGAGGTATAGTAAGGAACAGTCTCACATCTCTGAGGGTCACCTTCCACCTC
The DNA here is from genome assembly GCF_000181295.1 of Otolemur garnettii. Classification (NCBI taxonomy): domain Eukaryota; kingdom Metazoa; phylum Chordata; class Mammalia; order Primates; family Galagidae; genus Otolemur; species Otolemur garnettii. Next base: position 3,689,426 of record NW_003852535.1, read on the forward strand.
TCCCCAGTAAGTCTAGGCAGAGGACTTTGATTTTTCCCATTCCCTCAGTTCTTTCTTTACGTTTTCCTTTCTTTCATCTGTCTTGGGACACATGTTGCCTAATTTGTTGAGTCCCTTTTTATAAACCCACTTTCCTACCCTCATCCATTTCTCTGAGCTCTTTCATTTCTGCAACACAGGATGTTGGAGCTGGTGGCCCAGAAGCAGCGAGAGCGGGAGGAAAGAGAGGCACGAGAGGCATTGGAACGGGAGCGGCAGCGCAGGAAACAGGGGCAAGAGTTGTCAGCTGCACGACAGCGGCTACAGGAAGATGAGATGCGCAGGGCTGCTGAGGAACGGAGGAGGGAAAAGGCTGAAGAGTTAGCAGCCAGGTCTGGGCAGTGGGGATGCTAGATAACAAATGAGAAAGAAGTCAAGATTTGCTTTGTTGATGTCTTACCTGCTCTCTTTTTGTCTGTATTCCAGACAGAGGGTTAGAGAAAAGATCGAAAGGGACAAGGCAGAGAGAGCCAAGAAGGTAGGTGACTGGGAAGACATTGGGGGTAAATGGAGTAAGTGGGTTAGTAAATCCTTTTTTTCTTTTTCTTTCTTTTTAAAATTTTTTTGTTAGAGACAGAGTCTCACTTTATCGCCCATGGTAGAGTGCCCTGGCATCACACAGCTCACAGCAGCCGTCTCCTGAGCTTAGGCAATTCTCTTGCCTCAGCCTCCTGAGTAGCTGGGACTACAGGCATCTGCCACACGCCTGGCTTTTTTTTTGTTGCAGTTTGGCCGGGGCCGGGTTTGAACCCACCACCCTTGGTCTATGGGGCTGGCGCTGAGCCACAAGTGCTGCCCAGTAAATCCTTTTTTCTGTCTTCAGAGAGAAAGCATGGACTCATTTGATTCTCCTGAGGGTGATGCCTGACATAGTATTTTCTTTGCCCTTTAGTATGGTGGTAGTGTGGGTTCTCAGCCATCTCCACCAGCATCAGAGCCAGGTCCTGTTCCCTCCTCTCCCAGCCAGGAGCCTCCCACCAAGAGGGAGTATGACCAGTGTCGCATACAGGTACTGATTGTGATTCCTGTCTTGCTTCTAGGACCCCTTTCTTAGCCCATAAGTTGCTTAGCTCAGAGCTTTTTTCAATTAAAGTTCCCTTTGCCAAATCTGTCCCTTCTTTGTAAATGACTTTTGAAATCCTATCTCCTCTACTCTTAGGAAAGATATCAAATTTCATCTGCCCCAGTCTTATTTAAGTCCATACCTCCTTCTTATTCAGCATTTATTCTTCTACTTGTTCTTAATGTTTTTATTTGTTTTATTAACAAAGCTATTTGCCTGATGTGTTTATCCAGTTTTTGTATAATCTTGTCCTTATGTCCTTGTCTGTCTTAAAGACTGTGAGGAAGCTGGAATTTTTTCTCTTGAACATTTAGTAAATCAGAGCATATGTTGTTCATTTTTGTGCTTTAATAGTAGTTGTGCTGATCAACCTACGAGGAAAGAGGGTACAGCTTTAGTTCTCCTTTCTTGGGCACCTCAGCTCTTCTTTTTTTTGGAGACAGGATCAGACTGTTTCCCAGGCTGCTGGAGTGTAATGACATGATCATAGTTTACTGCAGCCTCAAATTCTTGGGCTTAAGCAATCCTCCTGCCTTAGACTTCCTGAGACTACAGATGTGCCCTACCATGCCTGGCTAATGGTTGTTTGTTTGTTTGTTTGTTTGAGACAGTCTCAAGCTGTTGCCCTGGGTAGACTGCCATGGTGTCATAGCTCACAGCAACCTCCAACTCTTGGGCTCAAGCGATCCTCTTGCCTCAGTTTTTCTATTTTTAGTAGAGATGGGGGTCTTTTGCTCAGGCTAGTCTCGAACTCGTAAGCTCAAGCAATCCACCTGCCTCGGCCTCCCAGAGTGCTAGGATTATAGGTGTGAGCCACTGTGCCCAACCTAATATTTTCTTAATTAAAGATGAGATCTCTCTGTGTTCTCAGGCTGGTCTTAAACTCCTGGCCTCAAGTGATCCTCCTGCCTCCATACCCTGCCTTTCCTCAGTTTTGACACACAATACTGGGTCTCTTTCTCATCCTCTAGGTCAGGCTGCCAGATGGGACTTCATTGACCCAGACCTTCAGGGCCCGGGAACAGCTGGCAGCTGTAAGGCTTTATGTGGAGCTCCACCGTGGGGAAGAACCTGGAGGAGGCCAAGACCCTGTGCAGTTGCTTAGCGGCTTCCCCAGACGGGCCTTCTCAGAGGCTGATATGGAACGGCCTCTGCAGGAACTGGGTATGGCATATGAGAACAGAAATTAGGCTTAGGGGAAGGAGGGAGTGCCTGGGTAAAGGGAAGGATGCAAAGAGAAGGGACTTGGTGGAGATGATGCAAGCCTAGGAATTTTGGAAGCAAAAAGCAACAAGTGTCTTTATAGTTCAAGCCTGTTTTCTTTCATTTTCAGGACTCGTGCCTTCTGCAGTCCTCATTGTGGCCAAGAAATGTCCCAGCTGAGGGGCCTTTTGTCTTAACCAACACTCTGTGACCTCTTCATCTTTGATAAAGCACTGACATCTCCTTCCTAATAAATAGAATCTTTGAATTCTATATATGCATCACACCTTCCTGAATGGTTTTGAAGGACAAAACTGAGACAGAGGAAGAAACTAAAGGGAAGGTATTGGAGTAGACCTTCCTAATCTTTAGTTTTTGATAAAGAGCCTTGTTTCTAATCTCTGGGTGTGAATAGCTGCTAGAAGAGGTGCTGGGAGTTGGGGAAGGACATTGATTGTAAGACATCTTTTGTTTCTATGGGTAAGACTGCATAAGCTTAAGATCTTTACTAGCAGGTGGCGCCAGCCCCATATACCAAGGGTGGCAAGTTTGAACCCAGCCTCGGCCAACCAAACTGCAACAAAAAAGTATCTGGGCATTGTGGTGGGCTACTCAGGAGGTTAAGGCAAGAAAGAGAATTGCCTAAGCCTAGGAGTTGGAGGTTGCTGTGAGTTGTAACGCCACAGCACTCTACTGAGGGTGATAAAGTAAAGTAAGACTGTCTCTTAAAAAAAAAAGGGGGCAGCACCTGTGGCTCAAAGGAGTAGGGCACTGGCCCCATATGCCAGCGGTAGCAGGTTCAAACCCAGCCCTGGCCAA
>NW_003852535.1:3694667-3704502 GCF_000181295.1 Otolemur garnettii
CCTGCCTCCGCCTCCCAAGTAGCTGGGACCACAGGCGCCCGCCACAGAGCCCGGCTATTTTTTGGTTGCAGCCGTCATTGTTGTTTGGAGGGTCCGGGCTGGGGATTCGAACCTGCCACCTTAGGTGTACGTGGCTGGCGCCTTAGCCGGTTGAGCTATAGGCACCAAGCCACCCTGGCTATTAAGAGACAAAGGCTCACTCTGCCTCAGGCTGATCTGGAACCTGTGAGCTCAGGCAGTCCACCTTCCTCAGCCTCCCAGAGTCCTAGGATTACAGGCATGAGCCACTACACCAGGCCTAAGATAGCTCCTCTTGATCACCCCACCCCTAGCATCCTCCAACAGCTTGTGATTCTTTCCTCTCATTCCTGGACTAGGGAAGAGGCCACAGTTAAACTGTAAAGATCACACACTAAAAAATGGGTTCAGCTTGCAAGTCCACCATTCAGCAGCTAAAAACAGCACCAATGCTATTGTAACAAAGTTTTATATAGACTTGGCACCAGTATCTCAGTGGTTAGGGTACCAGCCACATAGGGTCTGGCACCCCAGCCTGGGCCTGCTAAACAATGACAACTACAACAAAAAAAACAGCGTTGTGGCAGGGGCATGTAATCCCAGTTATGTGAGAGAGACTGAGGCAAGACAATTGCTTAAGCCCAAGAGTTTGAGGTTGCTGTGGCTGAAGATGCCACGACATTCTTCATAGCAAGGGTGACATACTGAGACTATCTCAAAAAAAAAAAAAAAAAAAGTTTTATTTAGTGTTCTGACTTTCATGGCGTCGTCACACAGCTTGCAGCAACTTCCAACTCCTAGGCTTAGGTTATTCTCTTGCCTCATAGCTAGAACTACAGGAGCCTGCCCCAATGCCCAGCTATTTTTTTGTTGCAGTTTGGCAGGGACTGGGTTTGAACCTGCCACCCTCCATATATGTTGCTGTGCCCTACCCACTGAGCCACAGGTGCCATCCCTAACTTAATTTTTTTTTTTTGAGACAGAGCCTCAAACTGTTGCCCTGAGTAGAATGCTGTGACATCACTGCTCACAGCAACCTCCAACTCCTGGGCTTAAGTAATTCTCTTGCCTCAGCCTCCCAAGTAGCTGGGACTACAGGCGCCTGCCAGAATGCCCAGCTATTTTTTGGTTGTAGTAGTTGTCACTGTTTTTTTTTTTTTTCTTTTTTGTAGAGACAGTTTCACTTTATCACTCTCGGTAGAGTGTCGTGGCATCACACAGCTCACAGCAACCTCCAACTCCTGGGCTGGGGCGATTCCCTTGCCTCAGCCTCCCAAGTAGCTGGGACTACCGGCGCCCACCACAATGCCTGGCTATTTTTTTATTGCTGTTCAGCCAGGGCCCCGTTTGAACCTGCCACCCTCAGTATATGGGGCCGGGGCCCCGCCCACTGAACCACAGACACTCCCCGTAGTTGTCATTGTTTGACAGGCCCAGGTTGGATTCGAACCTGCCAGCTCTGGTGTATGTGGTTGGCGCCTTAGCCACTTGAGCTACAGGCACTGAGCCTGACTTTATTTATTTTTTTTGAGACAGCCTCAAGCTGTCCCCCTGCGTAGAGTGCAATTACATCACAGCTCACAGCAACCTCCAACTCCTAGGCTCAAGCGAGTCTTCTGCCTCAGCCTTCCAAGCAGCTGGGACTATAGGCACCCAATACAACGCCCAGCTATTTTTTGGTTGCAGCCATCATTGTTTTTTTTGGTGGGCCGGGGCTGGATTCAAACCTGCCACCTTTGGTGCATGTGGCTGGCGCCTTAGCCACTTGAGCCACAGGCGCTGAGCCCTGACTTTATTTTTTTTTATTTATTTATTTTTGTGGTTTTTGGCCGGGACTAGGTATGAACCTGCCACCTCTGACATATGGGGTTGGCGCCTTACTCCTTTGAGCCACAGGCACTACTTTATTTTTTGTAAGAGCAACCTTTTTCTGCAATCTTTCCTGGGAACCACAGGATATAAAATAAAAGGGGAGTGACTTGGTTGATTTGGCTGTGACCCCATTTTTTCTCATCCCATTAGTGGTGTGGATTCAGAGAATGGAAACCATTTCACATTTCTAAGTTATCTTTTTTTTTTGTAGACACAGAGTTTCACTTTATCAACCTCTGTAGAGTGCTGTGGCACCACAGTTCATAGCAACCTCCATCTACTGGGCTTAGGCGATTGATTCTCTTGCCTCAGCCTCCTGAGTAGCTGGGGCTACAGGCACTGGCCACAATGCCCGGCTACTTTTTGTTGTTGTTGCAGTTTGGCCCGGGCTGGGTTTGAACCCGCCACCCTGGGTATAGGGGGCCGGCGCCCTACGGACTGACCCACAGGCGCCGCCCTAAGTTAATCTTTTTAACAATTCTCAAGACAGTTAAGGGGTCCTCAAACTTTTTAAACAGGGCCAGTTCACTGTCCCTGAGACCGTTGGAGGGCTGGACTGCGAGCGGCAGGACGATTTGGCTGCTAAAGCAGAACAGGCAGTGGAGGCAAAAACACCCGGCGGGCTGGATGTGGCCCGCTGGCTGTAGTTTGAGGACGCCTAGGAGACCTTTCATAGAATACGGCTGAGGTTTTTGTAACATGCAGAAGTTGAACTAAGATCTGACTCAAAGCAAGCTCCTTTGGCCACTCCTAAGTCAGGCTCTAAGCTTGTTTAACCAGAGCCACAGAAGCATTAAGGCCTATGCCCTCCAATCTTGCTCAAAGGACAAGAGCCTTAAGTGTCCTTTACAGGCAGCCACTGCTACAAGACTGTGCAGGATAGTTCTGATCTCGAGAATATTTTTTGGCTCAGTGCCTGTGGCTCAAGTGGCTAAGGCGCCAGCCACATACACCTAAGGTGACGGGTTCGAATCCAGCCCAAGCCCGCCAAAACAATGACGGCTGCAACCAAAAAATAGCCGGGTGTTGTGGCGGGCGCCTGTGTCCCAGCTACTTGGGAGGCTGAGGCAGGAGACTCGCTTGAGCCCAGGAGTTGGAGGTTGCTGTGAGCTGTGATGCCACAACACTCTACCCTGGGGGATAGCTTGAGACTTGGTCTCAAAAATTTTTTTTTCTTGGGCTGGGTGCACGTAGCACATTAAGGCACCAGCCACAAACACCGAGAGTGGCGCGTTGGGATCCGGCCCAGGCCACCTAAACAACAATGACAACTGCGCTGTGTTGGGCGCCTGTAGTCCCTGTTACTTGGGAAGCTGAGGCAAGAGAATTACTTAAGCCCAAGAGCTGGAGGTTACTGTGAGCTGTGACGCCACAGCACTCTTCCGAGGGTGGCATAGTGAGACTCTGTCTCAAAAATAAAATCAAATAAATAATACATTTCTTGGTTATCCCCGGAAGTACACTCAAATTTAGACCACGTGATCTATTTTGAAAATGTAACTTCATCCTCTCCAGAGGGATGGAACCGGCAATAGGCAGACTGCGTGCCATTTGGGTATCTAAGCATTGGTAGGCGTCCGAATGGAGAGCTCACTCTGTGGATGGAGGAACATAATTTATTGGTTCCTTCAATTCTCCACAGCCGACCCCAGTCTCGCCCCCGGCCCGTGACCCGGAGGGTTTGGGAGAACGTGCTCACCGGGCGGCAAGTCTCTGGGTCCCGCAGAGTGCTAAGCACGACATCCCCGGTCCGGGGATGAAGAGAAGGCCACCTCGGTCAAGTGAGCACTAGCTAAGGTCCCAGCGCCCACGGGGGTAAGTCTGGTCTCACGCTGACCTCTGGCCTCCACCAAGTCTCCAGTCCTTCCTCCAGGCCACATTTTCCTGCGTGGCCGCCGCCTGCTGCAGAGTAGCTAGCACTAACTCCTGGGTCCTGACCGCCTCGTCCCTGCGCTGCGGGTTCTGCTCCGGCATCTCCTGAGGTCGGCAAGGGAGATTTGCAGTCTGAGCCCCCAGCCCAGGGTTCTCTGCCCGCCTACTCCACCTTCCGTTTTCCAGACGCTCCTACCTTCAGCATCTCCTGCTTCTGCAGTTCTCCTGGAGTCACCAGAGCAAAGAGTGCGGAGCCCACGCCAGTCCCCGCACCCAACAACGCGACCGCGACCAGCATCTTCCGCAGGGCTCCCATGGCCCCGCGCAACCCGCAGGACGCCCCACTGCAGTCTTCCGCAGGCTAGATAGGCAGCCGCAGACGTCTTCCGTCCCCTGTGCAGGATAGAGCGGGCCAGAGCGGGAACCATAGAGAAGAGGTCGGGCTAGAGGGGACCTGATGGGCTAATCGCTTAGGATCCTGAACGCCTGGATCTTAATAGGTTTTTGTTTTGTTGTAGAGACAGTATCACTTTATCACCCCAGTAGAGTGCCGTGGCATCACACAGCCCACAGCAACCTCCAACTCCTGGCTTTACGCGATTCTCTTTTCTCAGCCCCCCGAGTAGCTGGGACTACAGGCGTCTGCCGCAACGCCCGGCTATTTTCCTGTTGCAGCTTGTCTGGCGCCGGTTTGAACCCGCCACTCTCGGTATATGGGGCCAGCGCCCTACCCACTGAGCCACAGGCGCCGCCCGGTTTAACACCATGAGTTTGAGCGTGTCAAAACAAGATATTAGCGCGTAAGTCTGGCGCGGAGGGCTTTCTCGTCAGATGCGGAGTGGGACTGCTAGTAGGAAAACTACGTGTCTTCATGGTTGCAGTGTTTTACAAAACTGTCCAGGTTTCGGCCTTTGGAAATTTCCCAGTTAGTAGAGGACTAAGCTTTGCTCTGCGATTGCCTAAACTGAATGGTTTTTTTTTTTTTTTGCGGTTTTTTTTTTTTGGCCGGGTCTGGGTTTAAACCCGCCACCTCTGGCATATGAGGCTGGCGCCTTACTCCTTTGAGCCACAGGCGCCGCCCAACTGAATGTTTTGAACACAGCACATACTAGTCAGATACTTACACACATCAGTCAGACCCCTTTGAGTACCTTCAACTCTGGAACAAAAACTCAAAGCCAAGTGTATTAGGTGCGAAATATAATCCGTTGCCCCTTTCCTGCCTCACCTGCCCAAGTACTTGGGGCTGCAGAAACACGCCACCACGCACAACTAAGTAAAAAGTTGGGTATCTTTTCTTCTCTCTCTCTCTCTCTCTCTCTCTTTTTTTTTGTTTCCGACAGAGTCTGTATCACCCTTGATAGAGTACCGTGGCGTTACAGCTCACAGTAAACTCTTGGGCTTAAGTAATTCTCTTGTCTCAGCCTCCCAAGTAGCTGGGACTACAGGCACCCAAAACAACGCCCGGCTATGTTTTATTGGAGGTGTTGAGGCAAGAAAGTAAAAGCAGAACTAAAAGAATCTATCTTAGCCGCTCTGTGTAGGCCTCAGCCAAGCTGCAGGCATTTCTGCTGTCTGCGCGCTTCTCCACTGACATACAGGGCCTAGATTGTAACCTAGTAACTTCCTTGGGTTTCTGTTGCCTTTGGGGCAGGTGGTCCAACTGATCTCAAGGTTGCGAGTGAATCTGACCTTCCCCCTTGAGCCCAGGACCTTGAGGATGATGTCATGTCTCTGTCTTATGACCCTCACGTGCACTCCTACCCTGAAAGGTGGATAAAAGAGAGGCAAGAAATTGAGTCAGGGGGCTCGGTTTTGGGACGCTGGAGTTCCGAGTACCCCCAGGGGAATAAACCCGCTTCCTCTAATCAGCTGGTGCCTGGAGTCTTCTGTCTGTGTCGGTTTCCTGCTACAGTGTCATTGTTGTTTAGCTGGCCCAGGCCAGATTCAAACCAACAACCTTGGTGTATGTGGCTGGCACCATAACCGCTGTGCTACAGGCACCAAACCAAAGTTGGGTTTTTTTGTTTGTTTTTTAGAGACTGGTCTTGGCATGTTGCCTAAAGCTGGTGTCAACTCTTGGTCTCAAGAAGTCCTCCAGCCTTGGCCACTTAAAGAGCTAGTATTACAGGTGTGAGCCACTATGCCCAGCTTCTTTTTTCTTTTCTTTTCTATTTTTTGAGACAGAGTCTCAAGCTGTCGCTTTAGGTAGAATGCTGTGGGGTCATAGTTAGGTTGACCAGATTTTAACATCGGTAAGACGGGCCGGGGGCAGGGGCGAGGCCAGGGCGGGGGAAGGGAAAGGGCAGGGCCTGACAACAATGCAAACTTTGATAAGCAGTTCTTTTTTTTTTTTTTTTTTTTTGCAGAGACAGTCTCACTTTTTCGCCCTTGGTAGAGTGCAGCGGAGTCGCTCCAGCAACTTCCAAGTCCTGGGCTTAGGCGATTCTTCTGCCTCAGCCTCCCAAGTAGCTGGGACTACAGGTGCCCGCCACAACGCCCGGCTATTTTTTGTTGCAGTTTGGCTGGGGCTGGGTTTGAACCCACCACCCTCGGTATATGGGGCCGGCGCCCTAGTTACTGAGCCACAGGCGCCTCCCGATAAGCAGTTCTCAATAATCACTTCTCAGCAATATTTGTTATTATTACAGTTTAACATTATAAAATTAACAAAAATAATATAAAACTCATATTCTGGTGAAATAGCCACATGGCAGCCGAAAACCATATATTCCCTTCTTGTTCTCCCACCCGTTCGTGTATTCTTTCCAAAAATCAGGACTTTTTTAGAACACCGTGGGACACGGGACAAATTGTTGAAAAGCGGGACTATCCTGCCAAAAGCGGGACGTCTGGTCACCATAGTCATAGTTCACAGCAACCTCCAACTCCAAACTATCCTCCTATCTCAGTGTTTCTATTTTTTTGTCAATACAGGGGTCTTGCTTTTTTGCAAGTCTTTTTTGCAGTCTGGTCTCGAACTTGTAAGATCAAGCAATCCACCCACCTCAGCCTCCCCAGAGTGCTAGGATTACAGGAGTGAGCTACCGTGCCCGGCCCACTTTTTCTTTCTTTTTTTTTAAATTCAGTTTTTCGGTAGAGCCAGGTTTGAACCCACCACCTCCAGTATAGGGGGCTAGCGCCCTACTCCTTGGAGCCTCCTCTTAGTTTTTCTATTTTAGTGGAAACAGGGTCTTGCTTTTGCACAGGCTGGTGTTGAACTCGTGAACTCAAACAATCCACCCACCTTGGGCTCACAGAGTGCTAGGATTAAAGGTATGAGCCACTGTGACCAGCCCTTATTTTCTTTCTTTTTTTTTTTGTAGTTTTTGGCCAGGGCTGGGTTTGAACCCGCCACCTCTGGCATATGGGGCCAGTGCTCACAGTTGCCGCCTCTTTATTTTCTTTATTTTACAAATAATCCATTACTTTTCTTGTCATGGTATACCCTTGGCATTGGTTTTTGTATTGTTTTGTTTTTTAACACTGAAAACTTTGGATTTTGTGTAATATACAGAATTCTGGTTTGGAGAAGAAAGTACCCCTTAGATGTATTACTGACTTTAGGCAAGTAATTTCTTTTTTTTTGAGACAGAGCCTCAAGCTGTCCCCCTGGGTAGAGTGCCATGGCATCACAGCCAGCAACCTCCAACTCCTGGGCTCAAGCGAGTCTCCTGCCTCAGCCTCCCAAGTAGCTGGGATCACAGGCACCTGCCACAACGCCTGGCTATTTTTTTGGTTGCAGCCACCATTGTTTGGCGGGTCTGGGCTGGATTCGAACCCGCCACCTTAGGTGTATGTGGCTGGCGCCTTAGCCCCTTGAGCCACAGGCGCCGAGCCAGGCAAGTAATTTCTTTGTGCCCCAGGCCTGGCCCAGTGGCTCACTCTGTAATCCTTGCACTCCTAGAGGACGAGACCAGAGGATCTCTTGAGCTGAGTGAGAGACCAGCCAGAGCAAGATCAAGAGGAGACCTGTCTCTACTAAAAATAGAAAAATTTGCCAGGTGTCAGTGGTCTGTACCTGTACTCCTAGCTTCTTGGGAGGCTGAGGCAGGGGGATCACTTGAGCCCAGGAGTTTGAGGGTGCTCTGAGCTATAACCCCATGCTCTCTACCCAGGGCAACAGAGTGAGATTCTTTCTTTCTTTTCTTTTTTCTTTTTTTAGAGAGTTGTAACCCAGCCCTCTTTCCCTACTCACTCCTGTTCCCCAGCTCTCACCTGTTCCCCCCACCACCACCCTCAGCTGTCCCCCCCCCCGCCCCTGCCCTCTCCAGTCCATTTCCCTCCTCCTCCCTTCTCCCCCCAGCTTTGACTCCAGGAACAAGGCAAGTTCCTCCTCCCCTCAGGGTGGCTAAGAACATTTCCCAGGCCCCCTTCTTCCTCCTAGGGTTGCCAAGAACAAGCTTCGGGACAAGGAAAAAAAGTCTCAAGTTTCACAAAACCCCCAAGTTCTCAGTAGATGAACAATGGTGGAAAACTCACTGAGGCTTGATTAATTACTGTTGTATAACCATAACCATTGTGATATGAAATGTGTCCATTGTCAACTGAAACTGTATTAATTATTGTTCCGTTGCTGTATCTATGACTACCTGAGTTATAACCCCTCTTAACCAGCCACGTTTCACTTCTGTAATATGCTTACACAAAGCCTATAAAAGGTAACTCACACTCTCACCTGGGCTGCTGACCATTTCTCAGAGCAGCAGCCCCTACAGCAGGTAAAATAAATTACCAATTAATAAGTGGGGGTCCGAGTCTATTTTTCCAAGTCCCCTAAGTTATTTCAAGAGAGACTCTCACTTGGTCACCCTGTGGCATCTTAGCTCACAGCAACTTCAAACTCCTGGGTTCAAGTGATTCTTTTGCCTCAGCCTCCCAGGTAGCTGGGATGACAGTAGCCTGACACTGCACCTGGCTATTTTTTAGAGATGGGGTCTTGCTCTTGCTCAGGTTGGTCTTTTTTTTTTTTTTTTTTTTTTTGAGACGGAGCCTCAAGCTATCCCCCTGGGTAGAGTGCCATGGCATCACACTCACAGCAACCTCCAACTCCTTGGCTCAAGCGAGTCTCCTGCCTCAGCCTCCTCCCAAGTAGCTGGGACTACAGGCGCCTGCCACCACGCCTGGCCATTTTTTGGTTGCAGCCATCATTGTTGTTTGGCCGGCCTGGGCTGGGGATTCAAACTCGCCACCTTAGGTGTATGTGGCTGGCGCCTTAGCCGCTTGAGCCATAGGCACCGAGCCCTCAGGTTGGTCTTAAACTCCTGAGTTCAGGCAATCCACCCGCCTTGGCCTCCCTAACGCTGGGATTACAGGTGTGAGCCACCACAATTGGCTGGAGTGAGATTCTTGTCTCAAAAACAAAACAAAACTTTTTTTTTTAATTTTTGCAGTTCTTTTTGGCCAGGGCTGGGTTTGAAGCTGCTACCCCCAGTATATGGGGCCAGCGTCCTACTCCTTGAAGCACAGATACCACCACCCCTCAAAAGAAACTGCTTTGTGCCCAGTTCCTGCTTGTGGAAAATATACCTGTCCCCATAGTTTTAGGATAATTTAGTGAGTTATATGTGAACACTTAAAACAGTTTCTGGATGGCCAGACATGATGGCTCATACCTGTAATCCCAGGGCTCTGGGAGGCCAAGGTGGGTAGATCCCCTGAGCGCAAGAGTTCAAGACCAGCATGAGCAAGAGCAAGACCTGGTCTCTACTAAAAATTATGAAATAAAATAAAATAAAAATAGGGCAGTGCCTGTGGCTCAAGGAGTAGGGGGCCAGCCCCATAAACCAGGGGTGGTGGGTTCAAGCCCAGCCTCAGCCAAAACTCAAAAAAATTAAATAAATAATAATAATAATAATAATAAAAACTAGCTGGGCGTTGTGGTGGGCATCTGTAGTTCCAATTACTTTGGGAGGCTGAAGCAAGAGGATCACTTGACCCCAAGAGTTTGAGGTGCTGGCTCAGCGTCTGTGGCTCAAGTGGCTAAGGTGCCAGCCACATACACCTAAGGTGGCAGGTTCGAATCTAGCCGGGCCAGCCAAACAAACATGATGGCTGCAACCAAAAAATAGCC
>NW_003852535.1:3705265-3714108 GCF_000181295.1 Otolemur garnettii
GTGGTCCCAGCTACTTGGGAGGCAGAGGCAGGAGACTCGCTTGAGCCCAGGAGTTGGAGGTTGCTGTGAGCTGTGATGTCACGGCACTCTACCCAGGGGGACAGCTTGAGGCTCTGTCTCAAAAAAACAAACAAACAAACAAACAACAAAGAAAACCCAGTTCCTGGTAAATTGTAAATGCCACATAAATATTCATTTTGTAAACACTACTTAAATATTCATTAAATAATTAGGCAGCACCTAATTATTTAGGTGGGTGGGGTGGGGTGCCAGCCCCATATACTGAGGGTGGCGGGTTCAAACCCAACTAGCCAAACTGCAACAAAAAAAAAAGCCGGGCCTTGTGGTGGGTGCCTGTAGTCCCAGCTACTTGGGAGGCTGAAGCGAGAGAATCACCTAAGCCCAGGAGTTGGAGGTTGCTGTGAGCTGGTATGACGCCACGGTACTCTACCGTGGGCGATAAAGTGAGACTCTGTCTATACAAAAAAAAAAAAAATTCATTAAATAATCTACAAACAACAAAAATTTCATTAAATAATCTACAAACAACATGCCAACTTGGGAAAACCAGTAAGCAAAGGACTCAGGAAATTCCAAGTTCATTATCAAAGCTCTTCACTCACAGGGCTTTAATCCAGATGCCCTTGTTGTCTCCTTGCTGCCATCCCAGTGTCTCCAGGGAGTTAAGTAGATATAAAGCTCCAATTCCACCTCTTAGGCATTTTCCCTTCCCTAGAAGGCCCATAATCTCCTAGCCTGTCATCCTCCTCTCCTCAAAAGTGATTAAGGGGCCAGCCTCCAGAGAAGATTAAGAGTCTGTGGGGTGCATTGGGCAAGAGTACTCTACCCTGAATTCAACCACCTTACACTCTTAAGAATCACCACCATGGCCCTTGTGCCAGGAAGCAGTGAGGAGGATGGGCCTTGGACTAGAGATAGTCCAGGCTCCTCCAAGCATCCCGAAAGTCCCAGGCTGATGAATTCTCTCTGGAAGGACAGAGGAGAGATTAGCAGGGTTCAAGGTTACCAGGATTTTCAGGTTAGTACTTCCCTACCCTGTGTCCTGCAGCTGGCTCATCCTCCAATTTGTCCCAGCCTCCCTGCTATCTCTATTCAGGTTGTTTCTCAAAAGTCCCACCTGCCCTCTATTGTGGTGGAAGCCTCTGAGGTGAATGAAGAAGAGAGTGGGGATCTCCAGTGGCCCCATGAGGAGCTGCTGCTGCTCACAGATGGTGAGGAAGAGGAGGCTGAGGCCTTCTTCCAGGACGAAAATGAAGAGCCAGGTGAAGGAGGTGGATGGATCAGTGGGGTCTTTGTGACCTAGATGTTCTGGGCAGGGCCAAGATGGAAAACTCAGTCTTGTTCCATGCATTCATTAGTGCCAGATACACAGTAGGCGCTCAATAAATGTGGTAAAGAAAGACGTGGGGTGGGCAGTGCCTGTGGCTCAAAGGAGTAAGGTGCCGGCCTCGTATGCCGGAGGTGGTAGGTTCAAACCCAGCCCTGGCCAAAAACCACACACACACAAAAAAGACATGGGAGAGAAAAATCAAGGCAGTTGGTTTGGCACCCAAGCTCAATGGTTGGGTCGCTGGCCACATGTACTGGGGCTGGAGGGTTTGAACCTGGCCAGGGCCTGCTAAACAACAATGACAACAATAACAACAACAACAAAAAATAGCCCAGCGTTGTGGTGGGCACCTGTAGTCCCAGTTACTCGGAAGGCTGAGGCAAGAAAGCCCAAGAGTTTGAGGTTGCTGTGAGCTGTCATGTCATAACACTCTACCTACCGAGGGTGACATAGTGAGACTGTCTCAAAAAAAAAAGAAAATAATGAAGGCAGTTGGGAAAGTTGGTGAACACTAGAGGACAGTTCTGGTGTCAGAATGGGTAATAACCCTTAATTTGTACTTTTCCTTGTTTTTTTTTTTTTTGAGACAGTCTCACTATGTCACCCTTGGTAGATAGAGTACAGTGACGTCACAGCTCATAGCAACCTCAAACTCTTGGCCTTAAGTGATTCTCTTGCCTCAGCCTCCAGAGCAGCTGGGACTATAGGCACCACAGTGCCCTTTTGGTTGCAGTTGTCATTGTTGTTTAGCAGGCCCTAGATGTGTTGGAACCCACCAGGGACGATGTAGGTGGCCAGCACCCTACTCACCGAGTACAGGCTCCAAGCCTATACTTTATTTTTTTGAGACAGTCTCACTTGGTCACCCTTGGTAGAGTGCTGTGGTCTCTTAGCTCACAGCAACCTCAAACTCTTGGGTTCAAGTGATTCTCTTCCCTCAGCCTCCCAAGTAGCTGGGATTACAGGTACCTGCCACAATGCTCACCCAGCTACCTAGCTACCTTATTTTTTTTGGTGGAGACAGAGTCTCACTATGTCGCTGTAGGTAGAGTGCCTGATATCATAGCTCACAGGAACCTCAAATTTCTGGGCTTAAGGAATTTTCTTCCCTCAGCCTTCGAAGTAGCTGAGACTACAGGTGCCCTCCTACCGGGCTATTTTTTTTAGAGACGAAGGGTCTCACTCTGGCTCAGGCTGGTCTCGAACCTGTGAGCTCAGGCAATCCACCTGCCTTGGCTTCCCAAGTGCTGAGACTCAGGCATAAGTCTCGCCCAGCCTAATCTGAACTTTTGATAAATATTAACGTCTTAGATGTTTTCCCTTCTAAACTTTTCCATGTGTATATATATATATATTTTTAGACAGAGTCTTACTCTGTTGCCCTTGGTAGAGTACATGGCGTCACAGTAAACAGCAACCTCAAACTCTTGGGCTTGGGGGCAGCACCTGTGGCTCAAAGGAGTAAGGCACTGGCCCCACATGCTGGAGGTGGCAGGTTCAATCCCAGCCCCAGCCAAAAGAAAAACTGCAAACAAAACAAACAAAAAAAAACCCTCTTGGGCTTAAGCAATTCTCTTGCCTCAGCCTCCAAGTAGCTGCGACTATAGCGGCCTGCCACAATGCCCAAATATTTTTTGTTACAGTTGTTGTTTAGCTGGCCTGGGCTAGGTTCGAACCTGCCAGCCAAGGTATATGTGCCTGGTGCCATAACCACTGTGCCACAGGTGCCAAGCCACCCATGTGTATACTCTTATGGAAGCTACTTTTTTTGAGCATTTACTATGTGCCAGGCACTGTGCTAAACACTTTTACCTCGTGATTTTCAGAACCACCCAATGAGGGAGATACTCTCTTTGCAAATGAACATACTGAGGCTATGTAGTTTGGCTTTTTTTTTTTGCGGTTTTTGGCTGGGGCCGGGTTTGAACCCACCACCTGCAGTATATGGGGCTGGCGCCCTTCACCTTGAGCCACAGGTGCTGCGCTGTAGTTCAGCTTTTAATGGTATAATTTGCTTTAATTTAATTTATTTATTTGGACGGGGCTGGATATGAACCCGCCCCCTCTGGCATATGAGGCCAGTGCCCCACCCCTTTGAGCCACAGGTGCCGCCCTATTTATTTATTTATTTATTTTTTTGAGGCAGAGCCTCAAGCCGTCGCCCTGGGTAGAGTGCTGTGGCGTCACAACTCACAGCAACCTTCAACTCCTGGGCTCAAGCGAGTCGGCTGCCTCCACCTCCCAAGTAGCTGGGACTACAGGCGCCTGCCACAATGCCTGGCTATTTTTTGGTTGCAGCCATTGTTGTTTGGCAGGCCCAGGCTGGATTCGAACCCACCAGCTCAGGTGTATGTGGCTGGTGCCTTAGCTGTTTGAGCCACAGGAGCTGAGCCTATTTATTTATTTTTGATACAGAATCTCAAGCTGTTGCCCTGGGTCGAGTCCTGTAGTGTTATAGCTCACAGCAACCTCAAACTCTTGGGCTTAAGCAATTCTTTTGCTTCAGCCTCCCAAGTAGTTGGAACTACAGGCACCTGTCAGAACGCCTGGCTAATTTGTTGTTGTTGTTGCAGTTATCATTGTTTTAGCTGGCCTGGGCTGGGTTCGAACCACCAGCCTTGGTGTATGTGGCTGGCGCCCTACTCACAGAGCTACAGGTGCCACCCTGCTCTTTTTCATAAGCAAAAAATTACACAAACTAGTTTTACTTTTTATTTATGTATTTATTGCTCTTACCCAGGCTAAAATGCAGTGGTCACATCAGAACTTTCTGTTGCCTGCTGCGAGGCGAACTACAGGCACATACACCACTATGCCCAGCTAATTTTCATATATATACACAGATTTTTCAGATAGAGCCTCAAGCTATTGCACTGGGTAGAGTGCTGTAGCATCACAGCTCACAGCAACCTCAAATTCATGGGCTTAAGTGATTTTCTTGCCTCAGCCTCTCAAGTAGCTGGGTCTACAGGCGCCCGACATAACGCCCAGCTATTTTTTGGTTGTAGTTGTCATCCTTTGGCAGGCCTGGGCCTGATTTGAACCTGACAAGTCCAGTGTATATGGCTGGAGCCTTAGTTGCTTGAGCTACAGGTGCCACCCCATTTTCTTATATTTTGTAGGTGCCTAGGCTGGTCTGGAACTCCTGGCCTCCCAAAGTGGTGGGATTATAAGCATGAGCCATTGTGCCGGCCAGTTTTTAAAATTCAACATTCCCAAACAAGCAGACTCAAGAGAAAAAATAAAAATTCAGTAATATATTAAAGACATTTTTCAATTGCTAATGGGCTCTCCCCTCTACTACCAGGCTGGGCTTGGAGCCCACAGGACCCCAGGTTTCCCTTAAGAACATTTAATGTTGGATTCAGCTGGGGCCAGGAGCAGGATGACCAAGATGCCTCTTGGATTCCTGAGGACACAGAGTGTGAGGAAACCCCCAACCTCTGTTTTTGGGACCCAAGCACAGGCTCCAGTGTCTGCAGAAGCCACTTTGTGGAATATTCTCATCTCTTGCCTCCTAGTAACTTGGAGGGTAAGTATTTTTCTCCCTCAAACATATCACCTAGGTTTATTTATGAAGCCCTTCTACCCATCCTCATAAAATTCCCCTTTTACAGGTAAGAAAAATGAGACCTTAGAGATCAGGCACCTCAATCACACACGTAAATACTGGGATTTAAACTGAGGTGCTATATGTTGCTTTTAGGAGCTCCAGTTAGTTTCTTTCTTTCTTTCTTTTTTTGAGACAGAGCCTCAAGCTGTCCCCCTGGGTAGAGTGCCATGGCATAGCTCACAGCAACCTCCAACTCCTGGGCTCAAGCGTCTCCTGCCTCTGCCTCCCAAGTTGCTGGCACCACAGGTGCCCAACACAACGCCTGGCTATTTTTTTTTTTTTTTTTGGTTGCAGCCATCATTGTTGTTTGGGGGGCCCAGGCTGGATTCAAACCTGCCACCTTAGGTGTATGTGGCTGGCGCCAAGCCTCCAGTTAGTTTCAAGTAGGTTATGATCCACATGCGCCTCCTCTCTTTAGCACTCATCTTCTGCCTTGCTCTGCTAAATGTTTAACTATGTTTGCATATAATCCCCAGAACTCCAGGTATTATTTCCTCTCTGCAGACAAGTCAACTGGGGTACAGAAACATTCAATAATGTGCAGCCAGCTAGTAAATTTATTAGCCAGAACTCAAATTATTTTCCAGTCATGTATTTTGCAAAGACAATGCTCTTTCCAGCCTTCTTTGCTTAACAGAAACACCAATTAGGGTCGGACTAAAATGTCTTTACTAAGAGCCCTGAACCAAATAAGCAAAGTAGGTGATACCCCTGAAGGGGCCCAGCTCCTGTACAGTCACAGTCCAGCCTTGGGATCCTTGCTCTAGGCAGGGGAGCCGCACATCAGGGTCCTCATCTGAGAACTGAATCAGAGTACCCTGGGGGCTTAGGACCCTAAGACATTCTGATAGCAGCTGGTAAGCCCCAGGCAGACCAGCTCGGGCAACAGCATCCCAGGTACCCTTGTCCAACAGTAGCTGGAAGGAGCCTGTGGAGGCCACAGGTCCCAGGTTCTGGGCATCAGCCTGTATGAAACGCAGGCAGGAGGCAGGGTGCCCAGGGCAGAGACGTGTTTGACTTTGGCCACCCTCCAGGAGGTTGTTCATGTGGGCCACAGCCACAGGAGAGAAGTCCACCCCCAGCACATCCACTGGGTATGGGGATTTGGTGTAGAGGCCAGTGCACAAACTAGAGGTTCCACAGCCCACATCCAGCACCCGCAGTGGACTTGCAGCCTGTGTTTCCTTCAGCAAGGGCAGTAGGAGCCCCTGAACTTCCTCGTATCCAAAGAACCAGTCGAAGGTGGGGACACTGCCTAGACGAGGCTGGGCATGGAGTCGATCCCAGAGGCAGCGGTGTGCCAGGCAGCTACCAGCCAGGGTACCTGTGAACACGAGTGGAGGGTATATGTCACCTAGTATCCAAATTTCTATCTCACCACTGCAAAAAATGGCATATATGTACTCTGGGGTTCCAATGGACATGATTTCAGGGATTAGGCTCCTGGTCATTAAGAACCCACCTTGCTGGTTTGGTGCCCATAGCACAGTGGTTATGGTGCCATCTGGCAGATTCAAACCCGGCCTGGGGAAGCTAAACAACAATGACAACTGCAACAAAACATAGCCAGGCATTGTGGCAGGTGCCTGTAGTCCCAATTACTTGGGAGGCTGAGCAAGATAATCACTTAAGCCCAATAGTTTGAGGTTGCTCTTTGCTGTGACACCACGGCACTCTACCGAGGACAACATGGTGAGACTGTCTCAAAAACACAGAAACAAAAAAACCCCCCTTCGGTGGTGCAGGTGGCTCAGTGGGTAGGGCACTGGCTCAATATACCCAATGGGTTTGAACCCACCCCGGCCAAACTGAAAAACAAACAAAATAGCTGGGCTTTGTGGCAGGTGCCTGGAGGCTGAGGCAAAAGAATCTCCTAAGCCCAGGAGTTATTGGCGGTTGCTGTGAGCTGTGACGTCACCACACTACCTAGGGCGATAAACTGAGACTCTCTTTTTTAAGAGACAGAGTCTCACTATCGCCCTTAGTAGAGTGCAGTGACATCACAGCTCACAGCAACCTCCAGCTTAGGCCATTCTCTTGCCTCAGCCTCCCAAGTAGTTGTGACTACAGGCGCCCACCACAACGCCTGGCTATTTTTTTACAGTTTGGCAGGAGCCGGTTTTGAACCCGCCACACTCGGTATATGGGGCCGGTGCCCTACTCACTGAGCCACAGGCGCCGCCAAGAGACTCTGTCTCTTAAAAAAAGGAAAAAAAAAATACCACCTTGCCCTCACATTCTGCCCCCACCCTCCCTACCCGCCGAGGTGCAGCGTGCCCCTGTCACTTGGCTGGGGAGGTGGAACATTAGGCGCAACGCGGCCATGGTAGGTCCAGGCAAGGTCGACCAGACAACCTTGTGCGGAAATGTCAACCACACTCCAGCTGGAGGACCGAGGTCCAAAAGTGTGTCTTTAATTCAGCGTGACAGAAGAATGCGTACAGCCTCCCGGAACTCTGCAGCCTCGGAATATAAAACGCAGATACAAACGGACTTCAGCAGAAACGGCCTTTATTGGTTTCAACGCAGGCGAGAGGGGATAGGACACTCCAGAGGCAGCGGCGTCCGCAGACCTAAAATCAAAAAAGGAGCGTTGGGAGGCTGACGCAAGAGAAATCGCTTAAGCCCAAGAGTTTGAGGTTGCTGCAAGCTGTGACCCCATCGCACTCTATCGAGAGCGACATAGTGAAGACTGTCTCAAAACAAAAAAGGAGCGAAAATCAAATCACCCCGAGAAGGAGCCCGCTGGATCTCGGTTCTGCGCAGTTCCAAGAAACGCAGTGTCCCGGCGTTTGAGGATAGGACCGGCAGACGGGAAGCCGCCGGCACCGAAGACATGACGCCGAGTGGGCCAGAGCCCTTTCCCTCTACCTCCGCACATAACGGGGTACGGGACTACACACCCGGGCCCCGCCAAGAAAAGGAGGGTCCACACGCCCAACCCACAACCCCCGCCCTACCTCCTCGGTCCCTCAACAAAGCAGACACTCACCCACCAGCCACCCTCGGAAAGACCTCTGGGGCCGCTTAAGCTCCTTTATATAGCTCCCGCCCATCCCCCGAGCTGCGATTGGCCCTCGGCGAGCTGAGGGGCGGAGCTCTACAGACTCCTGGTGGAGCGGAAGTGCAGGCCGGCTTGGCGGCGGTACCATGGGAGGCCCCGGGGGAAAGATCAACCGTCCCCGCACGGTGACTGTGGTGGGGCCGCGATTTTGTTTTCCCATGTCTCCTGGAGCCCTCTTGTCTCGCCCGAGTTGGGATTGATGGGGGTCCGGGGACGTCGGACTGCGCCGCCGCAGTCTGATTCGCATCTTCCTCCTCTGCAGGAACTGAAGAAGAAGCTGTTCAAGCGCCGGCGGGTGTTGAATCGGGAGCGGCGA
Organism: Otolemur garnettii; assembly: GCF_000181295.1. NCBI lineage: Eukaryota > Metazoa > Chordata > Mammalia > Primates > Galagidae > Otolemur > Otolemur garnettii. The sequence goes on from NW_003852535.1 coordinate 3,713,610, forward strand.
CTGAAGCACCAGGTGGTTGGGGCTGTGATAGACGCAGGGCTGATCACAAGGCACCATCTCAAGAAGCGGGCGTGAGTACCGGACCCTCTTCCCTTTAGTCCTCCCGACCGAGTCTTCCCTTCTTACCGAGCTCCGGATCAGCTTTACTTGTGCACTCACGTTTATGCGAGAAATACATATTTGTTGTGTTAGTTCCTACACTCTGCACGCCACTCAATGAGGGTAACTGACAACTTTTCCTTGGGTCTTGGACCATATTGAGAATCTCAGAAAGTTGTCGACTCCTCCACTTTCAGTAACATTGCACTTTCACATAAATTTTTGTAAGTAAACTTATTTTTACACAAAGAAAAGCGCACATATAAGCGCATACCTAAAGTTACACGTAGGATTTTGCCTAGAAGTTTCATGGCTCGTATTGGGGACGAGTTAGGCACCCACCACAACACTCCACTGTTTTTTCTATTTTTTTTTTTTTTTTTTTTTTAAGAGATAGAGT
>NW_003852535.1:3714342-3716488 GCF_000181295.1 Otolemur garnettii
CTTAGCCGGTTGAGCTATAGGCGCCGAGCCTGTTTTTTCTATTTTTAATAGAGACAGGGGTCTCACTCTTTTTTTTTTTTTGGCCCGGGCTGGGTTTGAACCCACCACCTCCAGTATATGGGGTGGGCGCCCTACTCCTTGAGCCGCAGGCACCGCCCGTCTCACTCTTTTTTTCTTTTTTTGAAAGAGTCTCATTATGTCGACCTCGGTAGAGTGCTATGGAATCACAGCTCACAGCAACCTCCAACTTTTGGGCTTAAGCGATTCTCTTGCCTCAGCCTCCCGAGTAGCTGGGACTACAGGCGCCCGGTACAAGGCCCAGCTGTTTTTTTGGTTGCAGCTGTCATTGGTGTTCAGCAGGCCTAGGCCGGGCTCGAACCTACCTCCTTTGGTGTATGTGGCCAGCACCCTACTCACTGAGCTACCAGCACCTAAGCCCTGGGTCTCATGCTTGCTCAGGCTGGTCTGGAACTCCTAAGCTCAAGGTATCATCCCACCTTGGCCTCTCAGAGTGCTGGGATTACAGGCCTGAGCCCTCTCACCAGGCCAATTTTTTATTTCTTGAGAAAGGGTCTTGCTTTCTTACCCAGTCTAGGGTGCAGTGGCTGGCATCATAGCTCTCTGCAACCTCCAACTCCTGAAGTGCTATACCTGTCTCAGCCTTTTTCTGAGAGTCTCACTCAGTCCCCTTCAGTAGAGTGCTATGGCACCGTAGCTCACAGCAATCTCAAACTGTTGGCTTCAAGTGATCCTCTTGCCTCTGCCTCCCAGGTAGTTGGAATCAACAGGTGCCCACCACAACGCTCGGCTATTTTTTTTAGAGACAGGGTCTCTTGATCAGGCTGATCTCAAATTCCTGACTAAGCTCAAGCAATCTACCCACCTTGGCCTCCCAGAGTGCTAGGATTATAGATGTGGGCCACCGCACCGGGCAGAAATTGTTTTTTAAAAAAGAGAAAATTAAAAAAATGAATACAAACATCTTTTCCTCACAGCCAGAACCATTTCTGTGACCTAGTTCAGTTCAGGTTAACTTGGATGTGTTCATTCCTTCCTGCCCTTCAGGTCCAGTGCACGTGCCAACATTACTTTGTCAGGGAAGAAGCGCAGGAAACTCCTTCAGCAGATCCGCCTTACGCAGAAAGAGAAGGCAGCCATGGAAGGTAAGGCTGGGGCACAGAAGTAGGTAAGGGGGAGCCTGGATTTATTTGGTTTCTTAAATGCTTCCTCTTTCCCTTTACTCAGTGGAAGCTCCTTCAAAGCCAGCCAGGACTAGTGAAGCACAACCCAAACAGCAAAAGAAGACAAAAGCCCACCAGGACATAGACATGAAGGACCTTGAAGATGAGAGCTAAAGTTCTTACCTCTTCTACCAGAAGTTTCTCAGCTGGAGCCATAAGAATTCCAGAGGTTGTTTCAGAGGACTTTGGAGAAAGCATTACCCCTTTTCAGTTCTCCCCAGATTCCTCTTCTATAATGGCCTACTGACCTTCCCTGTAGGGATGTATAATGAGGAAAAAGGATACAGAAGAAAATTGGGGAGGGGCCTGTCTGGCGGTCAATATTTGTAATAAAGCCCTAGAGCTCTGACTGAGTTGTGTGTGGTTAAATGTAGGACTGGGGATGAGGCATGAAAAGGGAGCAGGGAGTATTGAGATAAGACAGTCAGGAAGCAAGACTCATAGAACTTGTTTGAGCAAATGCAACAAGAAGCAAGAAGCCACTCTACACTGGCCTGTCTCCTTAGTGAATGATAATCATCTTTTTAGAGATATATGGGGCATCATATACCACCCTCAGTATATGGGGCTGGCACCCTACTCACTGAGTCATAGGTGCTGCCCATTTATTTTTTTGTTTTTTAGACAGTCTCACTTTGTCTAAAGTGCCTGCCACAAGGCCCGGCTATTTTTTTGTTGTAGTTGTTGTTTTGGCAGGCCAGGGCTGAGTTTGAGCCTGCCAGTCCAGGTGTATGTGGCCGGCACCCTAGCCTCTGAGCTATAGGTACTGAGCCCAAATTGTCTTTTTCTTTTTTTTTTAAATTATCTTCTTTTTTTTTTTTAAGACAGAATCTCAAGCTGTTGCCAGTGTAGAGTGCCACGGTGTCATCATAGCTCATAGTGACCTCCAACTCTTTTTTTTTTTT
>NW_003852535.1:3717922-3719631 GCF_000181295.1 Otolemur garnettii
GTGCTATGGCATCACAGCTCACAGCAACCTCCAACTCCTGGGCTCAATCGAGTTTCCTGCCTCAGCCTCCCAAGTAGCTGGGACCACAGGCGCCCGCCACAATGCCTGGCTATTTTTTTGTTGCAGCTGTCATTGTTTTTGGTGGCCCTGGGCTGGATTCAAACCCGCCACCTCAGGTATATGTGGCTGGCACTTTAGCCACTTGAGCCACAGGCGCCGAGCCGAAATTATCTCTTTTATTTATTGTTGTAGAGCAGTGCTATGTAGTGGGTAATAGGAACACTATATAAGGGGTGGTGCCTGTAGCTCAAGGAGTGGGGTGCTGGCTCCATATGCTGGAAGTGGTGGTTTCAAACCCAGCTCCGGCCAAAAACTGCAAAAAAAAAAAAAAAAAAAAGAAAGAAAGAAAGAAAGAAAGACTAAGTTCTAAAATTTAAGAACAGGCAGGGTTGGGCATGATGCCTGTTATCCTTAGCATTCTGTGAAGCCAATGTAGGTGGATTGCTTGAGCTCAGGAGTTCAAGATGAGCCTGAGCAAGAGCAAGACCCTGTCACTACTAAAAATAGAAAAACTAGTTGGGCATAGTGGTACACACCTGTAGTCCCAGCTACTCGGGAAACTCAGTTGAAAGGGCGCTTGAGCCCAAGAGTTTGAGGTTGCTGTGAGTTATGATGTCACTGCACTCTACTTAGAGTGACAGAGTGAGACTGTCTAAAATAAAGAGTCTCGCTCTTGCCCAGGCTATGCTGTGGCATCAGCCCAGCTCACAGCAACTTTAAATTCCTGGGCTCAAGTGATTCTCCTGCCTCACCTTCCCAAATAGCTGGAACTATAGGCACCTGCTTAACCATGCCTGGCTCATTTTTCTACTTTAGTAGAGATGGGGTCTCATTCTTGGTCAGGCTGGTCTCAAACGCCTAAGTTCAAGGGATCCACCTGACTCAGCCTCCCAGAGTGCTAGGATTACACAGGGGTGACCCACCACACCCTGCCTCATTTTAACTTTTAAAGCATAATCACCTCAAAAGGATTAATATCTTTAGTACCTACCATCTGGTGCATGCTAACTGACACCATCATTGAGAGCAACAAGCACTCTGGTTAACATAGATCTCAGAACTTACTTTCCTTTTCATTCACTCAACAATGATTAAGAATGAACTACAGGGGACAGTGCCTGTGGCTCAATGGGTAGGGCGCTGGCCCCATATACTGAAGGTGGCAGGTTCAAACCTGGTGGCAGGTTCAAACCCAGCCCAGGTCAAACTGCAACAAAAAATAGCCAGGTGTTGTGGTGGGCGCCTGTAGTCCCAGCTGCTTGGGAGGCTGAGGCAAGAGAATTGCCTAATCCCAGGACTTGGAGGTTGCTGTGATCTGTGTGACGCCATGGCTGAGGGCAATAAAGTGAGACTGTCTCTACCAAAAAAAAAAAAAAAAAGAATGAACTACAGGGCTTGGCACCTGTGCCTCAAGTGGCTAAGGTGCCAGCTACATATACCTGAGCTGGTGGGTTTGAATCCAGCCGGGGCTGCCAAACAACAATGACGGCTGCAACCATAGCTATAGGCTGCACCTATAGCTCAACCGGCTAAGGCACCAGCCACGTACACCTAAGGTGGCGGGTTCCAATCCCCAGCCCGGACCCGCCAAACAACAATGATGGCTGCAACCAAAAAAATAGCCGGGCGTTGTGGCGGGCGCCTGTGGT
>NW_003852535.1:3719767-3730990 GCF_000181295.1 Otolemur garnettii
TCAAAAAAAAAAAAAAAAAAAAAAGAACGAACTACCGGCCAGGTGGATATTGTAGGTGACATGCACCTACAATATAGCTTTTAACAAAATAGGCAAAGTCCTTGTTATTAAACAAGGTGTTCTGGTGTTCATTCAACAAATGAAAAGAGCTAATTCTTATATATTGCTTAACAGTTCAGGCACCAAGTTGTATACAGTGTTCACACCTACTTTTTTTTTTTTTTTTTTTTTAGAGACAGAGTCTCAAGCTATCACCCTTGGTAGAGTGCTGTGATGTGATAGCTTACAGCAACCTCAACCCTTGGGTTTAAGTGATTCTCTGGCCTCAGCCTCCCAAGTAGCTGGGACTACAGGTACTCACCACAACGCCCGGCTATTTTTGGTTGCAGTTACCATTGTTATTTAGCTGTCCTGGGCCAGGTTCGAACCGGTCACTCTTGCATACCTACTTGTTTTAATTTTCCTAACAGCTCTGTGAAGGAACAGACATAGAGCGGATAAGTGAAGTGCACAGCTAGTATGTGGAACAGCTGGAATTTAGATCAAGGTTACCTGGCTCAGGTGGGGGCTCTTGATAAGGTGTATTGATTCTGTGTATAGTGGACAAGCTCCTTTTCTGCCACGTGTATATAAGTTAGATGAAGGTCCCTATACTGACTGGGAAGTAGAGAGAGAGCAAAGCCCATTGAGAGGTGTCCAGCCTTTTTCTTTTCTGCCACATCTTGGAAGAAGAGTTGTCCTGGGCCATATATTAAATACACAAACTCAAGGTAGCTAGGTAGGGTGGAAAAAAAATCCATGCATCAGGCGGTGACTGTGGCTCAAAGGAGTAGGGCACTGGCCCCATTTGCTGGAGGTGGTGGGTTCAAACTCAGCCCTGGCCAAAAAGTGAAAAAAACAAAACAAAAACCATGCATCCTCTTTGCCACACACAGATAAGTGAAACCATCATCAAATAATGTGTGTGTTGCCTGCGGGGATGTAGGTTGGACGCCCCTGGGTTCTCTCTTTTTCCCTCTCTTTTTGTCTTCTCTTATGACTTTTCTATCCTTTCCATCTATTTTCTGCATTCTTCTCTTCTCTCTTTGGTTGCTTTTTTTTTTGCAGTCTTTGGCCGGGGCTGGGTTGGAACCCACCACCTCCGGCATATGGGGCTGGTGCCCTACTCCTTTGAATCACAGGCGCCGCCCTCTTTGGTTGCTTTTTACATCGTCACTGTTTATTAAAATGTTTCATAGTGCTTAATTTATTATTATTATTAGGACAGAGTCTCACTGTGTTCCCATGGTTAGAGTGCTGTGGCGTCATCATAGGTCACAGCAACCTCAAACTCCTGGGCTCAAGAGATCCTCTTACCTCAGCCTCCCAAAGTAGTTGGGACTAGAGGCACCCACCACAATACCTGGCTATCTTTTTTTTTTTTGTATTTTTAGTGGGGGAGGGGTTGCTCTTGCTCAGGCTGTTATTGAACTCCTGAACTCAAGCGATCCACCTGTCTAGGCCTCCCAGAGTGCTAGGATTACAGGCGTGAGTCACCATGCCCGGCAGCTTCTTCATTTTTTTTCTGGAGACCAAGCCTCAAGCTGTGGTGGCATCACAGCTCACAGCAACCTCCAACTCCTGGGCTCAAGCGATTCTCCTGCCTCTGCTTCCCAAGTAGCTAGGACTACAGGCACCCGCCACAACGCCCGGCTAATTTTGGTTGCAGCCGTCATTGTTGTTTGGCGGGCCTGGGCTGGATTCGAACCCACCACCTCAGGTGTATGTGGCTGGCGCCTTAGCCACCTGAGCCACAGGCGCCGAGCCACCTTCATTTTTAAAAAGCTGGTAAGTTGAACATTTTGCTTTTTTGGTGTTAGGAAAAATAATCCCATTGTGAAAGGCTGCGGCTTTAGTCTACGTGTCAACTGCCCTTTGGAAAAAATCGTTGTGTTGAAGGCGGGTAGGATTCTCCTGTCATCGACCAGACTTTGCTCCAGGACTTTGACGCGGTGCGGAACCAATGTGTGAGGGCCGCGGACATCGCCGGATTGATTTTTCTGAGAGGCCTCGTCGCTGGTTCCTTTCGAGTTCTCCTGCGCCTGCGCCTGCCGTCTCCGCTCCGCCGCTCCTGCCTCGGGCTCAGGATAGGGCTCCGGGATGTCCGCGTTGTGCGACCCTCCCGGGGCCCCGGGGCCTCCCGGGCCTGCCCCAGCCACCTACGGTCCCGCGCCTCTCAGGTAGTCAGAGTCCCTGACATCTTACCCCACCGCGCGGCCCCGTGCCGATCCCCAGCTTTCTTGGCAGAAACCCGGATCCTACCTCGAGAACTCGCGTCAAGGTTCTCAGAGATTCCTGGTCGGGTCCTCCCAGAGCTCAGGGACTGCCTGACCAAAACTCTTGCCTCCTGTTCCTGTCCCACCACCTCGGTCCTGTCTGACCCCGGCCTTGCTCTCCAAGAGTCGGGGGTATCAAGACTCTTGGGAAACCAGCTGCCCTGCTCCTATTGGACCCGAGGGAACAAACACAGGGCCCTGACTTCACGGAGAAGACTCCCTGAGACTCTCCAGGCCCAGAAACCCACGGAATGCTTCCTTCTAGCTTTTCCGTTTCACCAGGGCAGCGACACTCTTTTGTATTAGAATTTTTTTATTTTTGTTTTTTGAGGAACTGCAGTGGAAGGCCCAGTCAGAGCTCTGTCAGCAACTAGAGGATACTGCCTTCTTTGACAGAAAAGGCAGTAAGAGAAAGGGGATTTGCCTCCTCCCATAATACTGACTTCTGAAACTCTAAGACGACCCATATGTTTTGTGAGAGAGAAGGGTTGGAAAGCATTATTGCCCCGTCTGTGCCCCAGGAGCACCTTGATTCCCAGGCACATGGAGGATGCTGAGTGGGTTGTTGCTGTTGGTGCAGTGGTAGGGTTAGGGTGTTTGCAGACTATGGGGGAAAAACAGGTGTTAGGAGGAAAAGCCCTTAATGAGCAGCTTACAACTTTGTGCCTGTGGATTTGGGGCTACTACAATAAAGCTGGAAAGGTGTTCTTTCCGTTTTTTTTCTTTTTTGAGTCAGTGTCTTGCACTGCTGCCCAGGTTAGAGTGCAGTAGTGTAATCATAGCTCACTGCAATGTCCCCTGGGCCCAAGCAATCCTCCTGCTCCGGTCTCGTAGAGTGGTAGGCATGAGCCACTGATCCCAGCCTTGAAAGGTGCAGATATTGTAGACTTACTCAATTCAGCAAATACTTATCGAGTACTTCCCATATACTAAGCGCCTCAAGAGAAGGAGATTTAGTGTTGAAGAGCACTATGTTGAAGAACACAGTGTTGAAGAGATGGTTCCTACCTTCTTGGAACATAAATGAGTAGCAGTCTGATTACTTAATTTCTTTGTAAAATGGGGTCATACTGCTTCAGGATTGAAGTAATGCAAAGTATTTAAAAGAGTACCTGACATATTCTGTTATCCATTATTGATATTGTTGTTGTTACTGAAAGAAAAACAGTATTCAGTGATTAGTGAGAACCAGGTATGGTATTTAAGTGCTTTAGAAACATTCACTTATGAGGGAGGTAAAGTTATTATCCCTATTTCACATAGAAAGAAACCAAAGTTCACAGAAGAAATGTAACTTGCTTAACATCTCACAGCACTCTAAGTCCATTTCTTTTGCTTCCTTATAGTGCTCAGGAGCTGTCCCAGGAAATCAAGGCTTTTCTGACTGGTGTAGATCCCATTCTGGGCCACCAGCTCTCAGCCCGGGAACATGCTCGCTGTGGTCTCCTCTTGCTTCGTTCTTTGCCACCTGCTCGGGCTGCTGTGCTTGACCATTTGAGAGGTGTCTTTGATGAGAGTGTCCGGGCCCACCTGGCTGCCCTGGATGAAAGCCCTGTGGCTGGTCCACCTCACCTTCGTCCACCTCCACCCTCCCATGTCCCTCCTGGGGGACCTGGTTTAGAGGATGTGGTACAGGAAGTGCAGCAGGTGCTGTCTGAGTTTATCCGGGCTAACCCAAAGGCCTGGGCACCTGTGATTAGTGCCTGGTCCATTGACCTCATGGGGCAACTGAGCAGCACATACTCAGGCCAGCACCAGCGTGTGCCCCATGCTACTGGCTCTCTCAATGAACTGCTGCAGCTGTGGATGGGCTGTAGGGCCACACGCACGTTAATGGACATCTATGTGCAGTGCCTCTCAGCTCTCATTGGTAGCTGCCCAGATGCGTGTGTGGATGCCTTGCTGGATACCTCTGTTCAGCATTCCCCACACTTTGACTGGGTTGTGGCACATATTGGCTCTTCTTTTCCTGGCACCATCATCTCCCGAGTCCTCTCTTGTGGCCTTAAGGACTTCTGTGTCCATGGTGGGGCTGGAGGTGGAGTTGGTGGTAGTGGTGGAAGCTCTTCTCAAACCCCCTCTTCAGACCCTTTCCCTGGATCTCCTGCCATCCCTGGAGAGAAACGGGTGCCCAAGATTGCCTCAGTTGTAGGTATTTTAGGACACTTGGCCTCCCGCCATGGAGACAGCATCCGGCGAGAGCTCCTACGAATGTTCCATGATAGCCTGGCAGGGGCCACTGGGGTCCGGAGTGGGGACCCCTCCCTTCAGGCCACAGTTCCCTTCCTATTGCAGCTGGCGGTCATGTCACCAGCTTTGTTGGGTACAGTCTCTGGAGAGCTCGTGGATTGCCTGAAGCCCCCAGCTGTTCTGAGCCAGCTGCAGCAGCACCTACAGGGATTTCCCCGAGAGGAGCTGGACAACATGCTAAACCTGGCTGTACACCTGGTGAGCCAGGCCTCTGGGGCAGGTGCCTACCGCCTGCTGCAGTTCCTGGTAGACACTGCTATGCCTGCTTCAGTCATTACCACCCAGGGCCTGGCTGTGCCAGACACCGTGCGTGAGGCCTGTGATCGGTTAATCCAGCTGTTGCTGCTGCACCTGCAAAAACTGGTTCATCACCGGGGAGGGTCTCTTGGGGAAGGAGTACTGGGCCCACCCCCACCACCCCGCCCAGTGCCCTTTTTAGATGCGCTAAGAAACCATGTTGGAGAGTTATGTGGAGAGACTTTACGACTGGAAAGGAAGCGCTTCCTATGGCAGCACCAACTCTTGGGCCTGTTATCTGTCTATACCCGGCCTAGCTGTGGACCTGAGGCCTTGGGCCATCTACTGAGCCGAGCCCGAAGCCCTGAAGAGTTAAATTTGGCCACCCAGTTATATGCAGGACTGGTGGTCAGTCTCTCTGGCCTCCTGCCCCTGGCTTTCCGAAGCTGCCTGGCTCGAGTGCATGCAGGGACTTTACAGCCTCCATTCACTGCCAGGTTCCTGCGCAACTTGGCACTGCTGGTGGGGTGGGAACAGCAGGGTGGTGAGGGCCCTGCAGCCCTAGGGGCCCGGTTTGGGGAGTCTGCCTCAGCCCATTTATCTGACCTGGCTCCTCTCCTGCTACATCCTGAGGAGGAAGTAGCAGAAGCTGCTGCCTCCCTCCTGGCCATTTGCCCCTTTCCTCTGGAAGGCTTATCCCCCTCTCAACTCCTGGGACTTGTGAGGGCTGGGGTGCACCGATTCTTTGCCTCTCTGAGGCTGCATGGCCCTCCAGGTGTGGCTTCAGCTTCCCAGCTTCTTATCCGCCTTTCTCAGACCTCCCCAGCTGGGCTCAAGGCTGTCCTGCAGCTGCTTGTTGAGGGAGCCTTACATCGAGGCAATACAGAACTATTTGGAGGGGAAGTGGATGGGGACAATGAGACTCTTTCTGCTGTCTCAGCGCCTTTGGCTTCCGCCTCCTTGTTGGACACTAACCGGCGGCACACTGCAGCTGTGCCAGGTCCCGGAGGGATTTGGTCAGTTTTCCACGCGGGAGTCATTGGCCGTGGATTAAAGCCACCCAAGTTCGTCCAGTCACGAAATCAGCAGGAAGTGACCTATAATACCCAGAGCCTCCTCAGCCTCCTGGTTCACTGCTGCAGTGCCCTTGGAGGTGCTGAATCTGAGGGATACTGGGGGGCTCCCATTCTGAGCCCAGAGGCAGCCAAAGCAGTGGCAGTGACTTTGGTGGAGAGTGTGTGTCCTGATGCAGCTGGTGCTGAGTTGGCCTGGCCCCCGGAGGAGCATGCCCGGGCCACCGTGGAGCGGGACCTCCGCATTGGCCGGCGCTTCCGGGAACAGCCCTTGCTCTTTGAGCTGTTAAAGCTGGTAGCAGCTGCTCCCCCAGCCCTGTGCTACTGCTCCGTGCTGCTGCGGGGGCTGTTGGCTGCCCTCTTGGGCCATTGGGAAGCCTCTCGCCACCCTGACACCGCCCACTCACCCTGGCACTTGGAGGCATCCTGTACTCTAGTGGCTGTTATGGCTGAAGGAAGCCTCCTACCCCCAGCCCTAGGCAATATGCACGAGGTATTTAGCCAATTGGCACCTTATGAAGTGCGCCTGCTGCTGCTCAGTGTCTGGGGCTTTCTCCGGGAGCATGGCCCCTTGCCCCAAAAGTTCATCTTCCAGTCTGAGCCTGGCCGCTTCATCCGGGACTTCTCCAGGGAGGGTGGGGGTGAGGGTGGAGCCCATCTGGCTGTGCTGCACAGTGTCCTCCACCGCAACATCGACCGCCTGGGCCTTTTCTCAGGCCGTTTCCAGGCACCTCCACCGTCCACTCTCCTTCGGCAAGGGACATAGTCTTTCCTATGCTCCGGAAGGCCAGGGAGGTTGAGCAGTGGGAGAAGGAACTGAGGTGCTACGGCAGGGTGGAGGTTTCTAAGTCTAAGTGCTGTCACTTATTCCCTCCCCCACCTTTTTTCTAAATAAAATTTGCCGAGTTGAGAAAAACAGTCCAGTACTTCTGCCTTGATGCTGACAGCAAGCAAAGTCGGACAGCGCCTGGCTCTGGAAGCTCCTGCCCCTGGTCTCAATCCCACCCCTAGAATTCGGTACCGCAGGCTTTTAGAGCGCTTATTCGGCCAATGAGGCGGCAGCCCAGCGCCCTCTGCCCGGGCCAATCAGAAGGCCGGAAGGGGCGGGCACTAAGATACGTGGCTCAACGCGCGGTGGGAGGGGAGGTTCGGGGTCAAGGAGCAAACCCGGCACAAGATGGCGGCGGTAGCGGCAGTGGCGGCGCGTAGGAGGCGGTGAGGAGCCCAGAACGTGGGGGCGCGCCCGGGACGCCCCCAAATCCCCCTAGCCCCATAGCTCTCCCTCCTGTATGTCCTTCTGACACTCTGCCATCCCAGGCCTCGCGAGGAATCTTTGTGCCTTTGGAGGCGACCTCAGGCACTTCCAGTCTCCCCGCGGTAGATCCGAGCGACGTTGGGGGCTCTTGCCTTTGGGGCTCCAGGCTCCTGCCCCGGCAGCTCAGGAAGGTTGCAGCTGTGCGCCTTTCTTGGCCTTGGCTGCTCTTAGCCGCCGCCCTCTTCTGGCGGCTTTCGGCGGTCGACGCAGCCGCCACCTTCCTGCAGTGCGCTGGGCCGCCGGGGCGGGGGACCAGACGCGGCCTGGCCATGGTCAAGGCAGCCTGATGCTCTGCAGCCCCTCCGCATGGCTGGAAACACCGCTACTGCAGTTACTCCTGCACTACCTTTGCTCTATCCCCAATAGCCCCGGCCCTCTTTCTGCCCTGTCTTCATGTGGACGCCAGCCCTGGCTAGTTCGGTGTCCACGGTCGCTGGGCACGGCCACGGCCGTATCCAGTAAGTTCACAGTCAGCTTGGATGATGTTGCTCAAACACAACATGTAATTGAATGGTCTAGCCCGTGCTCTCCGGTTTATATTACCGAGAAAAAAAAAGATTCGAAACAAACACATCCCTAGCATCACAGAGTTTATTAGAACCTAACGGGACGGGACGTATTGGGGTGGAAGAGGCTGTAATGTCTGAAACGTGAATCGTAAACCCAGCTCTCTGGGAGCCTGTAATTGGAAACAATAAACGGGTGCAACTCATCGTGAGGCTCGTTCCTGACTTTGGCTTATGAACACCTCTTGTTTGGTGTGTGTCAGTACATCCGTAAGTTCCTAGGTCCTACCAACAGGTCACATCTGAAAGATTCTTTAGAAATCCTATCCCCATTGGCATATCTCCAAAGTAATTTTATAGACTGTTCAAATAGACCCTAGAGGATATTTATTTTAACTCACTGTACTTATGATTACTTGGCCAGATGGACATGGGTCAGTGGCCCAATGTACCTGTTGCAGTTCCCTCAGTCCTGCATGCCTTGTGGTTGAGTTTTCTGGTAGCATTTCTTCTTGTTTTGGTAGTACCTAGTCTTGTTTGGCTTATTAAATTACATTGCCTGGTCTTTTTCTCACTTTTCTGTCTGACCTAATGTGGAGCAGTCCCTTTGCACATTCTTCTGCAGGTGGAGGATTCTGTTTTGTAATCTCCTTTCTTGTAATTTTCTTTACCCTTAGCTTTTAAGCAGATACTGAGGCTAATGGTAGATACTTAGATACAATGTGTATGGTAGACCAAGTCTTTAGCTACCTTATAATAGGTTGTATAAAAACAATTTTTTTTTTTGAGACAAGTCTGACTACTTGGTAGAGTGCTGTGGCGTCACAGCTCACAGTAACCTCCATCTCTTGGGCTTAAGTGATTCTCTTGCCTCAGCCTCATAAGTGGCTGGGATTACAGGCACCCACCACAGCACCTGGCTGTTTTTTTTGTGTGTGTGTAGTTGTCATTGTTGTTTAGCTGACCCTGGCTGGATTCCAGCCTGTCAGCCTGGATGTATATGGCTGCTGCCCTACCCACTGAGCTATGGGTGCCACCTTTTTTTTTTTTTTAGATAGAGTCTCAAGCTGTCACCCTGGGTTGAGTATGGTGGCATCATAGCTCAAAGCAACCTCCAACTCTTGGGCTCAAGCGATCCTCTTGCCTCAGTTTTTCTGTTTTTAGTAGAGATGGGGTCTTGCTTCTTGCTCAGGCTAGTCTTGAACTCATGAACTCAAGCAATCAACCCGCCTCAGCCTCCCAGAGTGCTAGGATTATAGGTGTGAGCCACCATGCCCGGCATAGTTATAAAATTTTATTACTTAGAACTACTTTTCTGCACTGCCTACATCAGAGTCGCCAGGAGAGCATGTTTAAAATGCAATGTCTGGCTCAGTGCCTGTGGCTCAAGCGGCTAAGGTGCCAGCCACATACACCTGAGGTGGTGGGTTCAAATCCAGCCTGGGCCCGCTAAACAACAATAATGGCTGCAACCAAAAAATAGCCGGGCGTTGTGGCCGGCGCCTGTAGTCCCAGCTACTTGGGAGGCGGAGGCAGGAGACTCGCTTGAGCCCAGGAGTTGGAGGTTGCTGTGAGCTGTGATGCCATGGTACTCTACCCAGGACAACAGCCTGAGGCTCTGTCTCAAAAAAATAAAAAAAAATAAAATGCAATGTCTGAGTTTTGGGAGACTTCATTTAATAAGTACTGCCAGTGATTCTTTTTTTTTTTTTTTTTGAGACAGAGCCTCAAGCTGTCCCCCTGGGTAGAGTGCTGTGGCATCACAGCTCACAGCAACCTCCAACTCCTGGGCTCAAGCAAGTCTCTTGCCTCCGCCTCCCAAGTAGCTGGGACCACAGGCGCCCGCCACAACGCCCGGCTATTTTTTGGTTGCAGCCGTCATTGTTGTTTGGTGGGTCCGGGCTGGGGATTCGAACCCGCCACCTCAGGTGTTCGTGGCTGGCGCCTTAGCCGGTTGAGCTATAGGCGCCGAGCCTGCCAGTGATTCTTAATGGACACTGAGATTTGAGAAATGTTTAGGATTTACTTAGAATGAATGAAAATATTCTTCAAGCTAACTGCGTAGATGAGGTAGCACCCTTGTTTGTCATTTGATAGCATATTGGAGAAAGTTGAGGAAGTAAGTATGTGATCACCTTGGGCTGACAGTCCTCAATAAGACAAGCCTGGTTCATCCTGATAGTGATTGGTATGCTGTATTGTGCTTCCTGGTGGAGGTGAAGTATGTGGGCCCAGAGTCAGGCAGAAGTGCATCTGAACCCTGTTTGATGCCCAACCGGGCTTGGTGACTCACACCTGTAATCCCAGCACTTGGGAGGCCGAGGTGACTGGATTGCTTGAGCTCACGAGTTTGAGACCAGCCTGAGCAAGAGTGAGACCTGTCTCTAAAAAATAGCCTGAAGTCACAGCTACCTAGGAGGCTGAGGCAAGAGAATCACTTGAACCCATGAGTTTGAGGTTGCTATGAGCTAAGATGCCACAGCACTCTACCAAGGGTGACCAAGTGAGACTCAAAAAAATCAAAACAGAAAACAACTGATGCCCAGGCCAGTGTGGGGGATCTTTGGGAGGCTGAGGTGGAAAGATTCCTAGAGCTCAGGAAGTTCAAAACCAGCCTGAAGAAGAGCAAGAACCTGTCTCTGCCGAAAATAGAAAAATTAGCTGGATGCAGTGGTGTGCAACTGTGGTCCCAGCTACTCAGGTGGCAGAGGCAGGATTACTTGAACCCTGGAGTTTGAGGTTGCAGGGAGCTGTGATGACACCACTGCACTAGCCTGGGCAACAGAGTAGGACTCTGTCTCAAAAAACAAAAACACCCAAACTGATTTCCAGTCCTTTTCTTTTTCTTTTTTTTTTCTTTTTTTTTTGCAGTTTTTGGCCAGGGCTGGGTTTGAACCTGCCACCTCTGGCATATGAGTCGGGTGCCCTACTCCTTTGAACCACAGGCACCACCCTTCAGTCCTTTTCTCAGACCAATTAAAACAAAATCTCTGGAGGTGAGACCAGAGGGCTGATACTTTTAAAAACTGCAGGCAGAATTAAAAACTAGTAATAATAAAGCAATTATCTAGGCCCCTTGAGGGCTCAATACATATTAGCTATTGTCACTCTTTTTGGCCTTGGGTAGTGATGGTGGTGACTTGCTTTGAAGATGCAAGAGTGGAGAAGGGGAACAGGCTGGAGAGGTAGGGTGGTTATGAGGAGAGGTAGGGTGGTTATGACCCTAGGAACTGTGACCAGTAGGCAAGCTGAGCATATGTGTTTAACTATTTAATTCTGCATCCACCAGACACCTTGCCCAGGGAAAGGCACAGCTTGCTTTGTCTGTCTTTCATATACATGGTACTACCATTTCCTCTGGGACTGTCACTGCTCCTTTCCTCTGAGAGGCTGATGTAACTAGAGTCAATACCAGAGCCTCTGGAGGCCAAAAATTCTTTGTCTACTTTGCCTTTCAAAGGGAAGATGTGACTGAGCCAACTCCTTAGTCCTGATTCTTTTTCTTTCTTTCTTTTTTTTTTTTTTTT
>NW_003852535.1:3732965-3742488 GCF_000181295.1 Otolemur garnettii
CTCAGACCGTTGGAGGGCCGGACTATGGGCCCTGGGACGAGTCGGCTGCTAAGCAGGACAGGCAGCCACAGCAAAAACACCTGGTGGGCCAGATAAATGTCCTAGGCTGGTTGCATGAGGCCTGTGGGCCTTAGTTTGAGGATGCCTGGCTTAAGCAATTCTCCTGTCTCTGCCTCCCAAGTAGCTGAGACTGCAGGCCACTTGCCACAATGCCCGGCTATTTTTTGGTTGCAGCCATCATCGTTGTTTGGTGGGCCTGGGCTGGATTTGAACTCGCCATCTCCTTATGTGGCTGGCACCTTAGCTGCTTGAGCTATAGATGCCAAGCCCATGTCCCTTTTTTTTAATTGTTGAGACAAAGTCTCACCTTGCACCCTGAGCAGAATGCAAGCATGCAGTGGTGACATCATAGCTTGTTGCAACCTCAGATTCCTGAGCTGTAGGCATCCTGCTGCCTGGTTGGGTTTGTTATTTTTTTGTGGAGATGGAAGTCTAGCTTTTCCTCAGGGAAGTCTTTTTTTTAATTTTTTTATTTTTTTGAGACAGAGCCTCAAGCTGTCCCCCTGGGTAGAGTGCCGTGGCATCACAACTCACAGCAACCTCCAACTCCAGGGCTCAAGCAAGTCTCCTGCCTCCGCCTCCCAAGTAGCTGGGAGCACAGGCGCCCGCTGAAACGCATGGCCATTTTTTGGTTGCAGCCATCGTTGTTTGGCGGGCCCGGGCTGGATTTGAACCCACCACCTTAGGTGTATGTGGCTGGCACCTTAGCCACGTGAGCCACAGGCGCCAAGCCCTCAGGGAAGTCTTTCTTTATTTTTTTTTGAGACAGAGCCTCAAGCTGTCCCCCTGGGTAGGGTGCCATGGCATTACAGCTCACAGCAACCTCCAACTCCTGGGCACAAGCGAGTCTCCTGCCTCAGCCTCCCAAGTAGCTGGGACTATAGGCGCCCGACACAACGCCCGGCTATTTTTTTTTGGTTGCAGCCGTCATTGTTGTTTGGCGGGTCCGGGCTGGGGATTTGAACTCGCCACCTTAGGTTTACGTGGCTGGCACCTTAGCCGGTTGAGCTATAGGCGCCAAGCCAGGGAAGTCTTAAATGCCTCAGCTCAAGCAATCCACTGCCTGGCCCACAGGATTATAGGTATGAGCCACCTCACCTGGCACCATGACCTTTTTTTGGTGGCTGACTTTTTTTTTTTTTTTTTTTTTTTGGAGACAGAGTTTCACTTTGTTGTCCTTGGTAGAGTGCCATGGGGTCATAGCAGTTCTTGGGCTCAAGCAGTTCTCTTGCCTTAGACTCCCAGTAGCTGGGACTACAGCTGCCCACCACAGTGCTCAGCTGTTGTTTTGTTGTGCTTGCAGTTGAAATAGATATTTAGAATGCCTGGGCCAGGTCTAAACCCGCCTTCCTCAGTGTATGTGGCTGGCGCCCTAACCACTGAACTATGAGCACTGAGCCAAAAATAAGGTCTTGTTCTTGCTCAGGCAGATCTCAAACTCCTGGCCTCAGTCTTCCTGCCTTGGCCTCCCAGAGTGCTAGGATTATGGCCAGAAGCCACTGCACCCTGCTGATATTCCTAATTTTTTTTTTTTTTGGGGGGGGCAATTTTTGGCCGAGGCCGGGTTTGAACACCTCCGGCATATGGGGCTGGCGCCCTACTCCTTTGAGCCACAGGTGCCACCCTTTTTTTTTTTTAATAGAGTCTCACTTTGTCACTCTTGGTAGAGTGCTATGGCATCACAGCTCACAGCAACCTCCAGCTCTTGGGCTTAGGCGATTCTCCTGCCTCAGCCTCCCAAGTAGCTGGGACCATAGGTGCTCAGCACAGCTGGCTATTTTTTTGTTGCAGTTTGGCCAGGGCCAGGTTTGAACCCGCCACCTTCTGATTATGGGGTTGGCACCCTACTCACTGAGCCATAGGTGCCGCCCTGATATTCCTAATTTTTTTTTTTGCAGTTTTTGGCCGGGACTGGGCTTGAACCCTCCACCTTTGACATATGAGGTCAGCGCCCTACTCCTTTGAGCCACAGGTGCTGCCCTGATATTCCTAATTTTAATATTGTCAGGTATAGCAGCCAGATGTATTAGCCTTTTTTATGTTGTGTTTAAATACTCCTTTTCTACCACAAGATCAGAAAAATATTTGTTTATGTATTTTCTTCTAGGGTGGAGCCTGTGGCGCAGTGTATAGGGTGCCCAGCCCCATATACCGAGGGTGGCTGGTTCGAACCCGGCCCCAGCCAAACTGCAACAAAAAAATAGCCAGGGCTTCTAGCGAGTGCCTGTAGTCCCAGCTACTTGGGAGGCTGAGGCAAGAGAATTGCTTAAGCCAGGAGTTGGAAGTTGCTGTGAGCTGTGACAGCACAGCACTCTACTGAGGGTGATAAAGTAAGACTCTGTCTTTAAAAAAATATATATATATATACACACACACATATATATGTATGTATATTTTTCTGATGATTTTACTTTGAAATTTTAAGTCATGGCTCGGCGCCTGTGGCTCAAGCGGCTAAGGTGCCAGCCACATACACCTGAGCTGGCAGGTTCGAATCCAGCCCGGGCCTGCCAAACAACAATGATGGCTGCAACCAAAAAATAGCCGGGCGTTGTGGCGGGCGCCTGTGGTCCCAGCTACTTGGGAGGCAGAGGCAGGAGACTCGCTTGAGCCCAGGAAATGGAGGTTGCTACAGCACTCTACCCAGGGGGATGGCTTGAGGCTCTGTCTCTAAAAAAAAAAAGAAATTTTAAGTCATAATCTTTCTGGAGTTTATACTAAGACATAGGAATTTATTTTTTTCCTGTGTGAAAAATCTCTTTTTCCAAGGCCAAGCGAGGTGGCTCATGCCTATAATCCCAGCATTCTGGGAGGCCGAGGTGGGTGAATTGCCTGAGCTCACAAGTTTGAGACCAGTCTGAGCTAGAGTGAGACCCCTGTTTCTAAAAATAGTTGGGTGTTGTAGTAGGTGCTTATAGTCCCAGCTACTTGGGAGGCTGAGGCAAAAGGATCACTTGAACCCAAGAGTTTGAGGTTGCTATAAGCTAAGATGCCACGGTATTCTACAAATAGAGTGACAAAGTGAGACTGTCTCAAAAAATAAATAAATATAATAAAATAAAAATCTCTTTTTCCAACTCTGTTATTGAATTGTTATATTTATTTATTTATTTTTATTTTTTAGACAGTCTCAAGCTCTCACCCTAGGTAGAGTGCTGTATCACAGCTCACAGCAACCTTCAACTCCTGGGCTTAAGCGATTCTCTTGCCTCAGCCTCCCAAGTTGCTGGGACTACAGGTGCCTGCAACAACGCCCGGCTATTTTCTGGTTGCAGCTGTCGTTGTTTGGCGGGCCTAGGCTGGATTTGAACCTGCCAGCTCAGGTGTATTTGGCTGTTGCCTTACCCACTTGAGCCACAGGTGCCGAGCCGTGACCTCAAACTCTTGGGCTTAAGTGATTCTCTTGTCTCAGTCTCCCAAGTAGGTGGGACTACAGGTGCCCACCATAACACATGGCTATTTTTTGGTTGCAGTTGTCATCGATGTTTTAGCTGGCCCAGGCCAGGTTTGAACCCGCCAGCCCTGGTGTATGTGGCTGGCACCCTACCCACTGAGCTAAGGGCGGCACTTATTTTATTTATTTATTTTTTTGAGACGTTCTTTTACTCTTTTGCCCTTGGTAGAGTGCCATGGCCTCACAGCGCACAGCAACCTCAAACTCTTGGTCTTAAGCAATTCTCTTGCCTCAGCCTCCCAAGTAGCTGGGACTATGGGTGCTCACCATAATGCCTGGCTATTTTTTTGTTGTAATTGGTCATTTGTTGTTTTCGGTGGCCAAGGCTAGGTTCCAACTTGCCAGCCCTGGTGTATGTGGCTGGCATCCTAACCACTGAGCTGTGGGTGCCCAGCTGAATAGTCATTTTTTTTCCCTCACTAATCTGAAATGCCACTTCTGTTACATTTCAAAGTGAGGATTCTTGGGTCTTTTTGGGGGGTCTTTATGTGTTCAGTATTCTGGGTTCCTTTGATCAATTTGTCTATACTTGGACTGTTACCACATTGCCTATTGCTCTTAGCAGGCCCCACTTCTGAAGTGTAGTGACTACTTTTGGCTCTTTGTACTTCCTTATATTCCTTTTGATCTCTTTCCCAGGCTTTCTATCTCTGGCCGTGATGATAACAGTGTGGAACTAACCGTGGCCGATGGCCCCTATAAGATCATCTTGACAGCACGGCCATTCCGCCTTGACCTACTAGAGGACCGAAGCCTTCTGCTCAGTGTCAATGCTCGCGGACTCTTGGAGTTTGAGCACCAGAGGGCTCCCAGGGTCTCGTGAGTACAGAGGTTGTGGCTGCAGGGAACATATTCTGAAAGACCCTAGGGTGTTATGGGGTCTGGCGTTGGGTTCCTGGGAGGAGACAGGGTGGCAGGACATCTAAGTAGGGGCTGGGGGCTGGGAGAAGCTGTCTGTTAGGGAGGGTAGAAATCAGACCTGGGTTGCAGTTTTCTCCATTTTCTGTACAGACCAGGAGGCAGTCACTTTTGTCCCTGAGCTGTACCTGGGGCATCTCCTCCCCTCTTCCCCTTCTCACGTCATCACATTTCCCAGATTTATTTTCTTCCTATTTATTTATTTATTTATTTTAGTTTCTTTTCCCCCCCATCTCTGGAAGTTTGTCGACTGAAACTCACTTTTATGTTTCTGTTTTTGTGTTGGTTTTGTGCCTCCTTTTTCCCTTCCCTACCCATCTCCTCCTGCCCCAGTTTCTCGGATAAAGTTAGTCTCACGCTCGGTAGCATGTGGGATAAGATCAAGAACCTTTTCTCTAGGTAAATCCACGGCCACTGGTACTGTATCTGTTCCTCTGCCCTTACCCACCCTTTACTTTAGCCCACAGGGGTAGGGACCCCAGCCCCTTCCATGCCTTGCCCATTACTCGACTTTCTTTCCTTAGCTCTGTGCTGTGTTTTCCCCCATTTTCTGTTTGCCTGGCTGGGAGCCCCCTGGGAGAAGGAAGAGAAATTGTTTAAAGTCTATAAGGCATGTAGGGAGCTTACTGCTTTGCCAAGGGGTGGGTGGAGAGATGCTGCCTGTTGCTAGAGATACTACTGGGGTGCAGCTGAGGTTCTAGGCAGAGCTACTTGCCAGTTGTCCTTGAAAGCATTCTTTGGCAGAACCTCTTTAAGTCCCTGTGTATGTCTGTAGAGGCTTGGTATAGTATGACCCATTTGCCTTTGTAAAACCCTGTGTCAGGCCAGGAGGCTGTTACCTAATAAGGTCATTTGGGGACCAGAGTCTCTCAGTGGAGGCAGCAGAACCATGATTGGCATTCAGAACCCAGACCCCTGAACAATCCTGCCTGTCTCTTTTGGGATGCTGGCAGAGGCTGGTGATTTGGGCCTATGTGTGGAAAGCACCTCCTGGTGGCATTTACTCCTTATTTCCCTTTCTCATTTCTTTCCCCATCCTTTGCCAGCTTACCTGCTCACTAGGGGTCCCTCTCCAAGCTTTAACATTCAGTCCCTTCTTCCAATGCCTTCGTTCCTTTGGACCCTTGGCTCTCTATTCCCCTACCCCTCCTTCCGCTAGCCCCTCGTCCCTGTCCCTTCTGGATTGGAGCAGACAGCTCTCCTACCTTCCAGGCAAGGATCAAAAGACCCAGCTGAGGGTGATGGGGCCCAGCCCGAGGAAACACCAGGGGATGGTGACAAGGCAAGTCGGAGGGTGTGGGTGGTTGGAGGATAGGGCTGGCTGAGAGGTTGGATGGGAATGGCCCACAAGAAACTTGAGTTTAGGCTCAGTGCCTGTGGCTCAGCAGCTAAGGCGCCAGCCACATACACCTGACCTGGCGGGTTTGAATCCAGTCTGGGCCTGCCAGACAACAATGACAGCTGCAACTGAAAAATAGCTGGGAGGTGGGCGCCTGTAGTTCCGGCTTCTTCGGAGGCGGAGGCAGGAGAATTGCTTGAGCTCAGGAATTGGAGGTTGCTGTAAGCTGTGATGCCACAGCATTCTACCCAGGTTGACAGCTTGAAGCTCTGTCTCAAAAAAAAAAAAAAAAGAAACTTGAGTTTAGTCTTGCCATTAGGGATGGAATTTAGAAAATGGGAGTGGGAAGAGAGAGAACTTGTGTGTGATTGGGTAGTGGTCCACTTTCCTCCTTACAGCTAGAGGAGACCCAGGGGAAGGCAGAGAAAGATGAGCCAGGAGCCTGGGAGGAGACATTCAAAACGCACACTGACAGCAAGCCATATGGTGAGGGGCTGGGATAGCCTTGGGCAGGGGCACAGGGAGTCCTTGTGAAGCAGCAGCTCTAGAACCTGTTCTTTGCTTTTTTTCCCCTTCCAGGCCCCATGTCTGTGGGTTTGGACTTCTCTCTGCCAGGCATGGAACATGTGTATGGGATCCCTGAGCATGCAGACAACCTGAGGCTGAAGGTCACAGAGTGAGTCCCCTGATGACATCAACATTGGGTGTGGAGGGGCAAAAAGAAACTGGGGCATTGGGGAGCTGTGCATGAAGATTGTATACTCTAGACAATCATGAATCATGTCTTATGGTGATCACAAAATCTTCTGAGAAAGGGCAGAGAAGCCAGTTCCTATTTCTTACCTATGTCTGTGGGATAGGGGTTGTATGTGCTGCAACCTGGGGCCAATTATCTGCTCAAGCCTGTCTTGTCTGTCTACAGGGGTGGGGAGCCGTATCGTCTTTATAATTTGGATGTGTTCCAGTACGAGCTATACAACCCAATGGCCCTGTATGGGTCTGTCCCTGTGCTCCTAGCACACAACCCTCATCGGGACTTGGGCGTCTTTTGGCTCAATGCTGCAGAGACCTGGGTTGATATATCCTCCAACACTGCAGGGAAGGTGAGAGCAGAGGCACAGGGTGAGGAGGGAGTGAGCTTTCCAGGCTTTGAGACAAATGAGTTATGCTAGGGGCGTTAGTTTTAAAAAGTCTGGAGGATAGCCTATGTGGGTAAAAGAAGGGGCCTTGGGCCTGATGTGCATTTGAATTCCCCAGTCACTCCCAGAAGACACATATTAATGGAGCAGGTATTGCCCTCTCTGGACTGAGGGGATACACTTAGTACCAGTACATTGTGTTCTAGGTAGGCACTCTTCTAGGTGCTGGGGATGTAGTGCTAACTGAGGTTTGAAAGATCCTGACTACCAGGGAGGAACACGGCTGTTAATCACATAACAAAGAAGGCAAGATGAGTTCAGGGGTGGTAAGTGGTAACTAACAAAAGACAAGAAACAGTTATGGGGTGGGGGTTGGAGGCAGTTTTGTTTTAGACAGTGTGGTCCAGGAAAGTCTCACTGAGGAGACAACATTTAATCTCAACCAAAGGGATTCACAGGAGCTAAGTATGTGTGGACTCTGAGGAGAAAATTGCGACTTTAGTCTTGGGATTGATGCGAGGGCAGGTATCTGACCTTTCTCTGATTCCCTATACAGACCCTGTTTGGGAAGATGCTGGACTACCTGCAGGGTTCTGGGGAGACTCCACAGACAGATGTTCGCTGGATGTCAGAGACTGGCATCATTGATGTCTTTCTGCTGCTTGGGCCCTCCATCTCTGATGTCTTCCGGCAGTATGCTAGTCTCACAGGTACATGGTATCCCTGCTGTGTTAGCAGACAGCCTCATTTTTCTGCCTTCTTCTTCCTGAGGGGTGATTCTGTAATTCTACATATTTTCAGATGTCCCATGCCCCAGCTTATACCCTTCAGCCTCCATCAATTTCTAAGTATTGGGCCTGATCCCCATTGTGACCTCCATCCCTTGATGAACTTACAGGGACCCAGGCCTTGCCTCCACTCTTTTCCCTGGGCTACCACCAGAGCCGTTGGAACTACCGCGATGAGGCTGATGTGCTAGAAGTGGATCAGGGCTTCGATGATCACAATCTGCCCTGCGATGTCATTTGGTTGGACATTGAGCATGCTGATGGCAAGCGGTACTTCACATGGGACCCTAGCCGTTTCCCTCAGCCCCACACCATGCTTGAGCAGTTGGCCTCCAAGAGGCGGAAGGTAACATGCTTGGTCTTCTCAGGCTAAGGCTGAGGCATAACGGCCCTAGAGAAGTCTGACCACCCATATTCCTTGCTCCTAGCTGGTGACCATTGTGGATCCCCACATCAAGGTTGACTCTGGCTACCGAGTTCATGAAGAGCTGCGGAACCTGGGGCTGTATATTAAAACACGGGATGGCTCTGACTATGAAGGCTGGTGCTGGCCAGGTAGGCAGGCCCAGAATTGGGGGAGAGGTGATTGGGAGATTAGGGAGATAGAACAGTGGCTCTTTTCCCCTTAGAGGGTTTACAGCCAACTTTAACCTCTTCCAGGCTCAGCTGGTTACCCTGACTTCACCAACCCCACTATGAGGGCCTGGTGGGCGAACATGTTCAGTTATGACAATTATGAGGTAGGGAGGGCTTTGCCCTGGACCTGCATCTATCTTTCTCACTCTGCTACCCTGAATCAGTCTTTCTCTGCTTGCCAACCCCGTTTTGGCAATGTATCAGAGGGATTTGATGATCCTGGGAGGGCCCTGAAAAATGTATCTTTTTATATTTCTAGAAGTTTTTGCTCTGACAATATCCTCTTCCTCCCCTCTGTCCTTCTGGCCCCATTTTCTACCTCTGTTCCCAGGGCTCAGCTCCCAACCTCTATGTCTGGAATGACATGAACGAACCATCTGTGTTCAATGGTCCTGAGGTCACCATGCTCAAGGATGCCCAGCATTATGGAGGCTGGGAGCATCGTGACTTGCATAACATCTATGGTCTCTATGTGGTAAGGGGGAGCCAGGAGAGTTGGTAGAAAGGGGGGAAACACGGCCCAGAGACTTGAGGCCCAGGGAACTTGCAGATAACAGCTAGCTTCTGGTCCTCACTCTTCCTCTTTGTCTTCTCCCCACCCAGCATATGGCGACAGCTGATGGGCTGACATTGCGCTCCGGGGGCATAGAACGTCCCTTTGTCCTGAGCAGAGCTTTTTTTGCTGGCTCCCAACGCTTTGGTAAGATCTAGAGAATGGAGTTGTGGCAAAAGGGTGTGAAGGCCAAATCAGGAACCAGCGCCTGGGCCTGGCTCTCTGAGAAATCTGTCTACACATACTGTATCCTCCCAGCTGTGCACTTTATTTTTTATTTTATTTTATTTTAGATTATGATTATTATTATCATTTATTATTTTGAGATAGAATCTTACTTTGTCACCCTCAGTAGAGTGCTGTGGCATCATAGCTCACAGCAACCTCAAACTCTTGGACTCAAGTGATTCTCTTGCCTCAGCCTCCTAAGTAGCTGAGACTATAGGTACCCACCTCAATGCCCGGGTATTTTATTTTATTTATTTATTTTTGAGGCAAAGTTTCACTTTGTTGCCCTCAGTAGAGTGCTGTGACATCACAGCTCACAGCAACCTCAAACTCTTTGGTTTAAGTGATTCTTTTGCCTCAGCCTCCCAAGTAGCTGGGATTATAGGTGCCACCACAATGCATGGCTAT
>NW_003852535.1:3742508-3743749 GCF_000181295.1 Otolemur garnettii
CTCCAACTCCTGGGCTCAAGCGAGTCTCCTGCCTCAGCCTCCCAAGTAGCTGGGACTACAGGCGCCCGCCACAATGCCTGGCCATTTTTGGCTGCAGCCATCATTGTTGTTTGGCGAGCCCGGGCTGGGGATTCGAACCCGCCACCTTAGGTGTATGTGGCTGGCGCCTTAGCTGCTTGAGCCACAGGTGCCGAGCCTATTTATTTTTTTAAGACAGAGTCTCACTTTGTTGCCCTGGGTAGAGTGCTGTGGTATCATAGCTCACAACAACCTCAAACTATAGGTGCCTGTCACAACGCCCAGCTGTTTTTTTAGAGATGGGGTCTTGTTCTTCCTCAGGCTGATCTTTTACTACTGAGCTCAAGCAATCTACCTGTGTCAGCCTCCCAAGTGCCAGTATTACAGGTGTGAGCCACCGTGCCTGGCCCTATGATTATTATTTATTTATTTATTTATTTCATTTTGTTGCAGTTTTTTTTTTTTCTGCAGTTTTTGCCCGGGGCTGGGTTTGAACGCACCACCTCCGGTATATGGGGCTGATGCCCTACTCTTTGAGTCACAGGTGCTGCCCTTTTCTTTTTTTTAGAGACAGAGTCTCACTTTGTTGCCCTTGGTAGAATGCCGTGGTGCCATAGCTCACAGTAACTTCCAACTCCTGGACTTGGGCAATTCTCTTACCTCTGCCTCCCGACTAGCTGGGACTACAGGCACCTGCCACAACACCTGGCTAGTTTTTTTTTTTTTTTTTTTTTTTTTGAGACAGAGTCTCACTTTGTCATCCTCAGTAGAATGCCATGGTGTCACAGCTGACACTCACAGCAACCTCAAACTCTTTGGTTTAAGTGATTCTTTTGCCTCAGCCTCCCAAGTAGCTGGGATTATAGGTGCCACCACAATGCATGGCTATTTTTTTTGTTGTTTTGTTGTCA
This sequence comes from Otolemur garnettii, assembly GCF_000181295.1. NCBI lineage: Eukaryota > Metazoa > Chordata > Mammalia > Primates > Galagidae > Otolemur > Otolemur garnettii. The sequence goes on from NW_003852535.1 coordinate 3,743,438, forward strand.
TTGTTGTTTTAGCTGGCCCGGATAGGGTTCAAACCCATCAGCCTCAGTGTATCTAGCTGGCACCCTACCCACTGAGCTATAAGTACCGCCCCCAGCTATTTTTTAGAGACCAGGTCTCGCTCTTGCTCAGGTTGGTCTCCAACCCATGAGCTCAGGCAGTCCACCCACCTTGGCTACCCATAGTGCTGGGAGTATAGGCGTGAGCCACCATGCCCTTATTTATTTATTAAATAAATTTATCCAGGGTAGAGTGCCATGGCCTCATAGCTCATAGCAACCTCCAACTCTTGGGCTCAAGAGATCCTCTTGCCT
>NW_003852535.1:3744559-3746467 GCF_000181295.1 Otolemur garnettii
ATTGTTGTTTGGCGGGTCCAGGCTGGGGATTTGAACCCACCACCTTAGGTGTACGTGGCTGGCGCCTTAGCCTGTTGAGCTATAGGCGCCGAGCCGGTTTTTCTATTTTTAATAGAGATAGGCTCTTGCTCTTGTTTAAGGTAATCTCAAACTGCTGAGCTCAGGCAATCCAACTGCTTCAGCCTCCTAGAGTGCTGAGATTATAGGTGTGAGCCCTGTCAAGTGTTCTTGTGAACTCTGCCATCTTTCTCAGGTCTTGGGGGGCCCAGCGTTGATGTGGCAGGTCAGAGAGGTCAGCTGTATATATTATATAAGGCCAAACCCTTTCACTATGTGCAAGCTCCCTGCTTTTTGTTTTCCTTAGGAGCTGTGTGGACAGGGGACAACACTGCCGACTGGGACCATTTGAAGATCTCTATCCCTATGTGTCTCAGCTTGGGGCTGGTGGGACTTTCCTTCTGTGGGGGTAAGAGGCCTGGGATTTTGGGATCTTCATTTAGTGAGAGAGGGGTAAAGTAGAGGGCGTTCAGACCTAGGCATGAGCAAAGAGCTGAGAGTCCAGGATGGGGTCCTGGGAAGCTCCTCAGGCAGCATCTCTTCTTTTCTAACCTGTTTTCTCCTTCTCTCAGCGGATGTGGGTGGCTTCTTCAGAAACCCAGAGCCAGAGCTGCTTGTACGCTGGTACCAGATGGGTGCCTATCAGCCATTCTTCCGAGCACATGCCCACTTGGACACTGGGCGACGAGAGCCGTGGCTGTTACCATCTCAGCATCATGACACAATCCGAGATGCCCTGGGCCAGCGGTATTCCTTGCTACCCTTCTGGTATACCCTCTTCTATCAGTCTCATCGCGAAGGCATTCCTGTTATGAGGTGAGGCTTTCAGTTGGATCTTTGGAAACTGGGTTGAGGTGGCTGGGAGACATGAGGATCTGGGCTGTATTTTTGGGCCTCTTTCTTCATTTACCAGGGCATTATAAAGGAGGGAATCTGAACTCAAGGTCAAGAGTGAAGGGGAAGCCTGGGGCAGGAAGATCACTTGAGGCCAGGAGTTTAAAATCAACTGGGGCAACATAGTGAGACCCCCACCTCTACAAAAAATAAATGAAAAATTAGCTAGGTGTGTTGGCAGCCTACATTTATTTCTAGCTACTCAGGGGGCTGAGGTAGGAGGCTCTCCTGAGCCCAGAAGTTTGATGTTGCAGTGAGCTCTGGTAATACCACTTCACTCTACCCAGGGCAATGGCACAAGACTCTGTCTCCAAAAATAAAAAAAAATAATAAAATGTTGGCTGGGTGCCGGCCATATACACAGGGACTGGCAGGTTCTAACCCAGCCCAGGCCTGCTAAAACAACAGTGACAACTGCTACAAAAAAAAAATAGCTGGGCATTGTGGTAGGCGCCTGTAGTCCCAGCTGCTTGGGAGGCTGAGGCAGGAGAACCGCTTAAGCCCAAGAGTCTGAAGTTGCTATGAGCTGTGATGACATAGCACTCTACCCAGGCGACAACTTGAGATTCTGTCTCAAAAGAATAGATAAATAGGGCGGCTCCTGTGGCTCAAGGAGGCGGGTGCTAGCCCCTACTCCAGGTGGGTTCAAACCCGGCCCCGGCCAAAAAATGAAAACAAAACAAAACAAACAAAAATAAAAGAGGTGGTGGGTTCAAGCCTGGCCTTGGCCAAAAACAAAAAAAAAACGCAAACCAAAAAAAGTAATAAATAATAAATAAAATGTGGAAACTACCATGGATGAATAATAGTAGTAAACATCCGGCTCGGCGCCTATAGCTCAACCGGCTAAGACGCCAGCCACGTACACCTAAGGTGGTGGGTTCAAATCCCCAGTCCGGACCCGCCAAAAACAACAATGACGGCTGCAACCAAAAAATAGCTGGGCGTTGTGGCGGG
>NW_003852535.1:3748078-3786950 GCF_000181295.1 Otolemur garnettii
TCGATCCCGCCACCTTAGGTGTACGTGGCTGGCGCCTTAGCCGGTTGAGCCACAGGCGCCGAGCCCCTTGTGCTATTCTTATAGCCAGTTTTTGACTAACTTATACCAAATTAGAAATGTCTTCCTTTCTCATCTTGCTTCATTCATAGGCCCCTGTGGGTGCAGTATCCTCAGGATGTGACAACCTTCAGTATAGATGATCAATTTCTGCTAGGTGAGAAATGGGGAGGACAGTTGGTAATGGGTTGGCATTGAGCTAAGAATTAGCAATTGTGGAAGCTATGTCTGCAGATGCCCATGGAGGGAGGAGTAAGTGAAGCCGGTGGATTAGGGGATAGGTGCTGTGGTGCTCCCTGATCTGGGAGCTGATCCCCACAGTTCAGAGTTGATTCTGGTGTGTTTTAGGGGATGCATTGCTGGTTCACCCTGTATCAGACTCCGGGGCCCATGGTGTGCAGGTCTATTTGCCTGGCCAAGGGGAGGTGAGTTAAGGAAGGGCCTGGTGGGGAAGGATGGTTGTAGCCAAAGGAGGCAAGGAGGATGGCACCCTTATGCACTAAGTGATCCATTATCTTATCCCTTCTCCCACCCACAGGTGTGGTATGATGTTCAAAGCTACCAGAAGCATTATGGTCCCCAGACTCTGTACCTTCCTGTAACTCTAAGCAGTGTAAGTATGCCTGGCTCATCTGCCAGTTCTGTCTGCCTATATGTTTTCAAGTGGGGAAAGAATGTGTGCTTTAGGGTCTAATACTTAAGTTGCCACAGATGGGCAGGAGCAAAAAATGCTCTAATGCCCTAGGTTGGACAAGGGGGTTACTTCATTCCAGCACTGCTCTTGCCCTAGATCCCAGTGTTCCAGCGTGGTGGAACAATTGTGCCTCGATGGATGCGAGTTCGGCGTTCTTCTGACTGTATGAAGGATGACCCCATCACTCTCTTTGTTGCACTCAGCCCCCAGGTGAGAGCACAGGCAGGGAGCCGCCTCAGCCATGCCTACACCTTCCTAGGATTCAGTCCCTTAAGGTTGTTCCCCCTGTTCCCTTTTGGGCCCAGACACTTATCTGTCCCACTTCCTACTCAGGGTACTGCCCAAGGAGAGCTCTTTCTGGATGATGGGCACACATTCAACTATCAGACTCATCATGAGTTCCTACTGCGTCGATTCTCATTCTCTGGCAATGCCCTTGTCTCCAGGTAATGGGGTACCCATTCTTCCTTGGCTGTTCCCAGAGTGGGCCGGACCTTGGGGGTTGGTCACAGTCCACTGTGCTTTTTTCTCATCTTTACCTTGCTTTGGGTCTTCTCGTGCTGTGACATTTTTCCCCCTGATGAGCACCTGCATTTGCTACCCTCTAGCTCAGCAGACCCCAAAGGCCACTTTGAGACACCAATCTGGATTGAGCGGGTGGTGATAATAGGGGCTGGAAAGCCAGCAGCTGTGGTACTCCAGACAAAGGGTGAGTCACTGATCTGCTCTTTCCACGCTGCCTTTCCCATCCTTTCCCAGGCTCTGGAAAGAGAAGTGAGGCAGAGATGGGGATGGCCTTGCCTGTAGGAATATAGGTGCCATGCTATAGCCTATTGCTATGACATATCACTTCTTTTTTTCCTTTCCTAGGATCTCCAGAAAGCCGCCTGTCCTTCCAGCATGACCCTGAGACCTCTGTGTTGATACTGCGCAAGCCTGGTGTCAATGTAGCATCTGACTGGAGTATTCACCTGCGATAACCCAAGGGATGTTCTGGGTTGGGGGAAGGGGAGCAGTGGTGGTCAAAGTTACTCTTTCTTCTGCCTTGGAGTTTGACCCTTCCCAGACTTCACCTTTCTTATCCCAAGACCCAGATTCTGCCAACATTTGGGCAGGATGAGAAGGGTGACCTTAGGCTCCAAATTCCTCTTGTGATCTCCTGACTTCTCCCTCTTGGTTGATACCAAGCCTTTTCCTTTCATCTTCCCATATCCTGTTGCTCTAACTGGAGCACATTCACTTGTGAAGACCTGAGGACCATAGGGCCCTTACCTCCCCTTCTTTTTGCCTTCTTTGGGGCCCTGAATTTTCCCTCGATTCTATCCATTCATGCCTTTTGTGTATCAATGCCATTTTCTCGGAAGAAGGTGAGGGCAGTGAGCTCTATGGCTCCTTTTCTCTCTCTCTTTTTTTTTCTTCCCTACCAGAACTGCTCTCCCTCCTTTCATTTCTTCTTCCTGACTCTACTCTTGTCAGCTTTCCCCATTCTATGCCCCACTGATACACTGGGACCACCCTTTACCTGGTAAGGGATGAATGGATCAAAAGAGTGGGGTTTGCTGGAGAACCTTTTCCCTCTCATTCCACCCTTTTCTTCTCCCTGATTTCCTTCTAGAGCTGTTGCAGTTCTGACAGGGGCAGTTCTACCTCCCCTATCCCTTGGGGGAAAGAAGTTTCCACCCCTCCTTAAGAGGCGATGGGCATTAAAACTTCTTTTGCTCCTTTCTTGTCCCTTTTGAGGGGCATTCAGGATGGAGAAATCAGTTGTGGTTTCATTGAATCACGGTCACCTGTATTTATTGTTGGGAGAAGGCAGAGGATGGGGGTGGAGATGATCATGTGTGCCCAGGGTTGACCTTGAAGCCCTGGGTCAGGGGTGGGGGAGGACTAATGGGGAACCACGAGGAATATTTAGGGGGAATTTTTTTTACTTCCTCTTGGCCCCCAGCTGTGACACGTTTTGATAAAGGAGAAACAATAAAGGGATAAACCATAAATAACTGTTGGGTGTCTGGATTCTGGTTCTAGTCTGAGCCATAAGAAACCCAAGGGCTTGACAATTTCATCTGGTTACAGCATAAGCATCAGTCATTGGTTGAGCAAGATGAGCAACATCAGGCATTCCTCAGCTTTCTAGATGGAGTTATTTATTTATTTATTTTTTGAGACTGTTTCACTATGCTGCCCTCGGTAGAGTACTGTGGTATCACAGCTCACAGCAATTTCAAACTCTTGGGCTTAAGCCAGGTGTTCTCAAACTACAGCCTGCAGGCCACATGCTGCCCGCCTAGGACATTTATTTGGCCTGCCGGATGTTTTTGCTGCTGCTGCCTGAGCTGCTTAGCAGCTGACTTGTCCCAGGGCCCACAGTCTGACCCTCCAATGGTCTGAGGGACAATGAACTGGCCCCCTGTTTAAAAAGTTTGAGGACCCCTGGTTAAGAGATTCTCTTTCCTCAGCCTCCCAAGTAGCTGGGACTACAGGTACACCCACCACAACACCTGGCTATTTTTTGTTGTAGTTACCATTGTTGTTTGGCAGGCCTGGTCATTTAGAACTCTCCAGCTCTGGTGTATTTGGCCAGTCCCTTAGCCACCTGACCCAGATGGAGATATTTTCACAGAAGAGCTGAGCAGGGTCCTCACATTTTAGTAGGCCTAGATGATCAGAGCTGGTGGGGTCTTGGATAAAAATAGCTGTTAGGTCAAATGTCCTCACACTGAGGACTGCTTCATTCTAGTTAATGGTGCTTTTTCAAGTTCCCTGTTGTTTTAGTGATGAGAAATAGTTTCCTCTATTTTATAGACTAACCATAAGTCTTAAAGATTATTTTACAAGAAAATGGAGTTTGCTTACCGGCTGGGGGGGGGGGGCAGTTTGCCTATACTATGCTCTGTACCAGGAGAAACTGGTGGGTCTTAAGGGGAGTTGGTTTTTGTCTGTTTTGTGTTTTTTAGAAAAAATGCTAAGGACGGCTTGTGCTTGTGGAGGAGTTAGGGGATGCGTTTATTGAATTTCCTAGCTCAGGAAATATTTTTTTTTTTAGCATAGTTCAATTTATTGACATTGTCAATTTATGAACAAGACAGGCATTTTTTTTTCCATGATGTGAGATTGTTTTTCAGGCAATACTTTGAGTCAATTCTCTGTGAGGTAGTCGGCTATCTTGGCACCCCCGTTGTTGTATGTTGAAATGTGGACCACAGGAAATAGTACAGATCCTGGAATCAGAGTTTCTAGAAGGAACACTGCAAGTTGTCCTGTGGCAATGACATCATTCGTGCCAACCTGAGTTTCTTATCCATAAAAAGGGGACAGCCGGACAGATGAGTAAGAAAATCTGAGCACAGGGATTGGATTCCCTGGCCACGTATTGGGTTGCTAAAGCGATTCTGCGTTCAAGGGGCGGTCTCGAAGTAGCTCCCACGTGCTGCCACCCGGGCTTCTGTCTGTTGGCCAAGCGCGCTTGACACGCCGGATGTTACGTCACTGTCCCATGGTTCCCGGGAACAGGAGGTGGGACGGAAAATCAACTTTAGGAAAGGACGCTAGATGACCGGAAGTGGGTCTCAGGTGACACTGCCAGGCCCTGCTGTCAGGGAGCGGGTCGTGGAGCGCCAGAAAGGCGGGACGCAGGGCGGGGCCACTTCAGGGGCGGCGCCTACGGGCGAGCCGGGGCGGGGACCCCTTGTCCCCTCGCGGTCCCGCCCGCTTCGGGGCCCGCGGCGGCGCGGCCATGAAGCTGAAGCTGAAGAATGTGTTTCTCGCCTACTTCCTGGTGTCGATCGCCGGCCTCCTCTACGCGCTGGTGCAGCTCGGTGAGCGAAGCGGGGCGGGGCTGGGGTGCTGTGGGCCGGCCCGAGGGCGCCCGCCGCTGTGCATCCAGCCCTGGGGATGAATCCCTGCAGACACCATTCATCCCGCTCGTCCCTTCGGTCGGCCGCCTGCTGCCGCGGCGTTCTCCCCTCTTTAGAACACTCCGCGGCTCCCTGCCGCACCTCGGATGAAATCTGGACTCCTTCCCGGAGCCTACAAGGCCCCTCATGTTCCTGCTGCCGTCTGCCTAGCCAGCCCCATTTTCCCACTCTCCCTCCCTCTGCCCCAGCCGTACTGCTTCTTGACACTATTTCTAAAACCCCACGCTCATTGCTCTCTGAAGCTCTTGATCTATTCTCTCTGCCTGCGTTGCTTTTTTCCCTACTCTTACCGGGCTGTCTTTCTCATCCTTCAGGTCTTAGCTCTAATGTCACCTCCTCAGATGTGTCTTTCCTTACCACTAAGCTAAAGTAACCCCTTCTTATTCCCAATTCCCTTTTTTTCTCTATACTGTTTATTTATTTTCTTCATGGTCCTTAACATAATTTGTAATGGTTTTATTAATTTGTTTCTCTGATTAGTGTTTGCTTCCTCCACTCAAGTGAAAGCTCTATGAGGGCAGGGCCTATCTCTGTTTTATTCCCTGCTGTATCCCCAGCACCTAAGCAGTACCTCCGAGGAGGAATATTCAATAAATATTTATCCAATGATGGAATCAGTGAATTTAATGATGAGTCTTTGGTCACACAGCGAGGGAAGAGGCAGGCTCTTACACAGGGATTTCAGGACAGTGCCACTTTGTGATCTTCCAGTATTTGAAAGACTGTCCTATTTAAGGACATCCACTTGTTTGTTATGAGTCTAGAAGGCAAAACTAGAGTGAGCAGATAGGAGGGATGGAGGCAGATAATCAGAACAATATCCTACTAAAAATTGTAACAGATGGAATTTATTAAAGATGGATAGAAGCTGTTGATTGAGACAGTGACTTCCTCACATTAGGGCTGTGGAAAAGGCTACTGGAGAAGTTGTGTGCAGATTCCTCTATTGGCTAGGAGGTAAATGAGAAAGTTATGGCCTTTTGGGATGCTGAACATTCTGTGGTTCTCTGCCCCCATCCCCTTTCCCCATGCTTCCTGGGACCAGGCCAGCCATGTGACTGCCTCCCTCCCCTTCGGGCAGCAGCGGAGCAGCTTCGGCAGAAGGATCTGAGGATTTCCCAGCTGCAAGCTGATCTGCGACGCCCACCCCCTGCCCCTGCCCAGCCCCCTGAACCGGAGGCATTGCCTACTATCTATGTTGTTACCCCCACCTATGCCAGGTATGGGCTCTGGTGCACCCAAAAGGGTTGCATCGACCAATAAATTGGAGTTGATTAGGAGAAGTTTGGGGAGCCACTGGGCTGGAAGATAGTCCTCAAACTAAAGCATGCCAAACAATAAGACAAATGAACCACATCTTTACTCATAGATTTATGGGAAAATGGTGGTTTTTCTGTTACAAGAGATCTGGCTATACTATTATGTGAAATACAGATTTCCTGCCTAATTTTAAGACAAAATAATTAAATTTCAAAGAAATTTGCCAATAAGCTAACTTTCTCTTTAGGAATCCTTAGGTGAGAAAGTTAAAAAAACCCTCACTAAATTAAAATAGAAAGGGGCTTGGCAGCATAGTCATACAGGGGTATGAAATAGTTATACCAGTTATTATATACAGTGTGTTTACTTTCTACAGGCAATGTACTTAGTGTTTTGATTTTGTTTTTGTTTTAAATCAGAATGTAACTTTATTACTGAAAAAAAAAAAACAATTAGGGGCTCAGCACATGTATCACAGATTATGGCGCCAGCCATATACACGGAGGGTGGTGGGTTTGAACCCAGCCCAGGCCAGCTAAACAACAGCTAAAAACAACTGTAACAAAAAAATAGCTGGACATTGTGGCGGAAGCCTATAGTCCCAGCTACTTGGAAGGCTGAGACAAGAGAATCATTTAAGCCCAAGAGTTTGAGGTTGCTGTGAGCTGTGACGCCATAGCATTCTACCGAGGGCGACATAGTGAGACTCTGTCTCAAAAAAAAAAAACCAAACCAATTAGGGATGTGGTTTTGGATCTGTAGCCAAAAGGGCCTGGAATCAGATGGCTGCCCCGTCCAGTTGCAGGGGGCTCTAGATGTCACCCTGACATACACACACCACCAAGCTTGGGCTGGGCAGGCACGTCTGAAAGATAAAGAAGCCCAGAAGAGGCCAAACCATACATTCCCAATTTCTTCACTAAACTCAAATCTCTCTTCTTCCTCTGGAGAAGAGTGAGTCAAGGGATCTCTAAAATAAATTCCTTTATCTGGAAATGCAGCACAGAAGGAAAAGAACCTGTTCTACTTGTGTAAGTTTCAAAGCTGGGCTTCATACTCAGATCTATCTGGTCCCAAAACCTGAGCCCTAAGTTTATTGTTTTCCACAGCCAAAGCCCTGGGGTTGAGGTAGTCACCAACATGGACTGGAAGAATGGGCAAGAGAATGTCAGCATGAAGCTGACAGGCAAAAAAGGAGGAGTTTGGGCACTGGCCAGAGAAAGGCCATGAGGGATGCTAGTGACAGCCCAGGAGAAGCTGTCAGGAGTGGGCAAATGGTGCCTATCCCTTCTCTCCTGCTGCATCTCTCCCCTGCAGGCTGGTACAGAAGGCAGAGCTGGTGCGGCTGTCCCAGACATTGAGCCTGGTGCCACGGCTGCATTGGCTGCTGGTGGAGGACGCTGAGGGTCCCACCCCGCTTGTCACAGGGCTGCTGGCTGCTTCTGGCCTCCTCTTCACACACCTGGTGGTCCTCACACCCAAGGCCCAGCGGCTTCGGGAGGGAGAGCCAGGCTGGGTTCGGCCCCGTGGTGTAGAGCAGCGGAACAAAGCCTTGGACTGGCTCCGGGGCAGAGGGGTTGCTGTTGGGGGGGAGAAGGACCCGCCACCACCTGGGACCCAGGGAGTCGTGTACTTTGCTGATGATGACAACACCTACAGCCGGGAGCTCTTTGAGGAGGTGAGCACTGAAAGGGATGGGGTAAGAGGCTAAATGGGGCCACCTTCATGCGTTACCTTGGTTACCAGTGTTGCTGCTGGATGAGAAGTGGGAAGCAGTGGGCAGAGGGTGCCAGTAGCCCTTTCTGCTGCCCTCTTTCCCATGAGCCACCCCTCTCTGTTTCTTCTTTCCTGACCCCCGGTAGATGCGCTGGACCCGTGGTGTCTCAGTGTGGCCCGTGGGGCTGGTGGGCGGCCTGCGATTTGAAGGCCCTCAGGTACAGGATGGCCGGGTTGTTGGCTTCCACACAGCATGGGAGCCCAGCAGGCCCTTCCCCATGGATATGGCAGGATTTGCTGTCTCCCTGCCCTTGCTGTTGGCTAAGCCCAATGCCCAGTTTGATGCTACTGCTCCCCGGGGCCACCTGGAGAGCAGTCTCCTGAGCCATCTTGTGGATCCCAAGGACCTGGAGCCACGGGCTGCCAACTGCACTCGGGTAAGAGAATGGAAGTAGCCATAGGAACCTGGCTCTGGATGAATAGGTGATGGGACAAATAGGATGAGCACCTAGGAAATGGGAGTTTAAATCAGGAGGGACTCTGCAGATCTCTGATCAGCCTTGATTGCTCTACTGAAGGGTAAGCTGGGAGCCAGGGAGGATAAGTAGCCTTCTGCTACTCCATCTCCCAGAGTCCTAGAAACCCATGTGATGCAGAGAGGGTGAACAGATGAGGCTCTGTTTTACACACATGCTGCCCTTCGCACTTTGCAGGCTACACTGTATATGTAGAGGGGGTGGAGAACCCATTTTACACTGAGGGCACCGGAGCCTGTCTGTGGCCAGTCATGTGGCTGGCCCCACGCTCACTGCAGCACTCCTGGCACAGGTCCTGGTATGGCACACACGGACAGAGAAGCCCAAGATGAAGCAGGAGGAGCAGCTGCAGCGTCAGGGCAGGGGCTCAGATCCAGCCATTGAGGTGTGATGGCGACCCCACCCTGACTACCACCTCACTTCAGGCTCAGACCTTGTGGGACTGGGCCCCAGGCCTGCCCAGGATGTGGTTTTCCAATCCTGACCCCTCAGAGCCAGAGGTGCCCGCTCCGCCCCTCCAGGCCCAGGGCCTGGCCTTGCTGCTTCTTTCCTCCCCCAGCCTGCCTTGTGGTACTATCTACAGACTGGGCACAAGTGGCGTATTGAGTTAGGTTGGCCCTGTCTGGGTGGTGCAGAAAGATAGATGGACTCAAGAGGGAGGGCAGCAGAGGAACTCAGTAATTTATTGGGGCTTGGCATGCACTGGGGGGGCTGGAGGAGTTGGGCTAGACCCTCCCCACCTGAGCATGCTGACCCCTCCCTCCTACCTCCAGAATAAAGAATCTCAACCTGGAGGGGCTGCTTGTTTTTCTTCACTTCACATGTCTGGTTCTTGTTTTCTTTTCTTTTTTTTTTTTTTGAGACAGAGCCTCAAGCTGTCCCCCTGGGTAGAGTGCCATGGCATTACAGCTCACAGCAACCTCCATCTCCTGGGCTCAAGCGAGTCTCCTGTCTCTGCCTCCCAAGTAGCTGGGACCACAGGCACCCGCCACAATGCCCGGCTATTTTTTGGTTGCAGCCAACATTGTTGTTTCGGCGGGTCCGGGCTGGGGATTTGAACCCGCCACCTTAGGTGTACGTGGCTGGCGCCTTAGCCGGTTGAGCTATAGGCGCTGAGCCTCTTGTTTTCTAATCCTATGGTTCAGTGGTTCTCAACCGTCCTAATGTTGCGGCCCTTTAACACAATTCCAGTGGGTCGCGACCCACAAGTTGAGAACTGCTGCTATAGTTGGTGGGTATCTGTTCCTGCACAGGCTGAACAAGGGTCAAAACTTGGGAGGTCTGACTTCTCCATCAGACAGAAACCAGTTCTCCCAGGGGCCCCATCACCTTGACAAGAAAGAGCAGTGGCTTCCATCCAAAAACTTTTATTGAGTTTGTGTACCAGAGGCAATCTCTAGGCCTTCCCATGTTACTTTCTCATCATTCTGTTCTTTGCTGTTATTCTGGTTGCAAGGGCTAAGCCCCAAGACAGCTGCTTTTCTCTCTCACCCCTGTCGACCTACCTGACTATCCTCAATTCCATCCAGCTCATCAACTATTCCTAACCTTTCTAATCCCAGGGACCCTCCCCCCAACCTGGAGTCTTGGTAAGGAGTTGTGAGATTTCCAGACTTGTCCATCCCACCTTCTTCCCCCCTTTTTCCAGCTTCACCCCCCTATCCTATGCTGTAGGCCACTAGGCCTCAGGTAGATCCTCCTTGGGAGATGCCTCTTCTGGTGGGGCTTCCTCAGGTGCTGGCCTGTGGGCAACCCCTCCCTGTAGCCATGCTGTTTTCAGCATATCTTTCAGCCCACTAGGAAAGAGATAGCCTTGGGTCTCTCCTTCCCCATCAATGGCCCCTCCAAGCCCCTCCAGTGCTGTTTGCAGGTACCGCAGGCCAACAAGCACCAGAGCCTGTAGGGGAGGCAAAGGGAGAGAGTCAAGGAGGGTTGGCTGTTTGAGGGGTCCCAGGTAGAAGGAGGCCTCAGATGCTGACTCACCTGCAGCAGGAAGGTGACAGCCAGCATGCTGCCTAGTGTGCTGGCCAGGTCCTGCAGGTGCCCCAGCAGCACCTCATGGCATCCTTGGGCCCAGAGATTTAGGTTGGGGTGTCGGGGGTCGAAGAGGGGGTGGGCATAGGGGTCTGAAAGTTGACTTTGCAGGCAAGGCCGAGGTGAGTGGGGGTTGCAGCAAGAGAAAGGGACTCCATCAGTCAGGTATAGGCCTTCAACATTGCTCTGAATCCGGCTGCAAAGGGAGGGGCAGGGGTTAGGATGTGTGAAAATAGATGACTAGGTTAGAAGCTGAGGTGCACAAAAGTTGAGCATGGGATAATGATAGTTAAACATTTACTTACTGCTTCATTTACATGCTAGTCAAGCATAATTCATTTATCTTCACAACAAATCTATAAGATCAGTACCTATCTATACTATACAATAGGTTCTATTATCTCCATTTTACAGATGAAGAAATGGGCCTACAGTGGTTTGGTAACATTCCCTGGGTTGCATAGCTAATATATTTATATTTTTTTGCAGTTTTTGGCTGGGGTTGGGTTTAAACTCACCACCTCCGGCATATGGGGCTGTTGCCCTACTCCTTTGAGCCACAGGAGCCACCTGCATAGCTAATATTTTTATTTTATTTTTGAGACAGAGTCTTACTGTGTCACCCTCAGTAGAGTGCCATGGTGTCAAAGCTCACAGCAACCTCAAACTTTTGGGCTCAAGTGATCCCTGCCTCAGCCTCCCAAGTTGCCAGGACTATAGGCATCTACCACAACACCCAGCTATTTTTTTTAGAGACAGGGTCTTGCCCTTGTCAGGCTGGTCTTGAACTCCTGAGCTGAAGTAATCTACCTTCCTCTCAGGAGAGTGCTGGGATTACAGATGTGAGCCACTACCCCTAACTCTACACAGCTAATAAATAGCAAAGCTGTAACCCATTCTTCCAGTCATTGTGGTCTACTTATTGCCCATTTGGGTGAGGTGGGGTTGCAAGGCAGCAGGAGGGAGCCTGTCTGGGAAGGAGGAGGAGGAGAGAGAAATAAATCACTCACTCAACCACGTCCTGGTCATTGGGGTCCAGGTAACGGCTGCTGACCCACTGGACCCCAAACCAATCCTTGTACCCATGGCGCCCACAGCAGTGGTGCTTCAGCTGCAGCTCATCCATCAGCCGTTTGGCATGACATCTCCCCGGCACCTCTGTGTCCTTGTAGTGAGCCAAGGCAGTTCCCAGGCCTTCCTCTAGCCCCTGGTCCAGACTCCCAGGCAAACCCAGGGCAAGCCCCAGGGCAAGGACCAGGAGCCCCCCACCCCCAGCAGTGCCAGCCACCAGCAGTGGTCCCAGGACCCCTCTCCAGGGAGGGTATCGAGCTGCATCCAGACTTGCCCGGCTGGCTCCTGCACCCCCGAATCCTGTGCCCAGAGCCACTGCACCGGCTGCGAGGGCAACCTGGGGTAGGGCAGGGAACCGGCAAGAGGGAGCCAGGAAGGTGCCAAGGTGCGACAGCTGGACCAGGAGGTGCCCGCTACAGAGAAAGGTGAGGCCACCGGCCAGTGCCAGCAGCCAGGAGAGTAGCCAGAGCCCCTGCGCCAGGCGGATGCGGGGCTGGAGGGGCAGCACCAGCGGCAACACCGGCGCCATCTCCCATCTCTGCCCAAGGGAGTGCGGTGCTGTCGGGGAGGGAGGTTGGCCAGGGCAGGATGCTGACTCAGCCCATCCCGGCTTGAGCTGGGCTAATGCCACCCTGACCCCAATACCCTGAGCATCCTTCCACCCTCAGCTTTAATAATCTGCCGCCCTGTCAGCCCCAATTCGGGATGTCTTGGCTTTGCCCCTTAGGAGAAGCTCCGCCCTGGGCAGAAGGCACGTTTCATGACCCCGCCCCCACCCACTCACGGAAGTGGGGGGCTGGTCATTTCAGTCCCGAGGGGCTAAGGACTGCGGAGAGCGGACCCCAGGGCCCGTACTCCCTCCCCGATGCCCTGGGAAACCGGAGCGAAATCCCGGAAGGGCCTGGAGGCCCGAGGCCGGGAGCGGGTGAGGGGTCAGCTGGCGGGGCCCGCCCCCGTACTGAGCAGCCAGGCCCGGACAGGGAGGGGTTAGCAGGCGGCCCGGCCCCTCCGGACCCGCCCCCCCTCCCGCGCTTCCTGGCGGCTCCGCGTCCGGCGACTGTTTGTGCGGCGGCGCTGGGGCCTGAGACTGTCCCTGCCACCCTCCCCAGGGAGCCGAGAACGGCCCCGGGAGCGTACGAGGGCCCAGCGGCCCGGGTGACTGCTGCCCCGGCCCCACAGCGCCCCCTCCAGGCCCCTTCCCCGCGCCTGACAGCGCCCCCTCGGGGTGGCACGGCTCTCCGCGCGCGCCCCGGGGTGCTTCCCTTTCCCTTCTCCCTGGCCATGGCCCCCGCGGCTTAGACGCCTCCTCCGACGCCGGCGCTCCGAGCAACCGGGGGGCCGGATGGACGGGGCCGTGGGGCCCGGTGAGTACGGGGCGGGGCGGGCGGCGTGCCTCTTCCCGAAGTGCCCGGCCGTCGGGCACCGCCGGAGCCCTACGACGGCTGTCTGGAGGCATCCCCGCGTGCTCCTTCGTCCCGGGGACTCTGAGCATCCTCCTCAGTTTCTCAGATCGCCCTGCTTAGTTACTTTGGGTACTCCTGCTGTCATTTCGGACTTCCCCAATATCATCTTGCCTTCCATATAACTTTGGGCCGTTTGAAGGTTTTGTGACACTGTCGTTACTCTGGGCCTCTTCTCCTGGTCCTGCAGGTCTTTTTACTTTTGACCCCCACTGGTTAGCCGGGGACCTTCACTGTGACTCTGCTCACCTCTGATTCCTCTTTTGTTACCCTGGATTTCTTCCCTGGGTCTTCAGTATTATTCTACTCTCCTTCCCTCTCCTTTTTTCAGTGTCCCGGCACAGTTACTTTACTTCTGCTGGAGATCTGAGCTTGCTGGTGGGGGGGGGGAGAGCGGGGGAAGGCTGCAGTCCTTCACTAGTACCGTGCCTCTTTGTGGCTCCCACGTTCCTCGGCAGTACTCCATATTTTCTCCCTGGTACTCCATGGTACTCCCAGTATTTGCGGAGGATGAGAAGGCAGCAGGAAGGGAGCTTTGCCTGCCTGCCCTGCCAGAAGGAGGCCCTTGATCCTCTACCACCATCTCCTCTTTGGAGAAGCCTCCAAAGCTGGGGCTGCTTGAAAGGGGCAGTTCTATTGGACAAATAAAAAGTTGTGTGGTGGCTCGGCGCCTTGGCTCAGCGGCTAGAGCGCCAGCCACGTACACCGGAGTTGGTCGGTTCGAATCCAGCCTTGGCCTGTCAAAGAACAATGACAACTACAACCCCCCCACCCCCCACCAAAATAGTCAGGCGTTGTGGCGGGCACCTGTAGTCTCAGCTACTTGGGATGCTGAGGGAAGAGAATCGCTTAAGTCCAAGAGTTTGAGGTTGCTGTGAGCTGTGATGCCACAACACTCTACCCAGGGCAACAGCTTGAGACTCTGTCTCAAAAAAAAAGAAAAAAAAAAGGCCGCGCAAAGGAGTAGGGCACTGGCCCCATATGCTGGAGGTGGTGGGTTCAAACCCAGCCCTGGCCAAAAACTGCAAAAAAAAAAGTTGTGTGGTGACAGAATCCCCTCAACCTTTCTCCAGGTACTGGGCACATTCTGAGCACTTCTTGCCTCTTTCCCAGGTGAGGGCCCTGCTCAGGAGGCCCTGCAGTCCTTGAGCCAGCGAATTGGGGTGCAGGAGAAGGAAATGGAATTAGTGAAGGCAGCCCTGGCAGAAGCCCTTCGCCTGCTTCGGCTGCAGGCGCCCTCCACTTCCCTCCAGGACTCTGGCACACCAGCTCCTATAAGAGACAGGTATACTGTCAGCACATTCCCCTTTCCCTCCTTCCTGGGGTGCCTGGGGCACCAGGTTAATTCACCATCTCTCCAGCAATCCTGCAGTCCCCCCAGGACTGCCACCCACATGCAGCCCCTCCTTGGTGAGCAGAGGCACCCAAACAGAGACAGAGGTGGAGACTGAGCCATCCCCTGGACTCCCTGGCCTGAGTAATGGTCCCCCAGCCCCTCAGGGGGGCAGCGAAGAGCCTAGTGGGACCCAGTCTGAAGGAGGGGGCAGCAGCAGTAGTGGGGCTGGCTCCCCTGGCCCCCCGGGGATCCTCAGGTCTGTGCAGCCCCCTCAGCGCACTGACACGTAGGTATTCTGTGGCAGGGGCTGGGAGGGGTGGGAGGTTTGTGGAGCACAATTGGAAGGAATAACTGTCACCTATTCACTATACCTAGGCCACGAAGAAATTCTTCCTCCTCCTCCCCCTCAGAGCGGCCTCGGCAGAAACTCTCCAGGAAAGCAGCTTCCTCAGCCAACCTGTTATATCGATCAGGGAGCACAGAGAGGTGGGTGAGACTCCCACCCAACCCACCCAGCCCTCGGCTAAGGCTCTTGAACTTCTACATCCCTCACCTTCCTCCTCTGGGCAGGATGAGGGGACCTCATTGCCCAATAGGAAGAAAGGAACAAGAAATCCTAAGGTTCCTTCCATGTACCAGGCATTATGCTAAACCCTAGACCTCCTGCATCTCACTCAGTCCCCACAACATCCTTGGGGGGTAGGTGGTCTCATGTTGTCCATTGCATGAGAAGGAGGCTTAGAGAGGGTAGGTCATTTGCCTGGGGTCACATAGCTAGTCAGGATTCGAACCCTACTCTTCTTGACTCTAGTTCCCCTGCTCTTTCCATCATATCACAACACACCTGAGATTCCAAGAGACTATTCCAAAAGCACCCCTGATTTTCTTTCTTTTTTTTTTTTTTGAGACGGAGCCTCAAGCTATCCCCCTGGGTAGAGTGCCATGGCATCACACTCACAGCAACCTCCCACTCCTGGGCTCAAGCGAGTCTCCTGCCTCAGCCTCCCAAGTAGCTGGGACCACAGGCGCCCGCCACAACGCCTGGCCATTTTTTGGTTGCAGCCATCATTGTTGTTTGGCGGGCCCGGGCTGAGGATTCGAACCCGCCACCTTAGGTGTATGTAGCTGGCGCCTTAGCCGCTTGAGCCACAGGCGCCGAGCCAGCACCCCTGATTTTCATGAATGGCTGTCCTCAGAGTTTCAGCCCTCCCTCCCCCCAGATCTACCAAATACCAATCTACTTACTTCTGGAGGGCAAGGGGACATTCTAGTGGCTCAACATAGTTATCTCATAGTGTGTAGAGGCCCCAACACACCTGCATGTTCATTCTACCTCTGTCCTTAGGCTCTACATTATTCTCTGAAGAGATTTTATCACCTTATCATTATCTAATGACAGTGATCTCTGGAATTCACCTGTTACTTTTCTCTTGAGAGATAAGGATTTTCTAGCTTACCTCCCAGGTCCCTGAAAGGCAGGGCTGGTGTACTTTCTGGATTCACTTTGGTCTCATTTTATTTTATTTTATTTTTATTTATTTAGTTAGTTAGTTTTGAGACAGGACCTCAAGCTATCCCCCTGGGTAGAGTACCATGGTATCACAGCTCACAGCAACCTCCAACTCCCGGGCTCAAGCGAGTCTCCTGCCTCAGTCTCCCAAGTAGCTGGGACCACAGACGCCCACCACAATGCCTGGCTATTTTTTGGTTGCAGCCGTCATTGTTGTTTTGGCGGGCCCAGGCTGGATTCAAACTTGCCACCTTAGGTGTATGTGGCTGGTGCCTTAGCCACTTGAGCTCCAGGCGCTGAGCCTGGTCTCATTTGGGAAAGGGAAAGGTCGATAGCCAAAGGACTGATGGTTTGGAGGAAAGAGAGAGGCTCCGGCACTGTGCATTGCCTCTTATAAGTTTGAGGCCTTATGCTGCGCTCTTAGCCCCTTCAACCTCAATGTTATCTCTTAAGTGGAACTAAAAGTCCTCATCTACTCTAGGGCTCTGATGCCCATAGTGCAGTGAGCCTGCAGAGGTGACTGTGGACTCTGGAGTAACTCATCTTGTGTTCTGCCCCTCCCCACTCAGGCGCTGGGACCTGACCCCAGTCCCTTTCCCAATCCCTGTCTTTCTTTCTTCCCAACAGCCGTGGGGGAAAAGACCCTCTTTCCAGCCCTGGGGGGCCTGGGTCCCGGAGGAGCAATTACAATTTGGGTATGTACCCAGGGACAGAGAGAAGCACTTGGATGACAGAGTCAGGGTTTGGGATGCAACCCCAGGAACTATTTTTGGGTATCTGTGAGGTATGGTGGGTGGAGTTCTGCTTTGGCTTTCCTGGAAGGAAGGCTGCAGGGTGGTGGTTGATACCCCTGCTTTTCTCTGTAGAAGGCATCTCAGTGAAAATGTTCCTTCGCGGCCGCCCTATTACCATGTACATCCCGTCTGGCATCCGCAGCCTTGAGGAGCTGCCCAGCGGCCCACCCCCAGAGACACTCAGCCTTGATTGGGTGTATCCTACCCCCTCCAATCCCGTGTGAATCACCTTTGCCACCTTGGGACCCCCTTCTCTTTCTTTACAGTTTTCTCCTGTGTCCATGGGGACAGGGAGGCTTCTGAATCCTTCCTCTACCATCCTTCGACTGATGGTACTGTCTCCCCCTGTTCCTCCTACCCTTGATCCGACCCTTTCCTTGACTGCAACCTTTAACCTAGTTATGGGTACAGGGGTCGTGACTCCCGCTCTAATCTATTTGTGCTGCGCTCTGGGGAGGTGGTCTACTTTATTGCCTGTGTGGTGGTGCTGTACCGGCCTGGGGGAGGCCCAGGGGGCCCTGGAGGTGGCGGCCAGAGACATTACCGGGGGCACACTGACTGCGTTCGATGGTGAGGAGCTTGGGGCCTGAAGCCCAGGGATGGGGGCCTTGGCAGGAAGAGGGTCTGGGTGGGTATGAAGGAGCAGGTGAGGAGAGTTGCCTTGCTCTGCAAGAGTGGAGCAGTCTCTTAAGAGACCCTTTCCCTGCTCGGCGCCTATAGCTCAACCGGCTAAGGCACCAGCCCCGGACATCTAAGGTGGCGGGTTCGAATCCCCAGCCCGGACCCGCCAAAACAACAATTATGGCTGCAACCAAAAAATAGCCGGGCGTTGTGGTGGGCGCCTGTGGTCCCAGCTACTTGGGAGGCGGAGGCAAGAGACTCGCTTGAGCCCAGGAGTTGGAGGTTGCTGTGAGCTGTAATGCCACGGCACTCTACCCAGGGGGACAGCTTGAGGCTCTGTCTCAAAAAAAAAAAAGAGACCCTTTCCCTAGAGTGTCTCCTTCCCACGTTAGCCTTGCAGTTCACCCCGATGGTGTTCGGGTAGCCTCAGGACAGACAGCTGGAGTGGATAAGGATGGAAAGGTAAGGCCGAAGTCAAACACCATGCAGACATGCAGAAATTGAATCCGAGTATTCCTTCTCACACCTTCCCCTTCTCTTCTACCAGCCCCTGCAGCCTGTTGTTCACATCTGGGACTCAGAGACGCTGCTGAAGCTTCAGGAGATTGGACTAGGGGCCTTTGAGCGGGGTGTGGGGGCCTTGGCCTTTTCAACTGTGGTGAGCTGGCCTCAAAGCTTCTGACCCCCATTCTTGCCCTGGAACCCCACTTTTGCATATCACCAGGAAGCCTGGAAAGTTCTGGCCCTCCTGAACCTTGCCCATCCAGTTCTCCTGAGAAAGGGATATATGTCAACTTCTCCTGCCCTCTCTACCTATGATGGCACCCCCTGCCTAAACACTATGAGCCTCCAGTCCTCCAAGGTTTACCCAGCCCTTCCCCTGTGGCCCCAAATCTGCAGGATCAGGGTGCTTTTCTATGTGTGGTGGATGATTCCAATGAGCACATGCTGTCCGTGTGGGACTGCAGCCGAGGAGTGAAGCTGGCTGAGATCAAGGTGAGCTGTCCAGGTGGTTTACAGGGGCTGTGAGGTTAGGGTGGAATTAGTAGAGTGCAGAGAGCTCCAGACTTATGCATATATTTACTTTTTTCTTGCTGGGTCACCTGGGGCATACCTCCTACTATCTCTGGGCCTTGTTTTCTTCATCTGTGATATGGGGACTATAGTTCTGACCTCATAAGTGTTAACTTGGGGTGATTAATCATGAGTGATAGAGAATAGTGCTCCTAGGGGACCAGGGTTTTGAAGGAAGGGTCATGTTGGGGTTTCTGGACTCCTGCAGGCCTGCTGTCAGGATGCAAATTGAGGAGAGTCAAGTAAGAGGAGGGTGCTCAGGGCTTGGATGGGCTGAATCCGGTGTCTTTCCTTCAGAGTACAAATGACTCAGTCCTGGCGGTTGGCTTCAGTCCTCGTGACAGCAGTTGCATTGTCACCAGTGGGAAATCTCACGTCCACTTCTGGAACTGGAGTGGTGGAGTAGGGGTTCCTGGGAATGGGACCCTCACCCGGAAACAGGGTGTCTTTGGGGTGAGGCGTGGATGAGTGGGAACGAATGGGAGGGCAGAGTGAAGGAGGAAGGACTGGGCTGAGTACTGTAGACCCTGATGCCCCCCAGCACCCTCCAGCCTATGACCTTTAGTCTTTGCCCTTTCTTTTGATCTCTGCTCTCTTCCCCCCTAGAAATACAAGAAACCCAAGTTTATCCCTTGTTTTGTGTTCCTTCCTGATGGAGACATTCTCACCGGGGACTCAGAGGGAAATATTCTCACCTGGGGGCGGAGCCCCTCAGATTCCAAGACCCCAGGCAGGGGCGGAGCTAAAGGTATTTGGCTGGGTGTGACATCTGGGAGATCTAGTAATTGAGAGGGTCTGTGGGAACAGAGGAGAGGGTTTCCCATCCTTTTGCCTTCAGAGTTGATAGTTCTCTGGGGTCACTGGTCTAGAAAGATGGGGGCAGTATGGCAAAGGAGGAAGGGCCGGGGCTTTGAGTCTGCTGGATCTTGGGTTTAAATCCCAGTTTTGCCACTAGTTGCCTGGCCTCTAGGAAGTTACCTCACTTCCCTAAGCCTCAGATGTTCTGTCTATGAAATGGGAAGAATAACAGATGTGTTGGCAGCATGAGGACTAAAGATGGCATTCATTGGTTCACAATGGCTGGGAGTTACTACTGTATTGTAATAGCCAAGGCTGCCCCTGTTCTCTACTCCCCTACCCCAAGAACATGACCCACTGGGGCTTTATCAACAGAGACCTATGGGATTGTGGCGCAGGCCCATGCTCACGAAGGTTCCATCTTCGCCCTGTGTCTTCGGCGGGACGGGACAGTGCTGAGTGGTGGTGGGCGGGACCGCCGGCTGGTACAATGGGGGCCTGGGTTGGTGGCCCTCCAGGAGGCAGAGGTGAGGGCTAGGCTGGGGTCAAGGGAGGGAGGAGGAAGAGGAATGGTCAGTGGGCTCTTGACACTCTGCCCCCACCCTGCAGATCCCTGAACATTTCGGGGCTGTGCGGGCCATTGCTGAAGGGCCTGGCTCTGAGCTGCTGGTGGGAACCACGAAGAATGCCTTGCTGAGGGGAGATCTGGCCCAGGGCTTCTCCCCTGTAATCCAGGTTGGGTAGCTAAGGGCTTGGGGGAGAAGGGAGGGCAGAGGTGTTGGAGGGGGCAGGGGTGATAGCCATGCTTTATTCCAGGGCCACACTGATGAGCTCTGGGGGCTATGCACACATCCCTCCCAGAACCGCTTCCTCACCTGCGGCCATGACCGGCAGCTGTGCCTATGGGATGGGGAGGGCCATGCACTGGCCTGGAGCATTGACCTCAAGGTAGAGGCCTGTGTCCTTTGATCTTCCCTGCCATACCTACCATGACTTCTGGGTCACCACTCCTTCCTCAATATCCCCTTTCCTTCTGCTACCCAGAGGCAGCTAGTGTATACTAGTATGGCTGTACTGGCTGCTCAAATAGTAACTTTTCTGATCCACAAAAACTGATGCCTCTAGTGCTTCTTGGGTACTGCCTGTGCTTGCCCCCCACCAGGACCCCTCAGACCTCCTCTTGGCCCAGCAACTAAATGGTTAATCTTCAGCACAGCTGAGGCCTCAGTTCTTAGTCCTGATAAGGCTCCAGTGACTCTCTGCCGCATCCCAGGTTCCTTGTCCCTCTCTTCTTCATCTCCTTGGGGAAGCTTTGAGTTATCAAAAAGATAAGGTAGCCAGCCAGCATGGTGGCTGACACCTATAATCCTAGTACTCTGGGAGATTGAGATGGGAGGATTGCGCCTGAAGTCCCAGCTATGTGGGAGGCTAAGGTAGGAAGATTGCTTGAACCTAGGAGTTTTAGGTTGCTGTGAGTCATGATGACACCACAGCACTCTAGCCTGGGCAACAAAGTGAGACTGTCTCAAAAAAAAAAAAAAAAAAAAAAAGAAAAGAAAAAAAAGGGACAAGGCATCCATTCTGGTTCCTTCATTGGAAGGTTATCTTCTTGAATTTGAATTTATCTTCTTCTTCCCTCTCTCATCACAGGAGACTGGTCTCTGTGCTGACTTCCACCCGAGTGGGGCAGTTGTAGCTGTAGGACTGAACACTGGGAGGTGAGAGGGAGCTTGGATTCCTGGGAGGGAAACCAGGGAGGCCTGGGAAGTGGGCAAGCAGTAACCACTGCAGTTTAGAAGCCAAGGACTGTACCTTTCCACTCCTCTGTGCTTCCTCCTGAAGCCCCTGCAGCCTGTGCCTCCCCTGCTCTCCTGTATAACTGTCTTCACCCTTCCCCACAACTGTTCTCTCCTCCAAGCCTGGGAGTAGAGGAGGTGGCAGACCAGGATAGAGAAGCAGAGGGAATGGGAGGGGCACAGGAGAGACAAACACAGGGAAGTGACAGGTTTGTAGAAGCCAGAGGCTCTTGTAGTTGGCCCCTGGCCTATAGTTTCTTTTTCTCTTTTCAGCCAGCATCAGAAGCCACTCAGCTTTTATCTGCACTTAGCCTCTCCCCATTTTCTAGCATAAAAAGGCAGTGATGGCCTCTTTTGCATCATAGCTTTCTGTGGGGCTCTCTGAAGTTTTCTGATTTGGACACCCCCCCCCCCACCTCCACCCTGGGCGGCCTTGCTAAGGGTAATCCTGCTTTTTTGCTTCCCTATCTGCCTCCACCTGTCTCCCTTCCAGGTGGTTGGTTTTGGACACAGAAACCAGAGAGATCGTGTCTGATGTCACCGATGGCAATGAGCAGCTCTCAGTGGTCCGGTACAGCCCAGGTGGGAGCCAACCCCACCCTGGACTTAGATCTGTCTCTGGCCCTTCCCTCTCTGAGTGACTGTATTTGCAGATGGGTTGTACCTGGCCATTGGTTCCCATGACAACATGATCTACATCTATAGCATTTCCAGTGATGGTGCCAAGTCTAGCCGCTTTGGCCGCTGTGTGGTGAGGAAATGGGGTGGAGGATGGGGCATGGTAACAGCAGGTATACTCACAGGGGCCTAATACACTAGGGAACCCTGGGGATGGGAGTGGTCACAACATTTTTAAACTATTGACCATTGCTCCTAGGGTCACTCTAGCTTCATCACTCACCTGGACTGGTCCAAGGATGGGAACTTCATCATGTCCAATTCTGGGGACTATGAGATTCTTTACTGTGAGTGGCAGTGGGTTTGGACATGGGGAGAGGGTAACTGGAGTGGGTTTAATTTTTAAGGGGTGCTCCTGGTTGGGCAGGGATGAAGAATACTTGGAAAGCTCCAGGCAGAGGGGCTATCAGATAGAGGTGAAGATAGAGATGGAGTTAAAATGGAATTGGAATTGTAAATATGAGAAATTTTGTGATTTGGAAAATCTCAAGAAAGAGTGATTGGAAAAATTACGAAAAAACAAGACAGAGTTCATGTCTTGTTAACTTGAGGGAGTTGAAAAATGCACTAAGAAAAGATTGTTTTAGAAAAGTTTCTCAGGGCAGGTATGGAGAGCTTGACTTATCTGGGGAGGAGAACTTCAGTGAGAACTCTGGAAGCACATGGGGTGGGATTCAAAGGAGGGTGTAGGGAGTGTCTATCACTGGCTAACTCAAGCCAGTCTTTCCAACCTGGCCTTCTCCAGCATCTTCCCGACTGAGGGCAGGGTGAGAGCTGAGCTGGGTGGGCTCCCTATCCCCAGGGGACGTGGCGGGAGGCTGCAAGTTGCTGAGGAATCGCTATGAGAGCCGAGACCGGGAATGGGCTACCTACACCTGTGTGCTGGGCTTCCACGTCTACGGTGAGCAGGGGCTTGGGGATGCAGAACCCTGCAGGAGGGGTTGAGGAATAGGTTGGGGAGGGAGTCAGGTCTGGACTTGGAACGCTGGACTTATGTCCTGCCTTGGGGGCGTCCAGAAACCTGCAGATCAAGCCCAGGAGGCCTCTTGGCCCTTGGAACTAGGAAGGATTGCCCAGAACGTGGTCGTTGGGTGGCCGCGGCTGCTTGAGCGCTAGGAAGCGTATAGCTCTGGCTCGTGGTTGGCGGTGGGGAGGAAGCCGGGCTGAGGCCAGCCACTGTGCTAGGCGTGTGGCCGGACGGCTCGGATGGAACCGACATCAACTCCCTGTGCCGCTCCCACAATGAGCGCGTAGTGGCCGTGGCTGACGACTTCTGCAAAGTACACCTTTTCCAGTACCCATGCGCTCGCGCCAAGGTGAGGCCACCAGGGGCCCCCACAGCAGGTCGGGTCGGCCCGGGGCTGCGCTGCCGCCGCAACTTGACCTTCACTCGGTTCAGGCGCCAAGCCGCATGTACGGGGGCCACGGCAGCCACGTGACCAGCGTCCGGTTCACGCACGACGACTCGCATCTCATCTCCCTGGGCGGCAAGGACGCCAGTATCTTCCAGTGGCGAGTGTTGGGCGCTGGGAGCGCGGGGCTAGCGTCCACCACGCCCTCTCGAACCCCTTCCCTGTCTCCCGCCTCGTCCCTCGACGTCTGATCGCTGCTGGACTGAACCGATTGGCCTTGTGGTGCGGCCCTGCCCCGCCCAGATCTCCCAGGACCAGGGGTAGACCCTTTCTTAGACTTCGAGACATTCC
Source organism: Otolemur garnettii (assembly GCF_000181295.1). Classification (NCBI taxonomy): domain Eukaryota; kingdom Metazoa; phylum Chordata; class Mammalia; order Primates; family Galagidae; genus Otolemur; species Otolemur garnettii. The sequence continues at coordinate 3,771,134 of NW_003852535.1, forward strand.
CGTTCGCGTATTTTCCTGGAGGGTACGAATGGCACCCCTACACACACTGTATAGGCAGGCCCGCTGGCTGAGCCGGGCAGCCCCAGCCTGGGCCCTGACTACCGCTGCCTGCTGAGGGGCAATAAACCAAAACCAAAGTCGCTTCTCGATGCTTTGTCGGGCGCGGTTGGGCGCCTCCGGGGCTCAGAGGGGTGGGGAATGAAGGAAAAGAGAACGGAAAGGTTAAGGAAGCATAAACCATTCATGCAAATAACAAGCAAAGTCGCTTGCAAATAAACCCGTGAGGCGCTAAAGCACGCTAGTCTTTCTAGGCTGCAGGCAGAGACGCAAGGCTTCAGAGTGCACAGAGTTAAACCCAACTCCTCTCCCGCCCTCGGGGGAAGGGCCGAGCTGCAACGGAAATAACCGAGCGCCCGGCCGCGGTTGGCCGAAAGAAGCCGAATTTCTTCCGGAAATAGCCGATCTGTGGGGTCTCGCTCTCCGACCTGAGCCGAGCACTGGGCCTTGTTCTACCGATCGGCCGAAGGTGTTCCGGAAGGAGGCGAACCCCTAGGCGGGCCCGGCAAGGCTTCCCAGCGGCCGGCAGAGCCTAACGTCTGGGGGGATTCGCCGAAGGCTGGGGCAGCTAGAGCCTGGGTCTAGTCCCGCAGGAGCCGAGCTCGTTCCGGAAGAAGCCGAGTGGACCGGCGCTGGCCTCAGCGTCCCGGGCGTGAGGCGGTAGCAGCGGCGGAAACAGCGCGGGCCGGGATGAACCGCGACGGCTGAGGCAGCGGAGGTGCTGGTTGCGCGAGTCCCATCGAGACTCTTGCAAAGCGCCAGCCCCGCGCTTGGTGCTTTGCCTCGAGCGGAGCCCTGTCCCCGCGAGCCTCCCGGACCCTTTTGTGCGGCCGGAGGCAGCGGCGGGAACGACCATGGCGGCCAACATGTACCGGGTGGGGGGTGAGTACCGGGCACAGGGGTACTGGGCCCAGGGCAGGAGAGGTTGGGGTCGGGACCGGCGAGGAGAGGCTTGGCACCCGGTGGCACGGGGAACCTTGTCTGGGGTGGCGTGGACCGGAGCGCGGACCGGAACCGGAACCGGGAGCACGGGGAGCGAAGGTGCGGGGACGGCGACGCGGCCGGGCGCCGAGACTCCCGGAAAGGCTGCGGGGAGCCCCGACGACACTCTCAGGGCTGCGTCGCAGGCCCTCACGATGGGGAATGGATTTGGGAAACTGGTTTCTGAAGGAGATGACAGGGTAGGGAGGGGGCGCGAGGGGCCGGAGCGGCGGCTTTGCCACTCTGCCGGGGAGCCGCCCGGAGGTTTTCTCCCCTCGGACGTTATTGTGCGCCTCAGTTCTCGAAGGAGGGGGCCCTGCGCTGGAGTGAACAATTGCTCACTTCTCAGAGACTAGGGTGCAACTCAATGCTGAGTTGTGGAGACTGCAGGGGTGAACCCCTGCATCTTGTCTTTTCTTCAGGCTCACTTTTGAGTGAAAGATTTGATTTTATAACAAACTGCGGCCGGATAAGACGTCCTCATTTGCTCTTAGTTTCTCCACTTCCACATTTCAGCGTCCTCCCTGCTTGGACCCTTATCCCCTTTTCCTCCACTCAGGCTGACTTTTTTTCTCCTACTCTGGTGCTGTAGCTTTGTCATTTTCTCTGATCTTCCCGATTCTTCCCCCACCCGCCACAGATTACGTCTATTTTGAGAACTCCTCCAGCAATCCTTACCTGGTTAGACGGATTGAGGAGCTCAACAAGGTGAGTGGAACAAAATACCTACCCCTCCCCTTTCTTTCTTCAGAGGTTTCTAACCAGGTGGAAGAGAAGACCCTATTCTAAGTACCCATTCATATTCATTCATTCATTTGATGTATTTAGGAAAAGCTATGGATAGCTCAGTGGGAACTTTACTGTCTGTCCAAGTGAACAAAGGAAAGGGATTTAGAGGTCTGTAAGTCTTTACTCAAAGACTTGGACCTTTTCTACTGAACGTCCCTTAGAAACTTATTCATTGTTGTTAGTCTCTGTGAATTGCCACTGTCAAATGACCAATTTTCACTGCTACTTTTTTCCTTCCCTCAGACTGCTAATGGAAATGTGGAGGCAAAGGTTGTCTGTCTTTTCCGGCGAAGGGACATTTCTAGTAGCCTCAACAACCTGGCTGATAGTAATGCTAGTGAGTGTCTTCGCCCCCACTTCTGCTCCCCAAGACCTTAGCTCTGGGCATGTCCCTGCAGATGTTTCTCTTTGTAGTAGGCCCAAGGCAGGGGTGTGAGTTTTGGGGTGGGAAATGCCTGGTTTATGGAGGGAGGCCTGTTTTTACATGTTGAGTTTGGAAGCAAGGTGGAGAGACCATAAGGAAAGGCAGAATATGGTTTGTATGTGTGTATGAGAGAGATGATAATAGCATTTACGTAGGGGATGAGCAAGAGCTTTAGAGAAACAGGATGGTTCTCTAAAGTGGGATAGTTTTGGATACATTTGGACAGTGGATAGTGACTGAAGGTGAAGTTGAAGAGATTGTCATAAGAGTCTGCATAACAGGGAGGCAGGTGGCTTTTGTAATCAATCATGTGGTGAGAATACATTCAAGGGAGAAAATAGGAAGCTAGGAGATGGCAGGAAAGTTTTCTTGCACTTCTTTCTCACCGCTCTTATTTTCCCCTCCATTTGTAATCTTCCACTTTTCTTTCTTTTTGAGACACAGTCTCACTTTGTCACCCTTGGCAGAGCGTTGTGGCATCACAGTTCATGGCAACCTCCGTCTCCTGGGCTGAAGTGATTCTCTTGCCTCAGCCTCCCAAGTAGCTGGGATTACAGGCACCTGCCACAGCACCTGTCCTTTTTTTTTTTTTTTTTTTTTTTTTGTAGTTGTCACCGGCAACAACAGGCAGCTATTTTTTAGAGATGAGGTCTCGTTCTGACTCAGGCTAGTATCAAACTTGTGAGTTCAGGCAATCCACCCCCGCTCCATGGCCTCCCAGAGTGTTAGAATTACAGGCGTGAGCCACCAGGCCAGGTCTATCTTTCCCTTTTACTTTTTCTTTATCATCCTTCTCTTTAAGCTATTATCTTCTTTAAAAATGTTTTTTTTTCCCTTCAGTTTCCTTACCTGCTTTTTCCCTTCCTGCTTTGGGTTTCTTTTCCTTTCCTCTTGTTCTTCCTTACTAAATTATTTTCCTTTTTTCAGGCTGCTTTGGACACAAAGGGTTAAGGAGGAGCCGAGCTTACCAAGTTCCCTAGCCCTTTGGGGTTTCAATCCCCATCTGGCAGGGGCTGACCTTGTCCTTATCCAATCAGAAAGGGTGTTGGAGGTGTGGTCCCTCTTGCCTTAGTACAGGGTTTCCGGAGCACTGGGGGCGGAGCCTATTGCACCCTCCCCCACCCCTTCTCCCTGAGGTTGGGAACAATGCACCAGTGAGCCTGGGCCTGAGGCTTTTTTGCCCCCGCCCACTTCGGTTGGCTCCCAGCCAGGTTAACCCCTTCCACCAGGTTTTGAGGCATACTGCAGCTCCTTGGGCAGAAAGGCTTTGGCACTAGCTTGAGAGGTGCTGTCCTTGAAAGCCCTACAAACAATTACTACCCAAGTAGAAAATGGGGGATAGAGATTCATGTGATGTTTCAGAGCAAACAGTCTCTTGAAATCTGAAAAGAGGAACTGGTAAACACAAACTTTATGTGATAGTTTTTCATCTTTCTGGGTTCCTGGACTTCAGGCTGGTTTAGCTAAAAAGAGGCAAATGTGATGACTTGCGGAGTCTGACCTGGACATGGTCTGGGCTTTATGAGTGGTGTCTGAGCATTGGCAGCTGGGTTTGGGATGTATTTCTAAGACATTCTTTGTACTCTCAGCAATTCTTCCCTAAGAGTATTGGTGATTCTTTCCTAAGAGAGTTGGGCATTCATTGGCTAAGAGAGAAAACTGGTAGAGTAAGTGCGTAGACGGCAGATGCTGGGGAAATGTGAGAAAACAGCTGAGATAGGAAGCCTTCCTTCAGTTGTTTCCAAGGTTGCGTCTTTTTGGATTAGCATCTGACTTGGTTTCTTCCTAATCTCCCAGGGGAGTTTGAGGAAGAATCAAAGCAGCCAGGGGTGTCGGAGCAACAGCGACATCAACTGAAACACCGGGAGCTTTTTCTTTCTCGGCAATTTGAATCCTTACCAGCCACCCACATACGGTACAGGATGGTGGGGCCCAGCATGGCCTGTGTGCACTTAAGTAGAAGATGGAGAGGAGTGGGTGGTGTGTTAGAGATGGCTGTGAGGACAAAAAGAGCGGCTCACCCAGGGTTTTCTGACCTGTCTCCTCTAGGGGGAAATGCAGTGTGACCCTACTGAATGAGACAGATATCTTGAGCCAGTACCTGGAAAAGGAGGTGAGAAGGTGTTGGGAGAAGAGGAAAGGGAGTGGGTGTTGGCAAGAGGAAAGTAGAATAGTGATGAGGTACAGGGTTGACAGGTTGCCTGTCTAGGGAACTCCAGATACACCCCACTGTTCCCTGCCTCCGTGGATTGCTGCCCTGCTTATCTTCTTTCTCCCCACCTCCAGGACTGCTTTTTTTACTCACTGGTGTTTGACCCTGTACAGAAGACACTTCTAGCTGATCAGGGGGAGATCAGAGTTGGTTGCAAATATCAAGCTGAGATCCCAGATCGCCTGGCAGAGGGTAAGCGACAGGACAGAGTATATGGTTACTGGGTTATCTTATTCCAAGGGGCACCTTAACATCATAGTCTCCATGAAAAGGCATGCCCTGGTACGCAGTCTACAAAGCTTTCTGTTGTGAACCTGAAAGGGGCACATGGGCACAGTTGGGAAGAGAAGTCTGAGAGCTGAGGTAGCAGACAGAATCCCAGCAGAAGAGGAAGAAGAAAGTGCTATTGTGAGTGATAGATAAGACACCAGTTATTTTCCCCTGCCCTCTCCATGTTGATGCCGTTGCTCCATTCCCCAGGAGAATCTGATAATCGGAACCAACAGAAGATGGAGATGAAGGTGTGGGACCCAGACAACCCTCTCACAGACCGGCAGATTGATCAGTTTCTCGTGGTGGCTCGGTGAGGGGTGGGTGGATGGGGAAGGTGGGCTGGGGTTGGTATGGACATAGTTCTGAGTCCTGCCCATTTTTAGAGGTGGATTTTATTTATTTATTTTGGCATGAATGTTTTTCTTCTTTCTCCTCTGGTTTAGTTCCTCAGTCCATTTAGGCTTTCTTCTTCTTTCCCTCTTTCTTTGTTTTTTTGCAGTTTTTGGCCGGGGCTGGGTTTGAACCCACCACCTCTGGTATGTGGGGCCAGCACCTTACTCCTTTGAGCCACAGGCGCCGCCCTTCTTTCCCTCTTGACTTCTAATTTTTTCTCTTAGAGCTGTGGGGACCTTTGCGAGAGCTCTAGATTGCAGCAGCTCCATTCGGCAGCCAAGCTTGCACATGAGTGCAGCAGCTGCCTCCCGAGACATTACCCTGGTAAGCAGAAGTTGGTGGGTAGTTGGGCAGGCTGAGCTTTGTGGAGATCTGAAGAGCCTGGGCACAGGAGAGGAGGGTGTCTTTGAAGGAGTAGGAGTGTTTAAAGAGCAGTGTTGGGGGGTTGTGCTGAGGTCCTCAATATTGTTCTCTGCTTTCTTGTAGTTTCATGCAATGGATACCTTGCAAAGGAATGGCTATGACCTGGCTAAGGCCATGTCAACCCTGGTGCCTCAGGGAGGCCCAGTACTGTGTCGTGATGAGATGGAAGAATGGTCTGCCTCAGAAGCCATGCTATTTGAGGAGGCCCTAGAGAAGTACGGGAAGGATTTCAATGATATTCGCCAGGATTTTGTAAGTGGCTCAGGCTAGGAGAGGTGGTAGAGACGGCAAGTGAGGGAATCAGGACCTGGGGTCAGTTGTCAGCTCATCATTCTTTCTTCTGCTCTCCTTAGCTACCCTGGAAGTCACTTGCCAGCATAGTCCAGTTTTATTACATGTGGAAAACCACAGACCGGTATATTCAGCAGGTATCATCTGGACTGGGGAGGCTGGACCAGAGGTCATCTGCTCACCTCTGCCTTTGAAGTTGATGACTTTCTCCCTGTTGTGATGCTCTGATTCTTCTCTTTCTTTTTTCCTTCCTGCAGAAAAGATTGAAAGCTGCTGAAGCGGACAGCAAACTGAAACAGGTCTACATCCCTACCTAGTAAGTGTTGTGGTTAGGGGAGACTGGCATGTTTTCATTTTTTCCTCTAATCTGTGCCTTCCTCAGTGATTGGGGATGGGCAGGGGAGGCAGGGTCAAATTATAGAGACACGGTAGAAATTGATATATTTTCTTGACCAGTTTCTGGCTTCTTTTCTCCTCCTCTATTAGCACTAAGCCAAACCCTAACCAGATAATTTCTGTGGGTTCAAAACCTGGCATGAATGGGGCTGGATTTCAGAAGGGCCTGACTTGCGAGAGCTGCCACAGTGAGTCCCAGAGAGAGATGGAGATGCTGGAGATGGGTGGGAGGTCTGCTTTGGCTAAAGAACCTGAGAGGCTCAGTTAGCATGTTTCTGTTTCCTCCCTCTCTCCTCCTCATCTCCACACTCCTGTAGCCACACAGTCTGCCCAGTGGTATGCCTGGGGCCCACCCAACATGCAGTGCCGTCTCTGTGCTTCTTGTTGGATCTACTGGAAAAAGTATGGGGGACTGAAGACTCCAACCCAGCTTGAGGGGGCTGCTCGTGGCACTACAGTAAGGACCAGTGGGGGTCATTCAGGGGAGAGTTTTAAGTATATGATGCAAGCTTTTAGGTAAAGGGCAGCAGAGTACCTAATTCCTTTTATGACAATGGTTCGATGGTCATGGGGTGTTGCTTGATACTGGTTGGGAACCCAGACAGGTTTCTGGGCAGCAGTAGAGAGAATAGACAGGAACAAATTGTTCTCTGCAGGGAATGGAAGAAAAGGAGCCTCAGTGCTGAGCAATGCTCTTTTTCCTATGTCCTTCCTCTAGGAGCCACACTCAAGAGGTCATTTGTCTAGACCTGAAGCCCAAAGTCTCTCTCCCTATACAACCAGTGCCAACCGGGCCAAGCTACTGGCTAAGAACAGGCAAACCTTTCTGCTTCAGACCACGAAGCTGACCCGTCTTGCCAGACGAATGTGCAGGGACCTATTACAACCAAGGAGGGCTGCCCGACGACCTTATGCCCCTATAAATGCCAATGCCATTAAGGCAGAGTGTAAGGGCCTGGAGTGGTAGGGTTGGTGGGGGTGGGTTCAAGGTTGCTCTGGCCAGAGAGACCAGTGATTCTCTGGATGTTTAATGATGGTAGGGAAGTAGGCCACAAGGGTTCATTCTTTCTCTTTCTTTCTTTCCTTTTTTTCCTCACAGTTTTTGGCCGAGGCTGGGTTTGAACCCACCACCTCCAGCATATGGGGCCAGTGCCCTACTCCTTTGAGCCACAGGCGCTGCCCCTATTTATTATTTATTTGTTTATTTTTTAAATTGTATTTATTTACTTTTTTGCAGGGGCCGGGTTTGAACCTGCTACCTCCAGTATATGGGGCCGGCACTCTACTCCTTGAGCCACAGGCACCGCCCTTATTTATTTTTTAATGTTTTCTTTTCCCCAAAGGGGTGTACTGTTCCTGGAAGTACTGCAATACCAGGTCAATGGGTGGAGTGGATGGAGCAAGCTCCTACTCCACCTCCCTGCTCCAAAAATCCATTTAATGTATATGTCCTCAGATAAAGGATGTATCAGATACTAAACTGATAAGAACAGATACTATTTTTTTAGTTTTTAAAATTTGTTTTATTGTTTTATTCATTTTGTCACTCTGTAGAGTGCAGTGATATCATAGTTCTCAGCAACCTCCAACTCTTGGGCTCAAGTGATCCTCTTGCCTCAACCTCCCAAGTAGCCGGGACTACAGATGCCTGCCTCAACTCCTGGCTATTTTTAGAGGTGGGGTCTCCCTCTTGCTCAGGCTGGTCTCAAACCTGTGAGCTGAGGGCAGTCATACCTGCCTTGGCCTCCCAAAGTGCTAGGATTACAGGCATGAGCCACCGCGCCCAGCCTACCACAGGGGTTCTTTAAAGAGATTAGATGTGAATCCTGGCCCCAGAAGAGGCCTTTATAGTGAAGTCCCTTCTGAAGCTTTTTTTTTTTTTTTTTTGAGATAGTCTCACTTTGTCACCCTCAGTAGAGTTCCATTGTGTCATAGTTCACAGCAACCTCAAACTCTTGGGCTCAGCTTCCCAAGTAGCTGGGACTACAGGTGCCCTCCACAACGCCTGGCTATTTTTTAGAGATGAGGTCTTGCTCTGGCTCAGGCTGGTCTGGAACCTGTGAGCTCAGGCAATCCACCTGCCTCAGCCTCCCAGAGTGCTAGGATTACAGGTGTGAGTCACCGCACCAGGCCTCCTTCAGAAACGTTCATGCTTGTTTTCTAGGCTCCATTCGCCTTCCTAAGGCTGCTAAAACTCCATTGAAGATTCACCCTCTGGTGCGACTGCCCCTGGCAACTATTGTGAAAGATCTGGGTATGGTATGGGGAATTAAGACTGTGGATCTGAGGTGGGGAACCAGCAAGGGTGGTGTCAATCTCCCAGTCTTTTCTGTCCTATTTTTTTTTCTTGCTATTTTCTTTCCTGTGAGTCCTCATGGATTTAGTCTAACAAACTGTATTTTTGTGGATTAATAGTGTTTTATCCTTACCCAGTATAACCATACTGATTTGATAAGACCACAGTCTTACAATTTTTGAAATACTGGTTATTACTGGCCAGATCCTTCCCCCATCACTACTTTTGGGAATGCCAAAAAGAAAAGAGATGGAAACAAGCAAGACAAACTGCATAGGGAAGGAAAAAACAAAGTTCCCTACTTGTTTTTTGTTTTTTTTCCCTTGGCAGTAGCCCAGGCACCTCTAAAACCAAAAACACCTCGGGGTACCAAGACACCGATCAACAGAAACCAGCTGACCCAGAACCGGGCACTGGGGGGCATTATGGTGAAACGGGCCTATGAGACTGTGAGTTGACAGACTGGGGTGAGCCACGCTGACTTGGGTAGGCTTCTGTTTCTGGAAGGAGTCTGAGAGGGCCCCTCCTTCATTGTGCTGCCTTACCCTTTTCCAGATGGCAGGAGTTCCTTTCTCTGCCAATGGAAGGCCTCTAGCCTCAGGGATTCGTTCAAGTTCACAGCCAGCAGCCAAGCGTCAAAAACTAAACCCAGCTGATGCCCCCAATCCTGTGGTGTTTGTGGCCACAAAAGATACCAGGTAGGGAGTCGACTATGGGAGGGGCCAAGAGGTTGCCAGTCTAGGTTGCTGAATATGGGAAATAGGAGTATCTGAGGAAGACTAGCTCCAGGGGCTGGGCACAAGTGGCTCACACCTGTTATCCTAGCACTTTGGGAGACTGGGGTAGGTGGATTGCCTGAGTTTAGGAGTTTGAGACCAGCTTGAACAAGAGCGAGACCACGTCTCTACTAAAAATAGAAAAACTAGCTGGGCATTGTTGGGCACCTGTATTTCCAAGCTGCTTAAGAGGGTGAGCCTATGCGGCACCTGTGGCTCAAGTGGCTAAGGTGCCAGCCGTGTACACCTAAGGTGACGGGTTCGAATCCAGCCTGGGCCCGCCAAAACAACAATGATGGCAGCAACCAAAAGATAGCTGGGCGTTGTGGCGGGCGCCTGTGGTCCCAGCTACTTGGGAGACTGAGGCAAGAGAATTGCTTAAGCCCAGGAGATGGAGGTTGCTGTGAGCTGTGATGCCATGGCACTCTACCCAGGGGGACAGCTTGAGGCTCTGTCTCAAAAAAAAGAGGGTGAGCCTAAGAGTTTGAGGTTGCTGTGAGCTATGACTCCGTGGCAACACAAGACTAAAAAAAAAAAAGAATCCAGGTCCAGGAAAGCCATAGGTGCAGGTTGAGGATGCTGGAAAAGAATGGACTAGAAGGCAGAATTGCACTGTGGTATGTGGGATTTCACATGTGGGTCTTAGCATTTTCTAGGCTCTAAGCCTTTTCTCTTTTCTTGTTCCTTTCCGCTAGGGCCCTACGGAAGGCCCTGACCCACCTGGAAATGAGGCGAGCTGCCCGCAGGCCCAACTTGCCACTGAAGGTGAAGCCAACGCTGATAGCAGTGCGGCCCTCAGTCCCTTTACCTCCACCTTCGCATCCTGCCAGCACCAATGAGCCCATTGTTCTAGAGGATTGAGCATCTATGGGGAAGGGAGGCAGGCAGAAAGGTAGAGGGTGGGTGCCCAGGGCACCCAAACCTTCCTTCCCTTTAGCATCAAAGGGAGTGAGAAGTGAGGGAGGGAGGGAGCAATTGAGTGTGTCCCTGGAGGGGTTGGGCGCCCTCTGGTGTTACCACCTTGAGACTTGTTCCCTTTCCCATGCCTCTCCATGCTTGGTGATGGAGGGCAGACTGCAGGAACTTGGCCCATGTGGAAACCTAGCCTGTTTTGAGGGGTAGGACCCACAGTTGTCTCAGACAGTTTGGGGGGGAGGGTTTTTTAATTTTTTAAAAATTTTGCCTCCCTTTGTGAAAGGGGTTGGGGGAAGAGTAAACAGATATCAGGTGGTAGTACCTGTTTGGGGGAGGGGGGCGTGCACTGCCATGTCTATCTTTTTTTTTTTTTTTTCCTAATTGGGGGTATCTCTTTCTGTCCGGTGTCCGGACTTTCCTAATTGGAGTTTGAGGCCTCTAAGCTGGCATCAGCCCCAGGCCATGCTCACTCTCTCCTTCCCTCCGCCTTTTGTACGCCAGTTCTCAGAAATAAAGATCTTTTGTCCGTTTTTTTAACCTTGGATTCTGTAATTGGTTCTTATAGTAACAAATAAAAAGCTGTTTTCTTCAGCTTCTTCTGGCTCAGCTGTTCTCTGCCATGGGGGTGTGTGTGTGTGTGTGTGTTGAGGGTATCTTTGAGAGGGAAAATAAAGAACAACAAAGGAGGTACAGATGGTGCTTGCCCTGGGAACAGCTTTATGAGATTCGTCCTGGACAAGGCAGCAGTCTTGTGAGATCCAAACTGTCCCTTATTTTCCAGTGGTGCTGAAACCCAAGCACCATCTTGGCCTAGATTCATTCCAAGGACTTAGGATGAGTTGTCTCCCCAGATGGCTAGTGGCCGCCTTCTATAGGAAGGAGGCGTTAGGTTGTTTCTTCCTGTTATTCCCCTTTCCCTTTTCATAAGGGGATTCTGAAAGTTGCTGGCAGCCAGGGTAAGATGTAGCTCACCTCAGTGTTTGTGTGTGGGAAGATCATAGTAGGATCTTTCTTTTTTTTTTTTTTTTGTAAGACGCAGAGTCTCACTTGTTGCCATGGTGTCATAGTCATAGCTCACAGCAACCTCCAGCTCTTGGGCTTAGGCAATTTTCTTGCCTCAGCCTCCCAAGTAGCTGGGACTATAGGCACCTCCACAACCACAAATACCCAGCTATTTTTTGTTGCAGTTTGGCTGGGGCTGGGTTCAAACCTGCCACCCTTGGTATATGGGGTTGGCACCCTACTCACTGAGCCACAGGCAGTGCCCGGTCATGGTAGGATCTTAACCACCTAGCTCTATAGTGTATTTATATGCTGTTGCTTCAGGATCCCCAAGGCCAGCCAGCCTCAGCACTTGCCTTGCTACCTGGGTCCACTATAGTGCCATTTCCTTTCTGTCATGTTTAAATTTGGGAGACAGAGATTAGATTCCTGAGTTGGCACCCAATAAGAACACCTTAGGAGAGAGGAAAAGTTCAGTCCTACTATGTGTTCCTTGGGTACTTCCTTTTATTTTTTAAATTTCATTTTAATTTTTTTAGAGACAGAGTCTCACTCTGTTGCCCAGGCTGAAGTGGGATCATAGCTCTTGGCAAAAGCAAATTCCTGAGCTCAAGTGATCCTTCTGCTTTGGTCTCAAGAGTGTTCTGATTACAAGTGTGAACCAAGACACTCAGCCCTTTGGGTACTTCCTTTACAGATGGGGAACAGTCTTAAGTTCTTTTTTTTTTTTTTCTTCCGTTCTGACTTGCTGAGATTAGAGATCTTAGTATGTCTGACTCAGGTCTACTGCTTTTTGCATAACTAGAAGCTATGGGTTGGTAGCAGTATGAGCTGCTAAGCTCCATCTGACAGTCCCTATGCCTAGAGGCTCCCACCTTTTGTACTCCCTGTCCTGAGCTTACACCTTGGTGGTATGGGAAGGAACTGAACACTGTATCAGTATGGGGGCGGCAGCACTTTCTCTGTCCAATGTGAAGGAGTTAAGGAAATTTTACCCCCAAATATGACTACTTAACATAATATTTTGGGCAGTGCCTGTAGCTCAGTTGGTAGGGTGCCAGCCACATAACACTGAGGCTGGTGGGTAGGAACCCTGCCTGGGCCAGCTAAAACAATGACAACTGCAAGAAAAAAACAGCTGGGTGTTGTGGTGGGTGCCTGTAGTCCCAGCTACTTGGGAGGCTGAAGCAAGAGAATCGCTTAAGCCCAAGAGTTGGAGGTTGCTGTGAGCTGTGATGCCACGGCATTCTACCCAGGGCGGCATCTTGAGGCTGTCTCAAAAAAAGAAAAAAAGAATATTTTGAATTAAAGGCCGTTCACAATCAGAAAGGTATCTGACAATCATTGAGACATGGGGGAATCATTCTTTTGGTTCTCCCCATGCGCATGGTATTTGGCAAAAAACCCAACTTTCTCTTATTAATTGTGAGTTGCTCTTTCAGCGAACCAACCAAGGGAAAAAGGGAGAGTTTCACCGTGATCTCTACAAATGTCTTCATTCAGTTGCCATCGTAGTAGGTTCCCTTGCACTGGCTCGAAGCGGGCAGGTGGTTCTGATGCCTACTAAGTACACCACGCTGTCCCACTACCGCGGAATGAGTCTGCCTCACCGGCACCGCAACTATCTGGCCGAGGCCTCCAGGAGTTTAGAAGGTGCCCGGCGGGGGCAGAGCTCTCCAACCAGGGATAGGAAGCGGTCACCGAGCACCAGTTTAGAAGATGAGGCAGGGGGCAAAGGAAGAGAGTAACATCCTAGAGTAGTTGAGAGTCCAGGGACAGCCCTGGTTTCCGTGGAGCAAAGGATCGAAAGCCGTCCACCGCCCTCTAGTAAATATAGGGCGCAGGGTGCAGCGCCCAGGCCTCCATTGCCGGGTGAAGGAAAGCGCAGCAGGAACGCGACCAGCTGGCTAGGAGAAGCTGGGAGCTGCCACCCATCATACAAGGACCTTGTCTACTTTGGGGCTGCTTTATGAATATTCATGATTCTTTGGGCCAATCAACGCCTGAACAGCTCCGAGCACACCAATCGGCTTACTGAATGTGGATAAGCTTCGTAGATGGGTGGCTTTTCCTACACTTGATCTTAGCCAAAAGGCGGAGAAGCGATTGGGCGGCTTTTCCTAAAACGAGTGGGTTAGAAACTGAACCTGGAGTCGAAAAACCTCAGTTTCTAGTGGAGAGCGCCATTGGCCGACTTACGTCACTTCCTGTCGGACTGGCGGAAGTTGCTTCCCGGCACGTTGCAATTTGGAGGAGTGAGTTCCGGCGGTGAAGGCGGTGGTTGTATTTTCTCGGTACTGGAGAGTAGCTATGGCGGCGCTGGATTCAGATGTCGAATCACTGCCGCGTGGGGGTTTCCGCTGCTGCCTCTGTCACGTTACGACAGCCAACCGTAAGCGGTGGCTAGTGAGGGGGGTGGTTCGGGCTTTCGTTTAATGGCCCTAGCGAACGTTAGGGCTATAGATCCTGTCAAGTGGATTGGTAAGGTCACATACCTCCGTTTTCACTCCGCACGTCCGAGGAATTGGAGAGTGGGGAAAGCCCCAACTTATTACACCCATCCTTCCCAGTACAGGAAATCTTCACTACGAAAATTTCATTATTCTGTTTCCTCTTCAGCCATCGTCTTTTGGACATCTTCTCTGTGCCCAGTATTTTGCTGGTCTTTAGGGTGGGGGAGGGGGTTCGGAGATGAAGGAGCTCGCTATCTAAATGTTGAGACAGTGTTTCAGTGTTTTACAGATAGGTTTGGAGAGCTGTGGGACTACGGAGAAGGCGGTATAATTATTAAGTTAGGGAAGCCCTACAGAGGACCTACCCAAACGCAGGGATGGGTGAAATAAGGGGCAGGAACGGAGCATAAGGTGCCAGTGAGAAACAGGCAGAAGGTGGGTTTGGAAAAGTAGACAAGGTCCTTGTGTGATGAGGAAAGGAGCTCAATGAATCCTGAAATTCCACTTCTGAAGTCTGGAATCATAATCTTCCCTAAATGGTCTTCCATTCTTGTTTTTCTCTGTGAATGGCACTACCATTATTTCCCAGTAGGGCAAGCTAGAAACCCAGGCATCTTTCTTGGTCCCACATTTACTTGGTGACATAAAATAGCTGACTTGTAATAAAAATAATAACAACGTCTAGTTTTTCCACATTTTCCATGTACCAGAGTCTCTATTAAGTACTGTATGTGAATAATGGGCATGTGGTAGGTACTATTATTCTCACCATTTTATATCTGAGGAAATTGTTGCATAGACAGAGAAGTTAAGTAACTTGGCCAAAATCTCACACAGCTTGACGGAGCTGGAATTTGAACTTGGGTAGTACGATTTCAGGTCCTGAAATCACTCTACCATAGCCAGAGATGATTTATGAGGAATAGTCCAGAGTTCTGATTCATTTAGTTCTTCTGTAAATGACCTGGAAAAATTACCTGTTAATTTATTTGCACTTCTCATACTGCTCTACTTAGCACATACATATGGTGTAAGAAATACTTGTAGTATAGCCAATTCTTCTGGGAACCACTTACAGAATGGATGATCTAGACAGATGGACAAGAGAGGAAGATGGGCCCAGTGAGGTGGATCACGCCTGTTATCCTAGCACTCTGGGAGGCCAAGGCATGTGGATTGCCTGAGCTCACAGGTTCTAGACCAGCTTAAGCAAGAGTGAGACCCTTCCTCTAAAAATAGCTGGGCGTTGTGGTGGGCGCCTGTAGTCCCAGTTACTTGGGAGGCTGAGGCAAGAGAATCGCTTGAGCTTAAGAGTTTGAAGTTGTTGTGAGCTATGAAGCCATGGCACTCTACTGAAGGTGACAGAGTAAGACTCTGTCTCAACAAAAAAAAAAAGGAAGATGAAAGGAACCAGGACTTTGTTTATTCAAAAGTCACCCTTCTTGGCTCGGCGCCTGTGGCTCAAGCGGCTAAGGCGCCAGCCACATACACCTAAGGTGGCGGGTTCGAATCCCAGCCCGGGCCCGCCAAACAACAACGATGGCTGCAAAAGTCACCCTTCTGTGACTTGGAATGATCAGTAGGATTTAGGCATGCAAAGAGCAAAGGCAGGCACACTAAAGAGTGATTTGGATGTTTTTGTCTCACACTTGTTTTTTTGCAGGACCCAGTCTGGATGCCCATTTAGGAGGACGAAAGCACCGGCACCTGGTAGAACTACGAGCTGCAAGAAAGGCCCAGGGACTTCGAAGTGTGTTTGTTAGTGGCTTTCCTAGGGATGTAGATTCTGCTCAGCTCTCTGAGTATTTCCAGGCATTTGGACCTGTGGCCAGTGTTGTCATGGACAAGGACAAGGTAGAGTGAATGGTTCTAGGGGTCAAGAATGAGTCAGATGTGCTGTATACCAAAGGAGACAAGAGAGAGAAACCTGAAAACTATTTGGGCTGGTTCCTAATGTGCCTTGTCTTTGATAGATACCACAGTACTTGGGCTAGTCTAGTTTTGTGAGCTTCTCACATTTCTATTTTCTTGGATTTTAGGATTTTTTTTTTTTTTTGAGACAGAGCCTCAAGCTATCCCCCTGGGTAGAGTGCCATGGCATCACGCTCACAGCAACCTCCAACTCCTGGGCTCAAG
>NW_003852535.1:3787828-3789039 GCF_000181295.1 Otolemur garnettii
CTCAAAAAAAAAAAAAAAAAAAATTCACTGTTGCCGAGCTTTGTTCTTAAGTCAAATTATAGTTCTGAGGCTGCAATGTAGTTAGGTAGGCATGGCTTAGGTCAGTGATTCTCAGCCTGTGGGTTGCGACCCACAGAAACCGTATTAAAGTCTTGTGGCATCAGGAAGGTTGAGAACCACTGGCTTAGGTGATCCCAAATATTCTCAGTAGCCCAGGTCATCTTTCAGGATCAGGTGGGGTCTGTTATTCTTGAGGATTGCATTCAGCAAGTGAACTACAAAAGGAGTTTAATTTTTCTCGTCTAATAAGAAGTCCAGACCTGAGTAGTCCAGGATTTTGCTGCTTTCCTGTACTGTCATTATTGGCGCGTGCCTTTTACTTCATAGTTATAATACTGCTGCTTCTGAATCTTTAGGCAAAAAGGGGCAGATTGAAAAGCAAAATATAAGAGGCTAGCTCCAGCTGGGTCTGACTCCCCTCCTTTTTGTTTATTTCTGAGGAAAATACTCTTTTTAGGGGCAGCACCTGTGGCTTGGTGAGTGGGGCACTGGCCCCGTATACCAAGAGTAGCAGGTTCAAAGCTGGTTCTGGCCAAACAACAACAACAACAAAAAAAAATAGCCTGGCGATGTGGTGGGTGCCTATAGTCCCAGCTACTCAGGAGGCTGAGGCATGAGAATCACCAAAGCCCAAGAGCTGGAGGTTGCTGTGGGCTGTGATGCCACGGCACTCAACCTAGGGTGACAGAGTGAGACTCTGTCTCAAAAAAAAATAAAAGACTCCTTTCAGAGGCCTTCTCAGAAGACTTCATATATCTCTGTGGCCAGAACTCTTATCATATGGTTACTCCTAGCTGTAGGTAAGCCTTGAAAATAAGGTTTTGTTAGCCGGTCACTTTGCCTTTCTGAACAAAATGGGGGCTCTTGTAATTAGAAATGGAGAATATACTTTGGTGGGCAGTTGGCTGTATCTGTTCCAGGATACTGCTTCAGGAAGCTCTATGTCCCCATTTTTGTTGATACTTATGTTAATTGGAAAGAATGGTATTTATTTATTATTATTATTATCTTTTTAAGAGACAGACTCTCACTTTATTGCCCTCTGTAGAGTGCTTTAGTGTCACAGCTCACAGCAACCTCCAACTCCTGGGCTTAGGTGATTCTCTTGCCTCAGCCTCCTGAGTAGCTGGGACTAAGGAATGGTATTTTCT
>NW_003852535.1:3791060-3794192 GCF_000181295.1 Otolemur garnettii
AAAAAAAAAAAAAAAAAACCAAAACTTGAGAGGCAGTAACAAGTTACTTAACTTCTTTGAATTTCAGTTTCAAAATGGAAATACTAATACATACCTCTTCATTGTCTTATGAGCCTTAGCAATAGTTTATGTGAACTCCTTGGTTTATAATAAACTTTCAACAAATGGTAGCTGTGGCTGGGGATGGTGGTATTGAGAGGAGAAAAATGGGTAGGAGGTAGGCTTCTGAATTTGCTATTCTTGCCCTTCCTGATGCCATCTAATAAGGTTCTTGAGCGAAATATGCATAAACACAAGGCTAAGTAAAGGGACACCTAATTCTAGCTGGGGCTTTGTTTGGAAACCTGATATTGAGCTGCAGTCAGTGAGTGGTGATTTCTCAGTCATACAGCTGGCCTGGGCATCTCCAAGTTGCTGCGTTTGTCCTTGACTTTACCTCAGTTCTTTGCTCTGTTTGGTGTAAGGCCCATGTAGTGGTGACTCTCTTGCCCCTGTTAATTTTTATATACAGTATAAGGTAAAAGTCTGACATCATTCCTTTGTATGAGGCATACAGTTGTCCTAGTACCATTTGTTGCTAAGACTGTTCTTTTCTCATTCATTGGTCTTGGCACCCTTGTTGAAACTCAGTAGACTGTAGATAAAAGGGTTTCTTTCTGGGTCTCCATCCCATTCCTTTTTTTTTTTTTTTTTTTTTTGAGACAGAGCCTTAAGCTGGCCCCCTGCGTAGAGTGCTGTGGTATCACAGCTCACAGCAACCTCCAACTCAAGCGAGTCTCCTGCCTCAGCCTCCCAGGTAGCTGGGACCACAAGCGCCCAACACAGCACCCAGCTATTTTTTGGTGGCAGCCGTAATTGTTGTTTTGGCCGGCCCAGGCTGGATTTGAACCTGCCACCTTAGGTGTATATGGTTGGTGCCTTAGCCACTTGAGCCACAGGCGCCGAGCCCATCCCATTCCTTTCTTCTCAATGTCTATCTCTATGTCAGTATCACACTGTTTTGATACTATAGCAGGTACCTTTCTTTTTTTTGCAGTTTTTGGCGGGGGCTGGGTTTGAACCCAACACCTCTGGCATATGGGGCTGGCGCCCTACTCCTTTGAGCCACAAGACGCCACCCAGCAGGTACCTTTTTATAAACAGGATGAGGGTCTAGTTTTAGCACTGGAGAGGGATATAAAAGGATATGGACTGCTTTTTTGCCCCTAAGCAGTCATGTTTTTCCTGCCCCTGCTAATACTTTACCACTTTTCCTTTAAAAAAATATGATCCCGGACAGCGCCTGTGGCTCAAAGGAGTAGGGCACAGGCCCCATATGCTAGAGGTGTTGGGTTCAAACTCGGCCTTGGCCAAAAAGTGCAAAAAAAAAAAAAAAAGGCCCAGTGAATATCATTGAACTCAGTCAAATCTAGCAACTTGGCTATCATATTGCTTTTATTCCTAGACGGCAAGTTTCTTTTTTTTGTTTTTTTGAGACAGAGACAGAGTGCTATGGCATTGTAGCTCGCAGCAACCTCAAAGTCTTGGGTTCAAGTGATTTTCTTCCCTCGTTTTTTTTTTGCAGTTTTTGGCTGGGGCTGGGTTTGAACCCGCCACCTCCAGCATATGGGGCCAGCGCCCTACTCCTTTGAGGCACAGGTGCTGCCTACCCCCTCAGTTTTTTATTTTTAGTAGAGCTAGGGTCTCACTCTTGCTCAGGCTGGTCTCAAACTGCTGAGCTCAAGTGATCCACCAACCTCAGTCTCCTAGAGTGCTAGGATTACAGGTATGAAATACCTCGCCTGGCCAGGTGGTAAATTTCTTAAGTTTAGGGTTTATGTGTTTATATTTACTATATAGTGTTCATTGTGTGGATTCTTAATGATAGAAGGATGGAATTAAACCAGGACAAATTAGGAGGTTTGCTACAGTGTAAACTGCGAACATGGCATTGGGAAGAGTAGGGGGACAATAAAATAGGTAAAATGAGATTTTTAGAGGCAGACTGGGGTGAGAATCAAATGTGTAGAATAGGAATGAAAGAGTGAATTGCTTTTCTAAATATTTCCCCTGTTGTTACAAAAACAAATATTCCTGAGTTTTTGGTATAGTCTCCATTTCAAAGATTATCATTTACTGTCAGACCATGAGCTTAAATTCTTGCTTCCAAAACCATCAACCTTGCCTCTGTTGTGGTTTGCCAGGGAGTGTTTGCCATTGTGGAGATGGGGGACATGGGTGCTCGGGAGGCCATCTTATCACAGTCCCAGCACCGTCTGGGAGGACATCGTCTGCGTGTCCGGCCAAGGGAGCAGAAGGAGTTCCAGAGCCCGGCCTCCAAATCCCCCAAAGGAGTGGCCCCTGACAGTCAGCAGCTGGCCAAAGCACTAGCAGAGGCCCCAGATGTTGGGGCACAAATGGTAAAACTTGTGGGGCTGAGGGAGCTGTCTGAGGCTGAGCGGCAGCTTCGGAGCCTCGTGGTAGCCCTGATGCAGGAGGTCTTCACAGAGTTCTTCCCTGGTGAGTCACCGCCCTGCTGTGTCAGCCTACTCCGTGCTTCACTCCCTCATGTCTGTGTTGCAGTCCTCCATTGGCTAGAGTGTTTGTTTGATTGCTTTTCCATCTTTGTACCCTATTATGTTCTTCCACTTCCTTCCTTCCTGATGTCTCTTGACCCCTATTCTCTGTTTGGCATCCAGGCTGTGTGGTCCATCCTTTTGGCTCTTCCATAAATAGTTTTGATGTCCATGGCTGTGATCTTGACCTGTTCTTGGATCTGGGTGACTTGGAAGAGCTCCAGGTAAGTGGCCAGGGAGGCAGGTGGGAAGAGTCAGTGGGATGGCCATGTGACAGGTCCATTGGTTCCTCATGTGTAAAATGGGAATAATAGGGCTGACTTGAAAGGGTTGTTGTAATTGGGGAAATGCAAATATGGATTATGGGCTGGGCGCCTATAGCTCAACCGGCTAAGGCGCCAGCCACGTACACCTAAGGTGGCAGGTTCGAATCCCCAGCTCAGCCCCGCAAAACAACAATGATGGCTGCAACCAAAAAATAGCCGGCGCTGTGGCGGGCGCCTGTGGTCCCAGCTACTTGGGAGGCGGAGGCAGGAGACTCGCTTGAGCCCAGGAGTTGGAGGTTGCTGTGAGCTGT
>NW_003852535.1:3794212-3795706 GCF_000181295.1 Otolemur garnettii
GCTGTAATGCCACGGCACTCTACCCAGGGGGACAGCTTGAGGCTCTGTCTCAAAAAAAAAAAAGCAAATATGGATTATGGGCCTTAGCTGGGATGAAAATGAATAAATGAACTGACACGGGACAGATGGTAATTGTAATAGGATAAAAAACAGATTTCACAGGCGGCACCTGTGACTCAAAAGGGTAGGGTGCTGGCCCCATATGCTGGAGGTGGCAGGTTCAAACCCGGCCCCAGCCAAAAAAAAAAAGTCTTCAAAATGGTGTATATAATATGACCTTATTTTGTAAAAAAAAAAAAAAAAGGACATATGTTAAGATAATTTTGGGGTTTTTGCTTATCTGTATTTACTTTTGTGTGTGTATAAATTTATGAGGTACAAGTGTAGTTTTGTTACATGCGTAGATTGCATACTGGTGAAGTCATGGGTTTTAGGGTATAGGTATCTGTCACACAAATAACATACATTGTACCCATTAAGTAATCTCTCATTAACTCTTACCTCTTTTATTCTTACTCTAACTTTTTTTTTTTTTACTTTTATTAGACATAGTCTAACTCACTTTGTTGCCCTCAATAGAGTGCCATGATGTCATAGCTCACAGTAACCTCAACTTCTTGGACTTAAGTGATCCTCTTGCCTCCGCCTCCCAAGTAGCTAGGACTACAGGTGCCTGCAAATTTTTGGAGGCGGGGGCCTCTCTCTCTTTTTTTTTTTTTTAATTAAGTCATAACTGTGTATGTTAATGCAATTATGGGGTACAGTGTGCTGGTTTATATACAATTTGAAGTACTTTCATGAAACTGGTTAACACTGCATTTTTTTTTTTTTTTTGAGATGGAGCCTCAAGCTATCCCCCTGGGTAGAGTGCCATGGCGTCACGTTCACAGCAACCTCCAACTCCTGGGCTCAAGCGAGTCTCCTGCTTCAGCTTCCCAAGTAGCTGGGACTAGAGGCGCCCGCCACAGCGCCCAGCCAGGTTCAGCCATCATTGTTGTTTGGTGGGCCTGGGCTGGAGATTCGAACCCGCCACCTTAGGTGTATGTGGCTGACGCCTTAGCCGCTTGAGCCACAGGTGCCGAGCCAACACTGCATTTTTTTACTTTTTTTTTTTATTTTATTTTTTAGAGATAGAGTCTCACCTTATCGCCCTTGGTAGAGTGTCGTGGCATCACAGCTCACAGCAACCTCCAGCTCTTGGGCCTAGGCAGTTCTCTTGCCTTAGCCTCCCGAGCAGCTGGAACCACAGGCGCCCATCACAGTGCCCGGCTATTTTTTGTTGCTGTTTGGCTGGGGCCAGGTTTGAATCTGCCACCCTCGGTATATGGGGCCGGCGCCCTACCCACTGAGCCACTGGCACCACCCACCTTCACTGCATTTTCTTAGTTGTGTTAAGATATGGGTTTGGGCTCGGCGCCTATAGCTCAACCGGCTAAGGCGCCAGCCACGTACACCTAAGGTGGTGGGTTCGAATCCCCAGCCCGGACCCGCCAA
>NW_003852535.1:3796264-3806765 GCF_000181295.1 Otolemur garnettii
CTCCTGGGCTTAGGTGATTCTCTTGCCTCAGCCTCCCAGATAGCTGGGACTACAGGTGCCCACCACAGCTCCCGGCTATTTTTTTTGTTGCAGTTTGGCCAGGGCCAGGCCCTAACCCACCACCCTCCGTACATGGGGCCGGTGCCCCATTCCCTGAGCCATAGGTGCCACCCCCCCCTTTTTTTCTTTTGAGACAGAGTCTCACTCAGTCACCCTAAGTAACTCATGCCTGTAATCCTTGCACTTTGGGAGCCCAAGGCAGAAGGATCACTTGAAGCCAGGAGGTTGAGACCAGCCTGGGCAATAGAGCAAAACCCTATTTCTGTAATAGAGCAAAATAAGAAAAATTAGCTGGGCATGGTGGATTGTGCCAATAGTCCCAGCTATCTGGGAGTGGGGCACTGGCCCCATGTATGGAGGGTGACGGGTTCAGGCCCAGCCCTGGCCAAACTGCAACAAAAATTAGCCAGGCATTATGGTGGGCGCCTGGCATCATAGGCAAGTGCCCTGGCATCATAGCTCACAGCAACCTCAAACTCTTGAACTCAAGTGATCCTCTTGCCTCAGCCTCCCAAGTAGCTGGGACTATAGGTGCTTGCCACAGCACCCAGCTATTTTTTAGAGATGGGGTCTTGCTCTGGCTCAGGCTGATCTCGAACCTGTGAGCTCTGGCACTCCACCCTCCTCGGCCTCCCAGAGTGCTAGGATTACAGGCACGAGCCATGGAAAGGGTTATTAATTTTTTTGTGAGACAGGATCTTGTTCTGTTGCCTTGGCTGGGCTGCAGGGGCATGATCATAGCTCACTTCAGCCTCAAACTCCTGGGTTTAAGTAATTTTCCTGCCTCAGTCTCCCAAATAGCTGAGACTATTGGCACAATCCACCATGCCCAGTTAATTTTTCTTATTTTGCTCTATTATAGAAATAGAGTCTTGCTCTATTGCCCAGGCTGGTCTCAACCTCCGGGCTTCAAGTGATCCTTCTGCCTTGGGCTCCCAAAGTACAAGGATTACAGGCATGAGTCACCCCACTTGGTTAATTTTTTTTAAAAGATCTTGCTTTTGTCCAGACTGGTTTCAGAATCCTGACTTTAACAGTTGGAAACCCATGGTGGGGAGGAGTTGTCAGGGAAAACAAATTGTCCCTCATCCCACTCCACTGGGATGTGA
This sequence comes from Otolemur garnettii, assembly GCF_000181295.1. Classification (NCBI taxonomy): domain Eukaryota; kingdom Metazoa; phylum Chordata; class Mammalia; order Primates; family Galagidae; genus Otolemur; species Otolemur garnettii. Next base: position 3,797,434 of record NW_003852535.1, read on the forward strand.
CTTTAAGTGATCCTGCCTCAGCCTTCTAAAGTGCTGGGATTACTGGCATAAGCCTTTCACAAGACTTTTATCTATAGTCCATACTCTAATTTTGTCAGCTGTCTTGACAGTGGACAGTTACATTGTCTCTTTAATCTTCTTTAATCTGGAATAGTTTCTTTGCCTTTCTTTGTCTTTCATGGCAATAACATATTTGGAGAATATGGATCATTTATTTGTGAAATTAAAAGCTTATTTTCTTTTTTTTTTCTTCAAGATGGCTTCTTGCTCTTGCTCAGGCTGATCTTGAATTCCTAAGCTCAAGCAATTCACCTGCCTTGGCCTCCCAAAGTTCTAGGATTATAGGCATGAGCCACTGCACCTGGCCTTTAATTTAATTTATTGATTAATTGAGACAGAGTCTCACTTTGTTGCTCTGGGTTAGAATGCCATAACTTCATAGCTCACAGCAACCTCAAACTCTGGCTCAAGCGATCCTCTTGCCTCAATCTCTCAAATAACTGGGACTACAGGTGCCTGCCACAATGCCCGGCTATATTTTTTGGTGCAGTTGCCATTTTAGCTGGCCCAAGCCATGTTTGAACCCGCCAGCCTTGGTGTATGTGGCTGGTGCTCTACCCACTGGGCTACGGGTGCCACTTGGCAATTTTTTTTAAGAAACAGGGTCTTACCCTTGCTCAGGCTGGTCTCAAACTCCTGAGTTCAAGCAGTCCACCCACCTCAGCCTCCCAGAGTACTAGCATTACAAGTGTGAACTACCATACACCGTCTCTTTATTTTAATTTTAACAAAATGTTGCTGTGAGGACTAAATGAATTAATACATGTAAAGCCCCTTAGATTGGGGGCTTGTACCTAATAAACCAGGGACAAGGATGTTCCCTGGTTTGGGAATAGCATGAGAGGCATTCACTGACTTTATTTCCATCTACAGCCAACCCCAAAGCCTCCAGAATCTCCATCCTTGGACTCGGCCCTTGCTTCCCCACTGGATCCTCAAGCCCTGGCCTGTACCCCAGCCTCTCCTCCAGACTCACAGCTTCCAGCTTCTCCTCAAGACTCTGAAGCCCTGGACTTTGAAACCCCTTCCTCTTCTCTGGCACCCCAGACTCCGGATTCTGCTTTGGCCTCTGAGACCGTCGCCTCTCCCTTGTCCCTGCCTCCAGCCTCACCACTCCAGGAGGACAGAGGAGAAGGAGACCTGGGAAAGGCATTGGAACTAGCAGAGGCTCCAAAGGGGGAGAAGACAGATGGGGGAGCAATGCTGGAGCTAGTGGGATCCATTCTCCGGGGCTGTGTCCCTGGGGTGTACCGAGTCCAAACTGTACCCTCTGCCCGGTGCCCTGTGGTCAAGTTCTGTCATCGACCTTCAGGTCTCCATGGTGACGTCTCCCTCAGTAACCGGTACCTTTGTTTGGGGGCGGTGGTTGGGGAAGGCCAGCTGAGAGTTCTGGGGTGGTTGAGGAGAGAGTTGTTCCTGGCTTGGGATGTTCCTATACCTGCTGAGTCTTGAATTTGTCCTTGTTTGGTTCCATTCCTCTTTCTGTCACTTATCTCTTTTTGTTTGGTTTCCATTTCAATTTTGTAATGGATGTACCTTGGAATACCATTTTTAAGGGATATAGAAAAAGTTCTGTGGTTGAATAAATTTGGGAAGTATATGAAGTTAAATGCAAACCAGGTTTCTCTCTCCCCTCTCTCTCTTCTGCTTCCCCTTTCTCTCCGTTTTTCCTTTTCTCCCTTTCTCCCTTTCTCCCCCCTTCCTGTCTTTGTTTCTTTGCATATTAAGGGCTATGAGCAATCTTATAAGAAGGTGCTCTGTGAATGTTTAAAATGGACATATTGTGGTGGTGCCTGTGGCTCAAAGGCGTAGGGCGCTGGCCCCATATGCCGGAGGTGATGGGTTCAAACATGGCCCCGGCCAAAAACTGCAAAAAAACCCCAAAAACCAAACAAACAAAAAAATGGACATATTGGATGTAGTGGTTCCCAAACTCATTTGATGTTCTTTTGTACCTCCTCTCGTAAAACCAGTGTTCATCAGTACTTTGGAAAACACTGCTTTGGCCTTATTCCAGCTGGCTCCTATTACACAAGTCTGGAGTGAGAGCTGGGAGTGGTAGGTTCCAAGGGTATCTGAGCCCTAACACCCTTATTCCCCCTTTATCCTAGGCTGGCCCTGCATAATTCTCGTTTCCTGAGTCTCTGCTCTGAGCTGGATGAACGAGTCCGGCCCCTCGTGTACACCCTCCGCTGCTGGGCTCAGGGTCGGGGTCTGTCAGGTGAGAATGAATCAGGACAGATGTGGGGCTTAGGTGTCAAGACAGGCAGGGATTCAGGGTGAGAAGGGAGGTAGGTCCAGGCACTGGGGTTGAGAAAGCTGCCAATAAGGGGATCAGAAGCACGTCTGCTCTAACTGGAATTATTAATTATTTACCCAGGGAGTGGCCCCCTTCTCAATAACTACGCCCTGACCTTGCTCGTGATCTATTTCCTTCAGACCAGGAACCCTCCTGTGTTGCCCACTGTGTCCCAGCTCACCCAGAAAGCAGGTAATGTAGCCCAGCTTCCATGCTCTCATTAGCTTTACGTCTCCTCTTTTTTATCACACTTAAGACATACACTAAGCTACCCTGGAGATGAGATCTCTGCTATCATCCCTACTTCTATCCCTCATACCCTCTATCTTCCTGCTTCCGGACTGACCCTCACCTTTTTTACTTTGATAGGTGATGGGGAACAGGTGGAAGTTGATGGCTGGGACTGTAGTTTCCCCAGGAATGCCTCGGGACTGGAGCCCAGCACCAATGTGGAGCCCCTCAGTGAGTTGGGGAGCCTAGTAGAGGGCTGGTAATGATGTTATTCATAGCAGTGGGTAGCAGACATCACACTCACTGTGTGGCAGGCATAGTTCTCATAGTTTGCAACCTTGTGGCATAACTAATATTATTACATGTGTGGCTTGGCGCCTGTGGCTCAAGTGGCTAAGGCGCCAGCCACCTACACCTAAGGTGGTGGGTTCGAATCCAGCCCAGCCCACCAAACAACAATGATGGCTGCAAACAAAAAATAGCCAGGCGTTGTGGCGGGTGCCTGTGGTCTCAGCTACTTGGGAGGCTGAGGCAGGAGACTCGCTTGAGCCCAGGAGTTGGAGGTTGCTGTGAGCTTTGATGCCACGGCACTCTACCCAGGGGGACAGCTTGAGGCTCTGTCTCAAAAAAAAAAAAAAAAAAGAAACCATGTGTTAGAGAAATTAAGTGGTTTGCCCAAAGTTACACTGCTAGCAAGGGAGAAAGTATAACATCTGGGGAAGGATGTTGCTGGGGATATGGAGAGAAAGGCTTGACCTCTTATTTAATCCTTTTGGTTGTTGTTGTTATTGTTGATTTGAAATGGGTCTTGGTGTGTTGCTTAGGCTGGCTTTGAACTCCTGGGCTCAAGGGCTCCTCCTGTGTCAGCCTCCTGAGTAGTTGGGATTACAGGAGTGTGCTACTGTGCCTGACTTGACCTCTTTTGTTTATAGTGTTCAGTGAAGCCTGGCTTCTTGGGACTCTACAGAGCCTGTTGGAAGGGAAAAAGAAAGTTCTGCTAAGGAAATGGCTCTAATGTAGGACCTGTCTCAGTCTCAGTTCTGGCCTCTAGGTGACCCCCTTTCCCTAATCTTCCTCCTCCAGGTTCCTTGCTGGCCCAGTTCTTCTCCTGTGTCTCCTGCTGGGATCTTCGTGGTTCACTCCTGTCCCTGCGGGAGGGTCAGGCACTGCCTGTGGCAGCGGTCCTGTCCTCTAATTCCTGGGAGGGTCTGCGCCTTGGCCCTATGAATCTCCAGGACCCCTTTGACTTGAGTCACAATGTTGCAGCCAATGTCACCAGCCGGATAGCTGGGAGGCTACAGAACTGCTGCCAAGCGGCAGCCAATTACTGCCGAAGCCTCCAGTACCAGCGCCGTTCCTCCCGGGGTCGGGACTGGGGGTTGCTCCCCCTTCTGCAGCCCAGCACCCCAAGCTCCCTGCTGTCTGTCACCCCGATACCCTTACCCCCTGCTCCCTTTCTCCAGCTCACTGCTGCCCTGGTCCAGGTGTTCAGAGAAGCACTGGGGTGCCACATAGAACAGGGAACCAAAAGAACATGGTCAGAAGGAGATGGAACTGAGGAGTCTCCCCAGGGAGGAAGAAGCAAAAGATTGAAACTGGATGGACAGAAAGAGAGCTGTGAGGAGGGGAAAGAGAAGCAGCAAAGACTTGCAGGAGACCATAGTGAAGATGGGGTGGAAGAAATGGTTATAGAGGTTGGAGAGATGGTGCAAGACTGGGCTATGCAGAGCCCTGGGCAGTCGGGGGAGCCACCCCTGATGACCAGAAAGTATCTAGCTGCTGAACTGGCAGAGCAGGGCCCCAAGGGACTTGAGGCAGCCCAAGGAGGGTCTAAGGGTAAGACAGTGAAGGAGGCATCACTCTCTTCAGTGAGCTGGCGCTGCTCCTTATGGCACCAAGTGTGGCTTGGACGGCGGCGTGCCCGGAGACGCTTGCAGCAGCGAACCAAGGAAAGCGGGGCTGGCACAGGAGCAGAGTGGCTAGCAACTGAGGCTCGGGTAACCCAGGAGCTTAGAGGACTGAATAGTGAACAGAGGCCAGAGACTGAGCCCCTCCTGACCTTTGTGGTGTCTGCTTCCCAGGCTGACCAGACACTCACTGTGACCCCACTCCAGGATACCCAAGGCCTGTTTCCTGATCTACATCATTTCTTACAGGTTTTTCTCCCTCAAGCATTTCGAAATCTCCTCAAGTGAAGTCATGGACCCTAAAGGGCAATAAAGCTGCTATTTTAATATAAACACTTCCAGTTTTCTCTAATTTCCACCTGGTAATAATAATCATAATCCTTCCACCCAGTACTTCTTCCATTCCATTCCCCCAAGATCTTTTTTTTTCTTTTGGTCTCAAGCTGCTGCCTTGGGTAGAGTACCGTGGCATCACAGCTCACTGCAACCTCAAACTCTTGGGCTCAAGCGATTCTCTTGTCTCAGCCTCCCAAGTAGCTGGAACTACAGGCGCCCGCCACAACACCCAGCTATTTTTTGGTTACAGCCATCTTTGTTGTTTCCGCGGGCCCGGGCTGGATTCAAACCCGCCAGTTCAGGTGTATGTGGCTGGCGCCTTAGCCGCTTGAGCCAAAGGTGCCCAGCCTGCCCCCAAGATCTTAATGCACCTTTCTTGGACATACCTTGTCTTACCCCTAAAATGGACTTATACCTGTCATCCTCCACCTCAGCAGTCTATTGCTTCCTACCACTTAGCATGCCTTGCAGGGAGTGCATAGGCCTAGCCTGTACCTGGCACACGGGCATAGTTCCTGAAAGATAGTATGGTGGGTGGATTGAGCAGTGCTTTGGGAAAAAAACAAGTTTTCCTCCACATTTATCCTGCTGCTGCAGATCTACGGATGGTGACAGGGATAGAAATTTGGGTTGAGGGTTGTTCATCCTGCCCTTAAATTGGGTAAGAGGTTTTCAAACTTGGACATGGGTAAAAAATCACGAACATCAGAACTGATGTCAGTTCCTACATTGTCAGCCCCTTAAGGGAATAGTCCAGCTTCCTGACAGGTGTCCCTTCCCATTTCAGCTCAAAGGTCTGGTATCTTTTTTTTTTTTTGAGACAGTCACACTTTGTCACCCCCAGTAGAGTGCATTGGCATCACAGCTCACAGCAACTTCAAACTGTTGGGCTCAAGCGATTCTCTTGCCTTAGCCTCCCAAGTAGCTGGGACTACAAGCGCTCTCCACAACGCCTGTCTATTTTTAGAGCTGAGGTCTTGCTCTGGCTCAGGCTGGTCTCAACCCTATTAGCTCAGGCAATCCACCTGCCTTGGCCTCCCAGAGTGCTAGGATTGTTGGCCTGAGTCACAGCGCCGGGCCCTAGTGTCCTTTTGTTGGGACTACAGGCGCCTGACACAACGTCCGGCTATTTTTTTTTTTTCAGGGCAGGGGGCGGGAGGAGTTGTAGTTGTTTGGCACGCCAGGGCTGGATTCGAACCTGCCAGCTCTGGTGTTTGTGGCTGGTGCCTTCACTGCTTGAGCTATAGGCGCCGAGCCCTTAGTGTCCTCTCTTGCAAAGTGGTTTAATGTGAGCAAACCACTTTTGCAGGGGTTTCGTTTTATACTTGGCCCCCTGTTAGATACACGTCCCTCTCTACAAGAAAACCAGACCAGAAACAAAAGGAATTTAGCAAACTGCCATCTGGGTGTAGCAGCTATTTCCCGCTCCTGCGAGTTTCACACAATCATGTGAGGGGCTTGGCAGAACTAACAAGGGATCACTTGTCCCTGGGCAGGCCGGAGGGGTAACCCTCCAGGAGGCCAGCTGCGCTGGGCAGGTCGCTGTGCCACGTAGCCGCGCAGGAGCGGCTGTTCCAGCTGGTTCTCACAGTTTCCACTCCCTCCGCGTTGGGACTCTGATTAGCCCGCTATGCCTAAGGGGGCGGGCCAGCCCAGAACCCCATTGCGCAGGCGCGAGCTTTCTCCGCGACGGCCAGGAAGCCCCGCCCTGTTCTTTTTCTAATTCAGCGCCGCGGGATACTGAACTGTCGTGCGTATGTCTTCTATGTCGTCCTCGCTTTCCGGCTGCTGTTTCTCCACGGCTCTCCCCTTCCCCCCTCCCTTCTCTCCCAGACGGTTTACTTTGCGGCAGCGCCGAGAACCCCACCCCCTTTCTCTGCGGAATCACCATGGCGGCTGGGGTGAGTTTGCCGGCTCTGATGGTCTGGATCGCCCTATCCAGCGCCATCCTTTGCCCAAATGGGGCTAGTCGGCGCCAGAGGAGTTCTGGAGTCAAATGGGGAACTTTTCTGGGTCCTACAGACCATACAATGGAGAGCAGAGTTCCTAGGGCCTGGAGAAGAACTGAGGCTGTGACTTTCAGAGGCCAGAGGTGGAATGGTCTGGGGTAGAGGAGAAAAGAGATGCCTTGTCTGGGTCGTCCGAAGCCTCAAAAAGGGGTTTGGCTTCGTTGCCGCTTTGAGACGTGCGATCTGGCCAGGTTGACGGAACTTCTGTCACCGTTTTATGGGACAACAGGAGACAGGGTGAAGAAGAGGGTCTTTGTGGGCAGGTACGGCTGGCATGGTTAAGGGTCGTCTCCCAGGGAGGTTTGGGAGCGATAGGATTCCCCGGACAGTGAGGTCAAACTGGTGGAACTTCGCTGGCCAAGTTAATAGAGAAGAGAGCACCAGGGAACTCGCTGCGGGACAGAACTGGAGGGATGGAATGTGCGACAAGAAAGGGATTTTTAGGGAGAGGAGTTGATTTTGGAATAGGATATGTCATTCGATATCTCTGGCTATTCCAGGGGAACTTAGAAACCTCTTGGTCCTTGGGTACGTTTTATACAGGGTGATACTTGAAGCGGTGAGCAGCTTAGCAGTAGAGTAGGAAGCACTCAGTAACCGTCAATGAATGAAACAAGGGCTCCAGGAAGGGAGGGGTGTGTGTTTGTAGGCAGATGGCGTCTGATGAAGCTACAAGTTCTAGATTTCTTGGAGATGTATGTGAGGGAAAGAGAATTCTTCTAGAGATGTCCTTAGGGAAGGTCAAATTGTCAACAAGCTTTATTTAGCAGTTGGTGTGTAGTTCTGTTCTTGATATTCTTGGTATTTCAGAAGACTGATGACATGACAGATACTAAAGAACTTGGTTCACAAGAGGGACTGAGTTGAACAGATGGGGATTACTCAGGAAGTCATCTGGGTGGGTGGCATTTAGGACTGAGACCCTTCTATTCACATACATTTTCTCCTTTTCTGGCATAGACCCTGTACACATATCCTGAAAACTGGAGGGCCTTCAAGGCCCTCATTGCTGCTCAGTACAGCGGGGCTCAGGTCCGCGTGCTCTCCGCACCACCCCACTTCCACTTTGGGCAAACCAACCGCACCCCTGAATTTCTTCGTAAATTTCCTGCCGGCAAGGTGAGTTGTGAAGTGGAGAGGGGTCCTAGGATTTCATAACTCTGGAGATGGCTTCTGTCCTTAAAAAGTGGTCACCTCCAAAATAAAGGGTCTTTCCATGTTGTTTTCCTTTATAATTTCAGTGACTTAACTTAAAATATTTTTATTTCGAGTTAATTGTAGAGTCACATGTAGTTGTAATAGATAATACAGAACTATTCAGTCAGTGACTTTGTAAAATTTACAGGCGTACTTGTAATTGTGGTGAAGAGAATGGGTTTTTACCAAATGTTTTAGTATAGATATATCAAGTATCTATTATGAGCAGGCTTTCTTAACTTCAGGGGGCTTATAGGGCTTGGTTTCTGGCTTCCTGCTTATAATTGAGGGATTTTATATGAATATCACATAATACCTGCATCTTTTTGGTTTCCTAGTTCAGATATTGTAAATTCAGATCACAAGGGATGCTAAGTCATTGAAGTATTTTTGGTTTCAGGTAGTATCAAGACTTTGCATAGTAAGGTTGTCAACCTTATGTGAACATTTTTATTCACAGCAGTTAAGTTCCTGGGATTGGCTAGTGAGAGATCCTTGTGTGTTTTACTTTATCTTTTCACTACTTTGTCCCCAGGTTCCAGCATTTGAGGGTGATGATGGATTCTGTGTGTTTGAGAGCAATGCCATTGCCTACTATGGTAATTTGCAGGGATATATGGGAATGGGAGAGTCTGGAGGGGAGGGGTGTAGGAGAGGATGAGGGTGAGCTGGAGTGGACAAGGAAGAATTCTTGGTGACTAGAACTTATATTGGTATAACCCCAGCGTTATGACCTTTGTGTTCTACCCCTGCAGTGAGCAATGAGGAGCTACGGGGGAGTACTCCAGAGGCAGCAGCCCAGGTGGTACAGTGGGTGAGCTTTGCTGATAGCGACATTGTGCCCCCAGCCAGTACCTGGGTGTTCCCTACCTTGGGCATCATGCATCACAACAAACAGGTAAGTTTTGGAAGTTGGGGAGAAGCCAGGGGCAGGGATGTCATCAGTTTCTGCTTCTGAGTGTTGGGAGTCAGAAATAAAATAGGTTTCATAAAGGGGTGCCAAGAATATGTGGACAATGAGAAGACATAATTTAGGGGTGTAAGTTTGGTGCAATGAGTAATTAATAGTATCTAGGTTCTTTGTCAGATCAGGTGGTAGTGGTATATGTTATGAATGGTTGGAAGAGAGATTTCTGCTATAGAAAATTTATACCAAATGAGGAGTGGTTAGACTAGATGACACTTTGAAGATTCTTTCTAAAAGTTCAAAGGAAAGGCTTGGCGCCTGTGGCTCAAGCGGCTAAGGCGCCAGCCACATACACCTAAGGTGGTGGGTTCGAATCCATTCTGGGC
>NW_003852535.1:3809712-3811954 GCF_000181295.1 Otolemur garnettii
CCGTCGTTGTTTGGCAGCCCCGGCTGGATTTGAACCCGCTAGCTCAGGTGTATATAACTGGTGCCTTAGCTGCTTGAGCCACAGGCACCGAGCCAGCTTATTTATTTATAGTTTGTTTTTGTTGTTGTTTTTTTTTTTTTTGACCAGGGCAAGGTTTGAACCTGCCACCTCTGGTATATGGGGCTGGTGCCCTACTCCTGAGCCACAGGCATCGCCTCTTATTTATTTATTTATTTATTTAGAGACAGAGTCTCACTTTGTCACCCTTTGGGAGAGTGCCGTGGTGTCACAACTCATAGCAACCTCCAACTCTTGGGCTTAAGTGATTCTCTTGCCTCTGCCTCCCCGGTAGCTGGGGCTATAGGTACCAGCCAGGACACCTGGCTATTTTGTTGCAGTTCTCACTGCTGTTTTTAGCTGGCTGGGGCCAGGTTCGAACCCGACACCCTCAGTATATGAGGCCGCCGCCCTACCTACTGATCCACAGACACTGCCCTATTTATTTATTTATTTATTTATTTTGGAGACAGAGTGTCAGTATGTCACCCTTGGTAGAGTGCCGTGTTGTTCACAGCTCACAACAACTTCAAACTCTTGGGCTTAAGTGATTCTCTTGCCTTAGCCTTCCAAGTAGCTGGGACTACAGGCGCCTCCCACAATGCCTGGCTATTTTTTTGGTTGTAGTTGTTGTTGTTTGGCAGACCCAGGCTGGGTTTGGACTCACCAGCTCTGGTGTATATGGCTGGCACCCTAGCCACTGAGCTATAGGCGCCAAGCCAGGATCTGAGCTTTTTAAATTGATTTTTATTGACATGTGAAATTTAGAAGATTGGAAACAATAGATCTGAAGTGGTTTTGTGAAGTAGCTGGACAGTGTAATTCTTATGAAGTAGATTGATAGTAAATAGAAGATGTCCCCAAACATCTGTAAAATTGGACTGGGCAGGCAGCTCCTGTAGCTCAGTGGGTAGGGGGCTGGCCACATACACTTGGGCTGGTGGGTTCGAACCTGGCCAGGGCCTGCTAAAACAACAATGACAATTGCAAGAAAAAAAAGCTGGGCATTAGGGCAGGTACCTGTAGTCCTAGCTACTTGGGAGGCTGAGGCAAGAGAATTGCTTAAGCCCAAGAGTCTCAGGTTGCTGTGAGCTGTGACAACATGGCACTCTACCCAGGGTAACAGTGAGACTCTGTCTCAGAAAAAAAAAAATAGACTGGGCTATAAAAAGATTAGAAAATGCCGGGTGTGTTGGCTCATGCCTATAATCCTAGCACTGTGGGAGGCCGAGGAAGACAGATCCCTTGAGCTCAAGAATTCAAGACCAGCCTGAGCAAAAGTGAGACCCTATCACTACTAGAAATAGAAAAATAAGCTGAGCCCTGGGGGTTGCCAGTAGATGTAGCTACTTGGGAGGCTGAGGTAGGAGGATTGCTTGAGCTCAGGAGTTTGAGGTTGCTGTGAGTTAGGCTGAGGCCATTGCACTACAGCCTGGGCAACAGAGTGAGACTCTGTCTCAAAAAAATAAAATAAGATTAGGAAAAACATGGGAGGTAGTCATCCTGCGGAAGGTGAGTTGAAAAGAAGACTACAGGCTTAGCGCCTGTGGCTCAAGTGGCTAAGGCGCCAGCCATATAACACCTAAGGTTGGCGGGTTCGAATCCAGCCCAGCCCGCCAAACAACAATGACGGCTGCAACTAAAAAGTGGCCGGGTGTTGTGGCAGGCGCCTGTGGTCCCAGCTACTTGGAAGGCTGAGGCAGGAGACTCGCTTGAGCCCAGGAGTTGGAGGTTGCTGTGGGCTGTGATGCCACGGTACTCTACCCAGGGGGACAGCTTGAGGCTCCGTCTCAAAAAAAAAAAAAAAAAAGACTATAATTTACATGGACAAACAAGGGGCTTGAAGGCCAGGCTTGGTGGCTCATGTCTATAATCCTAGCACTTTGGGAGGCAGAGGTGGGTGGATTGCTTGAGTACACGAATTTGAGGCAAGCCTGAACAAGTGCAAGACCTCGTCTCTAAAAAATAGCCAAGCCTTGTGGCCGGTGCCTGTGTAGTCCCAGCCACTCAGGAGGCTGAGACAAGAGGATTGCTTGAACCCAAGAATTTGGGGTTGCTGTGAGCTATAATGCCATGCATTCTACTGAGGTTGACAAAATGAGACTGTCTCGGCTCAGCGCCTGTGGCTCAAGCGGCTAAGGTGCCAGCCACATACACCTAAGGTGGCGGGTTCGAATCTCCAGCC
>NW_003852535.1:3812191-3813233 GCF_000181295.1 Otolemur garnettii
AGAAGAGGCTTGCCCTCTCTGGAGCAAACTTTCATGGTTTTCATGGCCTTTTCCTCCAATGATTTTGTTCCCACCCTTACATCCTTGCAGGTCCTAGAGCCTTCTTTCCGCCAGGCCTTTCCCAATACCAACCGCTGGTTTCTCACCTGCATTAACCAGCCCCAGTTCCGGGCTGTCTTGGGGGAAGTAAAACTCTGTGAGAAGATGGCCCAGTTTGATGGTGAGTCTGAGGAGATGGAGAATCCTGTGGCCAAGGTCAAGGTCTGGTTTGTTTTCCATTAACTCCTTTATTCCTCTTTAGCTTTTGGGTTATGTGTACCCACAGAATGTAGGATATCACATATAGTAATTATTTGAGCAGTTTGTTTTGTACATTCAAACAGTTAATTTGCATTAATACACAGAGTTTTCATTTTGCAATTTTTTTTTGGCCAGAGCTGGGTTTGAACCCACCACCTCTGACATATGGGGTTGGCAGCCTACTCCTTTGAGCCACAAGTGCTGCCCAATACACAAGAGTTTTTATATAACATGTATTGTTGCTGAGTATTCTGTCCTTGCTCAAGGATATATGGTGAATTGGTAGTGGGGCAGCCTAGAGCCAGATTCCTTAGTTGCTTGGTTTGCCCTGCGTGGTTTTAGAGGGTTATGAAAGAGGACAATTATTCACTTTTCTCCCTTCTGCACCAGCTAAGAAGTTTGCAGAGAGCCAGCCTAAAAAGGACACCCCACGGAAAGAGAAGGGCTCAAGGGAAGAGAAGCAGAAGCCCCAGGCTGAGAGGAAAGAGGAGAAAAAGGCAGCTGCCCCTCCTCCCGAAGAGGAGATGGACGAATGTGAGCAGGCCCTGGCTGCTGAGCCCAAGGCCAAGGATCCTTTTGCTCACCTGCCCAAAAGGTAGGGGCTGGGACGCAAGAAGGCCCGTTCTAACCTCTGTGTGCCCCTTTTCACACACAGTTGGGCTAGAATTTTAAGTTGTCTATATAAAATTAAAGAGTATATTTTAGTTGCAAAAGAGCAACTTCCTGGCTTGGCGCCTGTGGC
>NW_003852535.1:3813592-3815093 GCF_000181295.1 Otolemur garnettii
CATGCGTATTCAGGAAGACTAGAACTTGCTTTCTTTTTTTTTTTTTTTTTGAGACAGGATCTTTGTTGCCTGTCCTAGAGTGCAATGGTGTCATTGTAGCTCACTAATATAATCTCACACTTCCTAGCTCAGGTGATCCTTTTGCCCCAGCTTTCTAAGTAGTTCAGACTAGGAGTGTACCACCATTCCTGGCTAATTAATGTTTCTGGTTTTTGTAGAGACAGGGTCTTGCTACATTGCCCAGGCTGGTTTTGAACTGGAGTCAAGCAATCCTCCTGCTTCAGCCAGCCTTTCCAAGTGCTAGGATTACAAGTGTGAGCCACCACACCTGGCCAAGACAGGTTCTTGCTGTGTTGCTTAGTCTGGTCTTAAACTCCTAAGCTCCTAACAATCCTCCTATGTGGGCCTCCTGAGTAGCTGGGACTACAGGTGCTAGCAAAGGGAAGAGTCAGGGACACAATTCAGTGTGGGGGTAAATTAGTCTTGACTGTGCTCATTTGGAGCCTTTCTGGCAGGGAGAAAGAAGACACAGAGAGCCTCACCTATGCTCTGCAGGGCTGGGTGTGCTGAGGCAGCAGACACAAGAGCAGGACCTTTTTTTTTTCTATTTTTTTTCTGTTTTGATGAATCAGACTATAAAAATAGCTCACTAGAGAAAGGATGATGATTATGGCTATATAGTGTCCGTTTAGTTCATTGTTTCCACATTTGAGGGGAGTTGAAGTTTAAAAAGGAAGTGTACAAGGTGGTCCTCTGTCATCTTTCCAGTAAATGTTGGTGTTTGAAGAGTATAATAATAAAAGGGGAATTTTAGGGGTAATAAAAGTGGGACCTCCAGTTTTTGCCCAGTTCTCTGCCACCATCTTACCTGTCTTTTGTCACTGCTCCAAGTTATTTTATAGGGAGTTTAAGCAACACAGGAAATATATACATTGTGGTCAATTTGTTGCAGAACTCTTTCTTTCTCTGTACTTTTTTCTCTTACTCATTCCGTTTCCTAAAGCCATCTCTTTTCGCTACTTGATCTGTTAGAATTCAAATTTGACCTCTCCCTTTTCTTTATTTTTTTTCGAGACAATCTCACTCTGTCACTCGGGTCAGAGTGTTGTGGCCTCAGCCTAGCTCACACAGTTTCAAACTCCTGTGCTCAAGCAGTCATCCTGCCTCAGGCTCCAGAGTAGCTGGGACTATAGGTGTGTGTCATCACGTATGACTAATGCATGTCATGATGGTTTTGATTTGGGGTAAACCAGCACCCACTGCCACTGGTGATGGACCTAATAACTATAGAGTTGTAAATTACAGGCATCACGCTAATGAATGGGAGCAACTGGTAATGCACCTGAGTGAAGGCTCCAGATGCAGCTGCTCTTTTTTTTTTTTTTTTTTTTTTTTGAGTCGGAGCATATGCTGGCAGATCCCATATTCAACTCTCCTTGAAGGTCTGCCTTGGTACGCCATATGCCAAGGCCCCAGAGTATTTCTGTGGCGCTTCTTTTTT
>NW_003852535.1:3815122-3818235 GCF_000181295.1 Otolemur garnettii
ATTTTATTCATTAAGCCTCCAAGATCCTGTAACAGGCACCGGGCTGGGGATTCGAACCCGCCACCTTTGGTGTACGTGGCTGGCGCCTTAGCCGGTTGAGCTATAGGCGCAGAGCCAGCTGCTCTTTAAAGATGTATTTCTTTGTTAATTAAAAGTGATTTACCTTCAACCTAGCATAGGGGCAGGTCAGGAGTGAACAGGAATTTTGGTGTGTTAAATAAGATGTGAAAACTAACCCAATTTATGCTGTTGTAACAACCCTGCTAATTATTAGCTACAGATTTTCACATATAGTAGGTTTTTGTACTCTGGGCAGAAAATAGGCAATAAACTTAAAATCTTTAGGGTTTTTATTTTTTAGACAGAGCTCACTATGTCACCCACGGTAGAGTGCTGTGGTGTCACTGCTCACAGCAACCTCCAACACTTGGGCTTTAAGCGATTCTCTCGGCTCAGCCTCCCATGTAGCCGGGACTACAGGTGCCTGCCACAATGCCTGACTATTTTGGGGGACAAAGTGGGGGGTTGCAGTTGTCATTGTTGTTTAGCTGGCCTGGTCCAGGTTCAAACCTGCCAGCCTTGGTGCATGTAGCCAGCGCTATAACCTCTGTGCTGTGGGCGCCAAGACATCTTTTTTTTTTTTTTGAGACTGCCTTAAGCTGTCGCCCTGGGTAGAGTGCTGTGGCAGCATAGCTCACAGCAACCTCATCTTGGGCTTAGGGGATGCTCTTGCCTCATTCTCCCAAGTAGCTGGGACTACAGGCGCCCGCCACAATGCCTAGCTATTTTTTTTTGTAGTTATCATTGTTTGGCAGGCCTAGGCAGGATTTGAACCCACCAGCTCTGGAGTATGTGGCTGGCACCTTAGCTGCTTGAGCTACTGGCGCCAAGCCTTTAGTTATTTTTTGAGACAGAGTCTTACTCATTTACCCTGGTTGAGTGCTTTCTTGTCATATCTGACAGCAACCTCAAACTCTTGGGCTCAAGCGATCTTGTCTCAGCCTCCCAAGTAGCTGGGACTAGAGGTGCCTGCCACAATGCCCAGCTCTTTTTAGAGATAGGGTCTTTCTAGGCTGGTCTCAAACTCCTGAGCTCAAGCAATCCATCCACCTTAGCCTCCCAGAGTTCTAGGATTACAGGCACCAGGCATTGTACCTGGGCTATTTTTGTTTTTCATGAGACCAGGCCACCCTATGTTGCCCAGGCTGGTCTTGAACTACTGGTTTCAAGGGATTCTTTTGCCTCATCCTCCTGAATAGCTGAGATTTCTAGCACAAATAATTTTTTTTTTTTTTTGAGACAAAGTCTCACTTTGTCACCCCTGGTACAGTGCTCTGGTGGTGTAGCTCATAGCAACCTCAGACTCTTGGGCTTAAGGGATTCTTTTGCCTCAGCTTCTTGAGTAGCTGGGACTTGTAGGTGTTTGCCACAGCGCCTGGCTATTTTTAGAGATAGGTCTCGCTCTAGCTCAGGCTGGTCTTGAGCTCAGGCAGTCTACCCACCTCAGCCTTTCAGAGTGCTAGGATTACAGGCATGAGCTACCATGCCTGGCCACACAAATAATTCTTTTTTATTTTTATTTTTTGAGACAGAGTCTCACTATGTCACCCTGAGTAGAGTGCCTTGGCATCACAGCTCATAGCAACCTCAAACTTGGGCTTTAAGTGGTTCTCTTGCCTCAGCCTTCTAAGCTGGGATTATAGGTGCCCACCACAATGCCTGGCTATTTTGTTTTAGCTGTCATTGTTATTTGTTTAGCTGGCCTGGGCCAGGTTTGAACCTGCCAGCCTGGGTGTATGTGGCCAGTGCCCTATCCACTGAGCTATCCACTGCTCATCTCTTTTAGAGATGGGGTATGACACCAGGGCACTCTACCAAGGTTGACAAAGTGAGACTGTCTCAAAAAAAAAAAAAAAAATGTATTTGTGTTAAAAATCCCCCTACTCAGGAGGCTGAGGCACAAGAATCCCTTGAAACCAGTAGTTCAAGACCAGCCTGGGCAACATAGGGCGGCCTGGTCTCATGAAAAACAAAAATAGCCCAGGTGCATTGCCTCTTGTCTCAATATTAACAGTATAAGACAACACCACATACTTCATGGCTGCATCTTTAGAAAATCAAAGACCCAAGGAAAACACATAAAAAGGCTAATTCATAGGCTGGGCGCCTGTAATCCCAGCACTTTGGGAGGTGGATGGATCGCCTAAGCTCACCAGCCTGAGCTAGATTGAGACTCTGACTCTAAAAATAGCCACGCATTGTGGTGGGTGCCTGTCGTCTCATCTTACTTGGGAGACTGAGACAAGAGAATCACTTGAGCCCACGAGTTGGAGGTCGCTATGAGCTGTGATACCAGGGTACTGTACTGGGAGTGACAAAGTGCGACTCTTTCAAAAAAAAAAAAAAAGCTAATTCATTATCTTATTTATTGGAGTTACAGATGGATTTCTTCAGTCAGCGTGTATTTTTATAATTGGAAAGAAAAGAAATAGAACCCCCCAACTGTGGGGGGAGTGCCCTCTCCTATATTGATGTTGTCATTTTTTTGCTCAGTGTGGAAGGACCTGAGCCTTAGGGTTTGCTAGCACAGGAGCTTGTTTCTGGAGAGAGAGGGACTAAAGGACACGTGTGTAAGATTTGTGGTAGAGGCCTTGTGTAAATTATTCACTGCTTACATTCCTGTTGCAGCTTGTGTAACCTGAAGAGGCTTGTGGGGAGGGGGAGACTTGGGGTGAGTCAGTGACTGAGTGTGGCTCCTGGAAAACAGCCCAGGGAGGGGCTGAACAGGAGAAAAAAAGCAGTCTTCACCCTGTCTCCCCACCTGGGGGCAGCAGTTACCCATGCCTTTCCTGGGGCAGGTCTCTTGGGCCCCCTTTGGGTCCCACCCTTCACAAGCCTAGCATATATCCAGCTGGGGAATGTCCTAGGCCCCTGTTGTTCCCCTTCAACTCTCTTCCCTCATAAGGTTATACACATATCTGTCAGCACAGTGACTGCTTCCATTAAGCCAGTAAATTTTATTTTATTTTATTTATTTATTTATTTATTTTTTTTGAGACAGAGCCTCAAGCTGTCCCCCTGGGTAGAGTGCTATGGCATTACAGCTCACAGCA
>NW_003852535.1:3818654-3821265 GCF_000181295.1 Otolemur garnettii
GGGATTTGAACCCGCCACCTTAGGTGTACGTGGCTGGCGCCTTAGCCGGTTGAGCTATAGGCGCCGAGCAAAGCCAGTAAATTTTAAATGAAAACATCCTTAGATCCTTTTAGGCTGGCAACCCTTCTCCTTATTGACGTCTTTGTATTTTTTTCTCTTCTCAGTACCTTTGTGTTGGATGAATTTAAGCGCAAGTACTCCAATGAGGACACAGTCTCTGTGGCACTGCCGTATTTTTGGGAGCACTTTGATAAGGATGGCTGGTCCCTGTGGTACTCTGAGTACCGCTTCCCAGAAGAGCTCACCCAGACCTTTATGAGTTGCAACCTCATCACTGGTAAGAAAGGGATGGGTCTAGAGGAAAAACAAGGTAGTGGGTGATGTGATTGCACAGACAATGAGTGTTCTCTCTTGCCCCTTTAGGAATGTTCCAGCGATTGGACAAGCTGAGGAAGAATGCCTTTGCCAGTGTTATCCTCTTTGGCACCAACAACAGCAGCTCCATTTCTGGAGTCTGGGTCTTCAGAGGCCAGGAGCTTGCCTTTCCGGTGAGGAAGGTGGAGGGGAAGGGTCTCCAGGGGGTGGATGAGGGTATAGGAAGTACAGTGTTTTAAGTTTGGGCCAGTGACTGTTCAGGAGAGCTTAGGAATGTGTGTAGAAATTATCTGTACCTGTTCACAGAAGTCCTGGGATCTAATGACATGTGTCTGAGCTGGAAGTAACACAGATATGGGATGGTATCCCATAACCTGACCACGTGCTTTGCTTGCTTTTCATTCCTCAGCTGAGTCCAGATTGGCAGGTGGACTACGAGTCATATACATGGCGGAAACTGGATCCTGGCAGTGAGGAGACTCAGACACTGGTTCGCGAGTACTTTTCCTGGGAGGGGGCCTTCCAGCATGTGGGCAAAGCCTTCAATCAGGGCAAGATCTTCAAGTGAACATCTCTTGCCATCGCCTAGCTGCCTGCACCTATCCTTCAGGGAGATGGGGGTCATTAAAGGAAACTGAACATTGAAACCTTTTCTGTCCTGCTTACTTTATAAGTGGTGGCTTCCTCAAAGGGGAGTAGATATGTCGAAACAAGATATTTTATATGTCTGCAGTACCTCGATTTGCAGGAGAGAAGACAGAAGAAAAGGAAGAGAGACCTGTCCTCCGTTTTGATTTTGCTGCCCTGCCTCCTGTGATGATGACTGTCTTCTAGCTGGAAAAGATTGGAAGCAGTTAGACTGGCTAGTGATAATGGGGTTTTGTAACTATCTTGATTCCTAGAGATCAGATTCCAGGTCCTAGTTGAAGGGAGAGAATAGTTGCTGATAATGGTAAGAGCAACCTATGTAGTGACAACTGCCCTATGGATTAGATACGTAACAGTTTTTAAGGGTTCATAGTTTAGGTTCCTCAAACAGACTGGGAGACCAGGCACATGTAAGGCAGAACAACATTGGCCTATTGGCCCTTACCTGGCTGCAGATCAGCTCTGGTGGTATCTACTTTCTAACAAAGAAATAGGGTTCAGAGATAGAGTAACTTGCCTGTGATCACATACCTTAAGTGGTAGAGGTAGAGTTTTGAGCACAGCTGGTGTCTTTTTTTTTTTTTTTTTGAGGCAAAATCTTACAGTTTTGTTTTGTTTTGTTTTGAGCCTCACTCAGTTGCCCTGGGGTAGAGTGCTGTGGTGCTATTACCTACAGCAACCTCAAACTCTTGGGTTTAAGAGATCCTCTTGTCTCAGCCTCCCGAATAGCTGGGACCACAGGCACCTGCCAGAACGCTCAACTATTTTTTAGAGATGGGGTCTCACTCTGGCTCAGGCTAGTCTCTAACCTGTGAGCTCAGGCAGTCCACCCAGCTCGGCCTCCCAGAATGCTAGGGTTACAGGTATGAGCCACTGTGCCTGGCCAAGGTTGTACTGTGTTGCCAGGGCTAAAGTGCAGTGTTATCATCAAAGCTCACTGTAGTCTTGCACTCCTGAGTTCAAATGATCCTTTTGCCTCAGCCTCCCAAGTAGCTGGAACAACAGGTTTGTGCCACTAGCACCCAGTATCACTGCTTAAAGCTTGTACTTACACCCTGCTATCTCCTAGAATACACAGTGGTCATAATTGCCATCTAGTACCCTGCTCAGACTCATGGTTACTATTTTTTTCCCATTGAGCTTTTGTTTTTTTTTTGGCTGAGGCTGGGTTTGAACCCACCACCTCTGGCATATAGGGCCGACACCTTACTCCTTTGAGCCACAGGCACTGCCCTTATTATTTTTTTTTTTAGAGACAAGAGTCACTTTGTCACCCTTCGTGGAGTGCTGTGGTGTCACAGCTCATAGCAATCTCCAACTCCTGGGCTTAGGTGATTCTCTTGCCTTAGCCTCCTAAGTAGCTGGGACCACACATGCCTGCCACAACACCTAGCTTTTTTTTGTTGCAGTTTGGCCAGGGCTGGGTTTGAACCTGCCATCCTCAGTATATGGGGCCAGTGCCCCACTCACTAAACCACAGGCGTTGCCCCAAGCTTAATTTTTTTTTTTTTTTTGAGACAGAGCCTCAAGCTGTCCCCCTGGGTAGAGTGCCGTGGCATTACAGCTCACAGCAACTTCCAACTCCTGG
>NW_003852535.1:3821515-3829521 GCF_000181295.1 Otolemur garnettii
AAATTAATGCAATTGTCTCTCCTCCCTCCAGAGAGATAAAAGTAACAGAAACAAAGGATTTAAAATTTTTTTTTTTTTTTTTTTGTTGTTTTTGGCGGGGGCTGGGTTTGAACCCACCACCTCCAGCATATGGGGCCAGAGCCCTACTCCTTTGAGCCACAGGCGCCACCCCCTGGGCTTAATTTTTTAATACCCTTTGCAAGATTATTCTTCTGTTTGACTTTTCTGAACAGCATTGAAGATCTCCCTATAAATTCAATAGCTCAGGTGAAATTGGCCCCTTCTAGTTGGATTCACATTTTAAGGCATATGTAGAAATGGTCATCACTGCCGTTTGTTGCCTAATATATGGTTTGTGCCTTATCTTTTTTCATCTTATCCCTTGGTCCAGGCCCAAAAAGGGGCTTTTGGCTTGGGAGGGGGAAAAGGTGATCTTACCAGGCTGGTGGTAGCTTGGGAGGGGATAGGACTCATCTGTAGCTGGACATTGGCCTTGCAGCTGGGGTTGTGTGGATTAGTGGGCAGAGAAGAGCTCTGGTTTGGGATCCAGGTGGGTGAGGATGGGTTGGTTCTTGCTCAGATTCTGTTCCCTGGCAGCTTATCTTGAGCTGGTTCCAAGCTCTATACTTACCTTCTGAGCATTCTGGACTCACTTTCAACTAAGTCAAATTGCTGAGCGCAGTGAGGTGTGGTGTGTATTCCTATAATCCCAGCTACTTGAGAGGCTGAGGCAGGAGGATCTGAGGAGACTAGTGTGACAATGGTGTGTGTGAACAGCCACTGCACACTAGCCTGGGCTACATGAGACTTCTAAAGGAAAAGTGCCCTTAGCTTGTTGCTTGGGGTTTGTTGAACCTGTCAGACTTCTCCCAAATTCCTTTTTACGCCACACCCTCTTTTGTGCTTGTGTAAATCTTCAACATCTCCTTTGTGGTGTCCCTTTAATCTTTCCAGTGGCTCAATATCGGGACAGAAGAGGTCAAGTTGGACAAGTAGATTTAGGTTTTTAGGGCAAGCCAGGGAGGCCCAACTGTGAAATAGGGCAGAGTTCTGGGTGGGCCATTGCTTAGGCAGCAGCAGGTCAGGTGCCCCAAGTGTGCTGGGCGGATTTCAGCTGACAGACCAGGGACTCCCACCTAGCCTACTCTGAGCCTTCAGGAAGAGTGACTCATCTGCACATCCTGCCTCCTGTTCCTGTAGCTCTGGCCAATGGGTGCAGACAGAGGTTGGCCCCGTTGTTGGATGAGGCCAGGCCTGCACCTGGGGAAGTGGGTAGTACCCAAGGTAGGGGAATGCTGAGGGGAGAGAGCTGTTACCTCAAGAAAGCTGGGCTGGCAGTTCCTGTGGCTCTGAGTAGGATGCCAGCCCCATATATCTGGTTCAAACCCCGCCCCAGCCAAACTGCAACAAAAAAATATATCTGGCATTGTGGCGGGCGCCTGTAGTCCCAGCTACTCTGGAGGCTGAGGCAAGAGAATCGCCTAAGCCCAGGAGTTGGAGGTTGCTGTGAGCTGTGTGACACCATGGCACTCTCCTGAGGGTGATAGATAAAGTGAGATTCTGTCTCCACCAACCAAAAAAAAAAAAAAGTTGGCTGCTGACCTCTAAGGGGAGTGGGATGAGGGAGCCTCTTCTCTGCTGTGGTGGACTCTGGAAACTGCTGGAGTTTCTAGCAGGAATGAGGGGAAACACATCTGGAGTTCCTTTGGTCCGCCCTGCCCTGGGGAGGCCTGAGTCACTGCAATGGGGACGTGGGCCCTCCCCATCCCAGCTCTGTGCTGCTTGCTGGAACTTGGCCTCTGTTACCAGTGCTTCCAATCAGAGCGTGCCCCTGGACATATCTGGTTGCCGGGCAGTTTTCCCTGCATGCCAAGGAGGCTCATGCCACCTGAGCACCACTTAGAGCTGACAGTCCCAGTGCCTAGGGATGATTGGAAGTGGAAGAGGGTGTTGTGAATGGATCACAGAACAGGGTGTGGTCTTAGAAAACTGGGGTAGAGTAAGGGAAAGAGGAGGCTACTTTATTCCCTTACGGGGCAAAATCTCAGAGTCCACAAAGGGATGTTGAATGAAACAAGTAGGGGCTCAGGGTTGCAGTTAACTCAGATAAAACCTATCTTTTTTTTTTTTTTTTTGAGACAGAGCCTCAAGCTGTCCCCCTGGGTAGAGTGCTGTGGCATCTCAGCTCACAGCAACCTCCAACTGCTGGGCTCAAGCAAGTCTCCTTCCTCAGCCTCCCAAGTAGCTGGGACCACAGGCACCCGCCACAATGCCCAGCTATTTTTTGGTTGCAGCCATCATTGATGTTTGGTGGGCCTGAGCTGGATTTGAACCCGCCACCTTAGGTATATGTGGCTGGCACCTTAGGCACTTGAGCCATGGGTGCTGAGCCCTCAGATAAAATCTTTACAGAGCCTGGAGTGTGAATGGGAGCAGCTGAGACTTGGTTTAGTTTGTAAATAAACCAGTAGATACCGGTTATAAGCAGCTGTTTATTTTAGCTGGGTTGGCACTTCTGCTTAAGTCACCTTTCTTTTCTTTTTTTTTAAGACAAGAGTCTCAGTATGTCACCCTTGGTAGAGTGCTGTGGCGTCACAGCTCACAGCCACCTCAAACTCTTGGGCTTATGTGATTGTCTTGCCTCAGCCTCTCAAGTAGCTGGGACTACAGGCGCCTGCTACAAGGCCCAGCTATTTTTTTTGTTGCAGTTGTCATTGTTGTTTAGCAGGCCCCAGCTGGGCTCGAACCCAGCAGTCTCTGTGTACGTGGCTGGCGCCTACTCACTGAGCTATGGGCGCCAAGCCAGCTTAAGTCACTTTTCTAAAAGTTAAAAGCCTTTAAAGTTCTTCCAAGAAAGGTATAGATTGTCTTCTTTTTTTCATGTCCTGCTTTGAGCCAGAGCTGGACAGCTGCTACTATCACTGGGTCTGCCCATCCCACCAGCTGCCCACATGCCCCAAATGTGCCACTTCCCCTTTTGAAAGTGGGGGGAGGATCTAGAATGTTGAGGGGAGAGGAGGAATGAAGTGCTTTGGAGGCTCCACCCAATCATTTCTGAAATTAATACTGTGGTTTTCATGGCAACCAGCACTCTTTGTCCTCAGAACTCAGAACTTTTTCTCTATACACATCAAATGGATTTTTCCCAATTGGTGGCTGTAGCTTCCCTGGCTCCCCAGACCAGAAAGGGCACTGTAACTGCCCCAACTTGCTCTGGTCCTCTGTATGTTTGAATGTAATTCTGGGGAACCCAACTTGTTCTGTTCCTCCCGTACGGCTGTGGCACTAAAATATTGGCGCTCCTGAAAGGTTAGAGAAACTATGCCACCTGCTCCTGTCTGTTTGCTTCAGTCAGGCTGGCGAGGCTCCCAGAGTAGACTGTTGTTTTACTCCAATGGAATTACTGGGGTGTCCCAGTGCCTTGGCACCCAAGGCATGGGTGGAGTGGGGTGCAGTGGGGAGTGCTGGAAAGCAGCATTTTATTTGCCTGCATTTCTCCTGAGAGGGAGAATACCTTGGGTAGGTGGTTGAGTGAAGACCCCAATCTCTCAATGATCTTGGGCTCTTTTCTTTGCTGTGGACCCCTCCCTTCTTTCCACTTTATTTTCCTGATTTCCTCAGGCTCCCAAGGGGAGCAGATAGACTCTACCTTTTCTACACAACAGGCGGTGTGCAGATCAGGTGCTAGATGGCCAATCAGGGATTGGGCTATTTCTGATAGCAATTCCCATGGAATATGCCTCTACTTCCAGCTGCCCCCTCCCCTCCACAGCAGGAGCAGCTGTCATGTGAAGGCCTATCCTATCGGCTGGCTCAGCCCTTTTGCAATCATCTGGCTGGCTCTGCCAGGGTGGGGGTGGACAGTGAAGATGGGCAGAGCCATGGCGTGAGCAGGAACATGGAAGGGCAGGGGGGCCTGTTGGAGGGTAAGGAGGGCTGAGGGCAGAAGGGCTTTGAGGGCCAGCTAGGAGGGTGGGAGCCACAGAGCAGGCCACCGAGGGGGATGATGAGCATAGGCACCCATCCCAGGATGTGGGGCCGCACAGGCATTGGAGCCTTTGCAGGTGCACAGGAGAGTTGGTTATAGCGGGACCCTGGCCAGTCATCCTTCAGGGAAAGCCACATTTCCCCTGACTCACAGAGGAAGCCACAGGGTGCTTTCTGGACAGTCCTCCTCCATATGGGACCTGAGTCACCAAGTTGCCCAGGGTGTTGGCCGCTCTAAGGTGGCAGGGCCTGTGCCCAGCCCTGTCCTGCCCCTTCATGCTTACCTCCTACTGTTAGGACAGGGGTGAGCAAACATATTACTTCTATCCTACACTGATCACTAGCAACTATCCATCTCTTTGATTCAGACTCACACAACATACCTCATGCAGGGATTACCAGAGAGACTATTTCTAATAACGCTTCACTTCCCCAGTAAGGAAACTGGAGCCCAAGGAAGGGAAGTGACTTATCAAAAGTGCATCTAAGTCTTTCCACAATCTTTGCAGTCACCCACTGAGTTGCTTTTGCTCCTAAGATGAGCAGGAATATGCTTCCCTCAGAAGCTGAGGAATAAGTATGGTAGACCAGCACACCAGGTTTTTTAGGGACCAAGGAGAAGAGGGAATAATCTAAAGTTTTTTCCCTGAGCCTTAGAAGAAGCAGAGAAGCACAGCCAGCCCTGGGGCAGGGTCAGCTATAGCGATCCAAGTCCTGGGGCCAGCAGAGGGCACAGGGTGTAGCAGAGGCGGGACTTAGGGTGACAGGAACCTCAACTATGTGGTGACTCAGGCTCTGGGCAGTCTGGGCCCTGGGCCCTTTCTTCCCTGCTCAGCCTGATCTCCTTATACTGGACTTGGGGAAGTGTAAGCAGAGCAGGGAGGGAAACCCAGGCTGGTCTCTTTTTCTCCAGGAAACTGGGGGAAAGGCCGAGGAAGTTGGAAAGGATGGGAGAAAGGCAGATACCAAGAAAGGGGCAAGGAGGCTGGTGTTCTGCTCTTCCTCAGTCCCTCCCTCCCTCTTCCCAGGCTGGGTAGGGGAGCTGGCTGGGGTGTGGGCTGCTCCTTCATTCCAGCTCCCTCCCTCGGCTCCTGTTTACAACTAAGCCCGCCCAGTCCTCTCTCTGAGCTCTTCTCTTTATTTTCTTTCCCTCTCTCCTTTCTTCACAGTCTCATGCAGTCATGTTTTGCCACTTCTTTTCCTTAATCTCGGTCTACATCTCCTATTTATCTTGTTGCTCCCACTGTATCCCCACACCCACAAAGTGCTTGCCTGGCCTCTTCTCCTTGCCTGGGCAATCCTTCTTTGCCTTCTTTCCTCCTAGCCTGTGTCTCCTATTCCCTAGCCAGCTTTAACCTGGGTTCTGCTTGGGCCTGGAGATTAGGGCTTAGTGTAAAGGGAGAGTTTCCGGGTATAGTAGCTCTCTGAGCTGAGTAATTCAGGAACTCCTTATCTGAAGCTTGAAGTTAAATACAGGTTGGGGTTTGAAGTGAACTGAGCAAGGATGATTTTATTTGGCTTCATATTTTGGGTTAGGGTTAGTGGTTTGGAGCTTAAGAATTATTTAGGAAATAATGTTTGGATTCCATAGTCACCCAATAGGTTTGCAGTTAGACTGGGGAAGATGATGGATTAGGAAGTGATGAAAGTGAATGGAGAAGGGCCTGTTTGGCAGGGACGCTAGTCCCTGGACTGGTGTGTGGGATGGAGGTAGAGTTTGGGAGATCCCTGATGGCAGTAAGAAAGGTCATTCCTCTGCTTCTAAGGATGTCATGCAAAAGGACCCTCGTGGGGGTGGGGGAAATCTGCTTGTAAAGAAACTGCGAACAGATTGCACACTTCACTTCTTTTCTAGGATCAGAGTTTAACAACTGTGGTTACCCTTTGAGCCTTCCGTCTTTATTCTTCCCTGTAACATGCTGATTTCAGAAAAGGGGACTGTGGCTGTTTAGGAGGGAAGGGGAATCCCCTGGCAAGGGGCCTGCCCGCAGAGCTCCCCTTTGTGGTTACTATGGAAACAGGCATAATAGGAACAAAACAGAGACATGTTGCCTGGCAACAGAAGAGCCCAAGGTTCATCTCGCACACAAACCAAACACCACGTACATATCAGGGAACCCCCTCCCAGGAGGCAGCGTCACTTCTGGGGAAGCTGGGGTATCCCAGCGATGCTGAGTCCTAGAGCTCACCTAGCTTTGCCAACAAGTCTGGAGAACTGTGGCGTGGCTCCCCTGAAGGGTGGTGGAGTGCCAGAGGCAGGGCCAATCTTCTCTGTGACAAAAGAGGAGAGTGTTTATTTTGACAGAGGAGTTTAAATCTAGAAGTCAGAACGCTGGGACCAAAGGGGACTCATAACTAAAAAATTGTGTGTGTGTGGAGTAGCTGTGTAAGAGACCAGGTAGAAAAGATACTTTCTAATTTTCTCAAGGCATAGGACCTCCAAGGAACTCAAAGGACAGGTAAAGGGAGATCAGAGCCTTTTTCTTCTGGACTGAGTGCCTTGAGACAGGCATTCTATCTTGTCAAGTTCTCTATTACCTCTTCAACCACCACTACCACAATCTTTCAGCAGTAACCTAATTGTATGTACCCTCATATGAATACAAAATAAAAATAATTAAAAAATAATAAATATAGGCGGCACCCGTAGTTCAGTGGGTAGGGTGCTGGCCACATACACTGAGGCTGGTGGGTTTGAACCTGGCCCAGGCCAGCTAAACAACAACATAAACAGTTGGGTGTTGTGGCAGGCACCTATAGTCCTAGCTACTTGGGAGGCTGAGGCAAGAGAATCACTTAAGCCCAAGAGTTGGAGGTTGCTGTGAGCTGTAATGCCACAGCAGTCTACCAAGGGTGACATAGTGAGACTCTGCCTTAAAAAAAAAAAAAATTTGAGCAGCTGCAGGAGTGACACACAAGTAGGGGAATTGGTTCCTGGGGGCTGACAGCCAGGGGAATCTGCAACAGCATGGGATGCAGGATGCTGTTGTGGAAAGGTCAAGGGTGTTGGGGTCAGTTATACCTGGAGTTCATTCCTTCATTCATTTAAGACATGTTCTTGGGCCGGGCATGGTGGCTCACACTTGTAATCCTAGCACTCTGGGAGGCTGAGGCTGGTGGATTGCTCTGAGCTCACAGGTTCGAGATCAGCCTGAGCAAGAGCAAGAGCAAGATACCGTCTCTAAAAATAGCCAGACATTGTGGCGAGTGCCTGTAGTCCCTGCTTGTGAAGCTGAGACAAGAGGCTCTCTTGGTACAGGGCTTATAGCTCAAGTGGCTAAGGTGCCAGCCACATACACCAGAGCTGGTGGGTTCAAATCCAGCCCAGGCCTGCCAAACAACAATGATAACTACAACCAAAAAATAGCCAGGCATTGTGGCAGGCACCTATAGTCCCAGCTACTTGAGAGGCTGAGGTAAGAGAATTGCTTAAGCCTAAGAGTTTGAGGGTGCTCTGAGCTGTTACGCCACAGCACTCCACTGAGGGTGATATAGTAAGACTCTTTCTCAAAAATAAATAAATAAAACATAAAATATAGGCTCAGTCCCTGTAGCTCAAGTGGCTAAGGTGCCAGCCACATACACTAGAGCTGGCAGTACAACCAAAAAATAGCCAGGTGTTGTGGCGGGTGCCTGTAATCCCAGCTACTTGGGAGGCTGAGGTAAGAGAACCGCTTAAGCCCAAGAGCTGAAGGTTGCTGGAGCTGTAATGCCACAGAACTCTACCCAGGGAAACAGCTTGAGACTCTATCTCCAAAAAATAAATAAATAAATAAATGTAATTAATTAATGTATTTATTTTGAGACGGTCTCACTATATATATATTTTTTTAAATAAAATACATGTGGCTCAACGAGTAGGGTGCTGGCCCCATATACCAGAGGTGGTGGGTTCAAACCCAGCCCTGGCCAAAAAAAAAATAGCTGGGTGTTGTGGCAGGCGCCTGTAGTCCCAGCTACTTGGGAAGCTGAGACAAGAGAATCGCTTAAGCCTATAAGTTGGAGGTTGCTGTGAGCTG
>NW_003852535.1:3830607-3847762 GCF_000181295.1 Otolemur garnettii
GGCCGGGCTGGATTCGAACCCGCCACCTTAGGTGTATGTGGCTGGCGCCTTAGCCGCTTGAGCCACAGGTGTCAAGCCCAGTGCCTCAAATTAACTCCTACTAGGTAATCTTGACACCCTTATCCCTGAATGAAGTACCTGGACAGTGAACTCTGCTCTGGTACTGCTCCAAAACCCAGTCTCTCCCTCCTGCCTTCTTCCCTGTTGACCAAGAGGGTGGACAGAACAAACAATAGAGAAGATAAGCTGGCTTTGAGCCTGGGACACTGGCCTCTGCTCTTTTGATCCTGGGGGCCCATTGAGCCCAGCTGAGGTGAAGGTACAGCACCTTCGCCCCTCCCTGCTCTTCTTCCTTTCCTGCCCCAGCCTACCCACCCGCCAGCAAATGCCCTCAGCCCATTTTGCAAATACCCTGTGTCTTAGTGCCATCTATCACATTATAGCTATCTTTTGGAAAAACTTTTATTTATTTATTTATTTTTGCAGTTTTTGGCTGGGGCCAGGTTTGAACCCGCCACCTCTGGTACATGGGGCCGGTGCCCTACTCCTTGAGCCACAGGCACTACCCCCCAATTTTTATTTCTTTACTATCCACTGGGAAAACTTGCTTTTTCAGGGACCAAATGATGATTCATTTCATAAAGTTAAAAATCCTTTGGTAAACTATTAACACTGGTTACTCTGGGGAGAGGGACCACGGGGGGAGGAAGGAGACGTTTACTTTTTATTGCTGTACTTTTCTGTATTGTTTCAATCCTTTGCCATATGGGAATATTGATTTTATTTAAAAAATGTCAACAGGGATTATCTGTGTAGCATTTTAGGCCACTTTTTATCTTATTTTTGGTTGGTATTTAAAAAGCTGAATAAACGTTATTCAAAATGAAATAAAAGGGTATATGGCACACTTTTTTGGGTGCAAGACACAACTACAAGAAGGACTCTAGGCTTGGTGCCTGTAGCACAGTGGTTACCGTGCCAGCCACATACACCGAGGGGTGGCAGGTTTGAACCCGGCTAGCCCAGCTAAATGACAATAACTGCAACAAAAAAATGGCCAGGCACTGTGGTGGGTGCCTATAGTCCCAGCTACTTGGGAGGTGAGGCAAGAGAATAGCTTAAGCCCAGGAGTTTGAGGTCCCTGTGAGCTGTGATCCCAGGGTACTCTACTGAGGGCAACATGGTGAGACTCTGTCTCAAAAAAAAAAAAAAAAAAAAAGGGCAGCGCCTGTGGCTCAAAGGAGTAGGGTGCTGGCCCCACATGCCGGAGGTGGCGGGTTCAAAACCCAGCCCCGGCCAAAAACTGCAAAAAAAAAAAAAGGGACTCTACCTAACAAATTCAGATATTGTGATCTGCTTGTTTGTACCTTCAAGTTACCTGAAATTAAAGAAAACTGCAAAAAAGTAAAATAAAGGCTGTTCTTCTCTGTATGACATAGGAGGACATTAAAAAAAAAAAAAAAAAGAAGGTGGCACTTGCAGCTCCATGAGTAGGGCACCCAGCCCCAAATAGTGAGGGTAGCGAGTTTGAACCCAGCCCTGGCCAAACTGCAACAAAAAAATAGCCGGGAGTCGTGGCGGGCGCCTGTAGTCCCAGCTACTCGGGAGGCTAAGGCAAGAGAATTGCCTAAGCCAGGAGTCAGAGGTTGCTGCTGTGAGCTGTGACACCACCGCACTCTACCGAGGGCAATAAAGTGAGACTCTGTCTCAAAAAAGCTCAAAAAACAAAATGCATTTTTTTGGGGGGGTGTTAAGCAGGCCTAGGCTGGGTTCAAATTCACTGAAATAAAACTTTTTTTTTTTCCTTGAGCCACAGGCACCACCCCCCCTCCTTTTTTTTTTTTTTTTTGAGACAGAGTCTCACTTTTATTGCCTTCTGTAGAGTGCTGTGGTGTCACAGGTCATAGCAACCTCCACTCCTGGGCTTAGGTGATTCTCTTGCCTTAGCCTCCTGAGTAGCTGGGACTATAGGTGCCTGCCACAACGCCCGGCTATTTTTTTGTTGCAGTTTGGCTGGGGCCGGGTTCAAACCTGCCACCCTCAGTATATGGGGCCAGTGCCTTACCTACTGAGCCACAGGCGCTGCCCTGAAATAAAAATTTTTAAAAGCCATTGATAAAAGACACAATTAGCTCTTGGTTTTTATTTTTTTAGGTGTTCCAAAGTTTGAAAGTTTGGATTTTTTGGCCGGGTGCAGTGGCTTATGCCTGTAATCCTAGCACTCTGGGAAGCTGAGGCAGGTGGATTGTTTGAGCTCAGTCAGGAGTTCAAGACTAGCCTGCGCAAAAGGGAGACCCTGTCTCTACAGAAAAATAGATATAACATCCTCTACCAAGGGTGACAAAGTGAGACTCTGTCTTAAGAAAAAGAAGATTGGCTCGATGCCTATGGCTCAAGTGGCTAAGGTGCCAGCCACATACACCTAAGGTGGCAGGTTCGAATGCAGCCCAGGCCCGCCAAACAACAATGATGGCTGCAACCAAAAAAATAGCTGGGCGTTGTGGCGGGTGCCTGTGGTCCCAGCTACTTGGGAGGCTGAGGCAGGAGACTTGTTTGAGCCCAGGAGGTGGAGGTTGCTGTGAGCTGTGATGCCACAGCACTCTACCCAGGGGGACAGCTTGAGGCTCTGTCTCAAAAAAAAAAAAAAAAAAAAGAAAAAGAAAAAGAAGATGGGATTTTTTTCCCCCTTTAAGTAGGGTAGGTGCTAGGAAAGGGGGTGCTGAATGGAATGCGTGAGGAGATGATTGTTTCAGAAAGTCTAGATCTATGACTGTGTGCTTATGATGTGTGTGGTGGGGCTGCCTAGGCAGTGGGGTTGAGTCACTCTCTTGAGTCCCCGTGTGTGTGTGTGTGTGTGTGTGTGTGTGTGTGTAGAGAGAGAGAGAAAGAGAAGAGAGAGAAAGACGGAGAGAGAGTATGCTGGCGCCCAAGGCTCTGATTTGTCTGTGTCTTTGCATGTTTATGCCTGTCAAGGTGTCTACACGGGCGGGCGTCTCCACCTTTCTGTGTCCATTATATGAGTGCCTGTATGTCTGTCGCTCTTTCCGCTGTTTCTTCCCTCCCCCACTGCCTGCGCCCTGTGCCGGTAACTGGACCTGGACACAGCCCCCAGGGCTGGCAGCAGAGTTGGCTGCTGGGTATTTTTAGCCTGTAAACATGTTTGCCATTTCAGAGGATAGGGCCGAGCTGGTCTCAGCCCCAGCCTACTCGTGATCTTGCAGCAAGATGGGTGCTCTTGTCTCCAGTCAGGGTTTCTCAGTTCCCCAGCTGAGGGGTGGTGGTGGTGGTGTTAGTGTCTCCCTTCCTCAGCATTTGGAAAGGAAGGGAAACCGGCTTGGAGTGGGCAGTGGGTTGCCACTTAGGAAAGAGGATAAGAGGACTCAGGGCAGAAGAGAGAAGGGGTGTGTGTAGCCAGAAGGCCCCTGCACCCCATCATTAAGCGTTTAATAAAATCTGCACGTAGTTAAAAGTGACTGTGGGAAATGGCTGTAAATTGGGAAACAGCGTCCTGCAAACGGGGAGGTGGAGAGGGCGTGGAGAGGGGCGCGGGGAAGGAATGGGCAGGCGGAGGAAAAGCTGGAGCTCGGGATTCGGGGGGCGGGATTCTGCAGAGATAAGTGAGCCGCCCGGTCTGCTCCTCTAAGGGCCTGATTTGCGTACTCACAGCACTGCGGCGCTTGGGGCACCGGTGACCCTGACTCCAGGGGGTGGGACGAACATCTCCTAGCCGGTTCTGTGGCGGGAGGGGTTGAGGAGCCCCAGAAGGAGGCTAGGCGAGAAATGGGCGCGGCTACATGAAGCTTGGGGACGAAATGAGGAGACTGGGGCCTAGGATTTGAAGTGTAGTTGCCTCTGTGGACCGAAATTCAAGGTCTGCGTCGGGCTGGAGGTCTCGGCCGAATCATTTAAGCCTCAAGCCACTTTCTGGCACCTTGGCACTTCCTGCAAGTTCCTGCTGTGAGCCTGAGCCCCAGGGAGCTTCCAGAGTTTCTTGCCAGAGGAAGCCACACGCTGCACCTATGGTGGGGGGTAGATGCACGCTCGGGATAGAACAGGGGGGCAACAGTGGGGAGGAAGAAAAGAGACGTCCCGTCGTCCCTGCCCCTCCCTCACAGCAGCCCACTCCCGGGTCCCTCCTTAGTCAGACCAGCTCACTAGTCCCAGCCCCTACCCGGCCCCGCCCGGCCCCGCCCTCTCCCCACCGCTTCTGGCAGACCCGCCCGCCAGAGCCGGAGTTACAAGAGCCACCTCTGAGCGCGGGGGCCCGGCCACTCGGAGCAGCTCTGCCGCGGGGACTGCACCGCCCGCCCTGCCGGACCCGCCCCGATTGGGGCTCGCCTCCGCCAGCAGCCGCAGCACCACAGCCTTGGGCCCCGCGCCGGCTATGGCTGTGCCCTAGGGCTGAGCGCGCAGGTAAGGGCGCCCGGCGCACCGTGGAGCAGTCGGGAGCTGGGGCATGGAGAACGTGTGTGGGGGGGACGTGGGTTGCGGGGCTCGGGCGAGTCTCGTTGTTGGGGGGAGGGTGTCACTACGAAGATTCAAATAGTTGGGAGCAAACTGGGTTACCCATGGCCTCCTGGGGAGGCGACGCTACGCGCCCTGGGAGTGGAGCGCTGCCTCTAGAGTTGGGGCGCAAGTTCGGCAAAGTTAGAAAATCGCTCCAAAGTGTTCTTTACTCCGTTGGGCTTTCTTTCGAAGGCGGATTGTTGGCTCTGTTGCACGGCAGGGCTCCCTATCCTGGTCTGGCAGCTCCTGTCCCACCTCCTCTCTTTCTTCATGGGGCCGTGGCTCAGGGGCTTCTGCGTTTGTATTCCTTGTTCACTGGGGGAGAAGTTTCCGAGAGCGCCGCCGCGACACCCCCTGCCCCTCCTGGCACGCCTGCGCCTCCGCACCACCGCGCCGAACTCCCCCGCCGCTGTCCTTCTCTGCTCCCGGCACCTCCGCCCAGAGCTTCGGGTACTGTGTCCTCCCGGCCCCACCCTGTTCTGTACCACCAGCCTCTCCCTTTCTTTCTCCCTGCGGTCCCCTCAGCCCCCCTTCAGCGGCCCCGCCCTAGTCTTGCCCCTCAGTTTTCCCGGCTCTAGAAAACTCTCTTCTTCCTCCTGGGCGGCGGAGCCCGAAGTTTGCTGCTCGCCTCCCAGCGGGATGGGTGTGCGAAGAGGGGGACATAATTAGGGAGATTCCTTCGCCAGGGTGGGTGGGTAGGGGCAATATGCTGCGGCACAGCCCTCGGGACCGCCCCTTCCCCTCCAGAGGCGGCCCTTCTCCCCCCTCCCCGAACCCCCGCCCCACTCCCTAACCCGTTCGGGCGGGATGTCCCCCGCCCCAGCGCCTGGCTTGGCGCCAGCTGCCTAAGGAATGTGGTGGTTAGAGCTGGTGACTAATTCAAACCAGAACTCGGGGAGGAGTGGTGAGGGGTAAAGGGGAGGAGGAAGGGGCTGTGTGTGGGAGGTGGGGGCGGGAGCGGGGCTTGGCATGGGAGGAGGGCTTAGCTGCGCTGGCTGGAACCGTCTCCAGCCGTGCGCGCCAGGAGAGGGGCCTGGGGCCGAGGTCCCGCCGTCGGGTTGGAAAGGCAGCGTGCTTAGGGTGTGTGCAGAAAACTCTGTTATGTAAGGCTTTCCCATGCAGGGAAGGGCGGTGCAGCGTGCCTGGCTCGCCCCTGGCAGGTCTGTGCGCCCCCTGCAGTGCCAAGGCCGGAGTGTGGGGGCGCTGACCATGAGGAACTCATGGGCCCAAGCAGGCCTGGTTATACCCTTTGCTTGGGAGGGGAGCAGAGGGGTCAAATGGGTGATCTTACAGCTCTAACTGAGCCGCGATAACCAGGTTGGGGACAACTAGGTGGGGGTGGCTCTGGCACCTCTGCACAGTGAGACCACAGAGGATTCTGTGTATTGTGTGTGCTTGGGCTTCACAGGGTGTGGCCCTGACTGTGGTGAGGGTAACAGCGAGTAGTCTCAGGGAGCTGCAGTTACTGCGGAGCACCCTTCTCTGTGGTGCAAGTTTGTGGAAAGGCAGCTTGTAGCCCTGCATGGACATGAGGGGGTTAGAGAATGACCCTGAGTTTACAGAGGAAAAGAGACCAAGATATCCACCTTTGTGTCTCCAAACACAGCTCTGAACACGTAATAATTGGTTTCAAAATTGTCTTCCCCATCAAACTCTGATTGCAGGGACCATGTTCACCACATGTTCTTCTTAGGACAGCTTAGCACGTGGTAGGTGATGAGTTGATTTTGTGAGATAGTTATGCAGTGGGGGGCTGTGGTGATGGGACAGGAGAGATTACACCTGCCTTGGAAAGCATGTAAGGGTCTCTGCATCTATACTGAGTGTCATTTAGGGGAGTAGAACTCACTTTCATCCCTCCTATGTGGGAAATCCCAGGGACTGGGTGTGGCACTCACTTCCTTTCAGAAGCTGAATGGTGAAGCTTCCTTCTCCTCCTGCCCATAGGGACAATGGGCCTGCACTTGGTAGGTAGAGTGGGGAGTACATGGCAGCCCCAGGGTTAGGGGCATCTCCTTGCTCTGAGCTGTGAACTGTGGGGTAAGGGAGGGTGAGAGAAGCTGCAACATGAGAGCTAAACAAGGAGAGAATGCAGGGTCTGAGGGCAGGTAGGAGATATGGGTTGGAGAGTCTTTGAGCCCCTCTCTAAAGCCTTTATCCCTAAGAAAGTGAGCACAGGGACATTGGTCAGAAAACAAGGACATGAAGGAGCCACAGAAGTCGCACAGGTTTAGTGCTGCTGATATGAAGGCCTGTAACGGTGATTCAGGAGTCTTAGTTTGGGTACTTCCTTAAGGAGTTCACCCCAGAGTTGAGGACTCATGCCAGCCAGCCATTGTTCAGGGGATGAGGCTCCAGGTCCAGGGCACAGGGTGGGACACGAGAGAGTGAACCATGGGAGTGAATTAAAGGCAGGGAAGGGGTTGAGGATCTCTGGGAAGCCTCTGGATAGAGGTGCCTGGGCACCACCAGGCTGGATTCTTTTGCTCAACTTGGAGTTTGCTGGCAAGCCCTGGCAGAGCACATCACCCTGAGCCTGAGGAGCTGGTTTGAGGGGTTGGGGCAAAGCCATGGGGGTGGAGGGGTGTGTGGGGTTCTGGGGTGTGGTCACCACCTTCTTCAGAACTTGGGAACCGCCTGGGGACAGACAGAGAGAGACCGGGAGAGCTAGTCTGACTCCTGATGAGAGCATTACTGGCTTTCTCCCACCCGGATGCCCCTGAGTTTCTCTCCCCGGAGATGGGCTGAGCACGTGCTTTGCACACTTAGATTTGAGGAAGGGAGGTGGCCACTGAAAAGAGTTAGAATCTTCCATTTCACTTGGGCAGCAGCTGTGGAGGATGTCTAAACCTTCCTTGCCCTTTTCAGCCCCCTTGTGCTTCATCTGGGCTCCCAGGGAGCTGGCATCCACTTGGCTGGACTCTTGAGCATGAACAGTTTCTTTTCTTTTCTCTTTCTTTCTTTACTTGGCTGGACTCTTGAGCATGAGCTGTTTCTTTTCTTTCTTTCTTTCTTCTTTTTTGTAGAGACAGTCTCACTTTATTGCCCTTGGTAGAGTACGTGGCGTCATAGCTC
Organism: Otolemur garnettii; assembly: GCF_000181295.1. Taxonomy (NCBI): domain Eukaryota; kingdom Metazoa; phylum Chordata; class Mammalia; order Primates; family Galagidae; genus Otolemur; species Otolemur garnettii. The sequence continues at coordinate 3,838,189 of NW_003852535.1, forward strand.
ACAGCAACCTCCAACTCCTGGGCTTAGGTGATTCTCTTGCCTTAGCCTCCCAAGTAGCTGGGACTACAGGCTCCCGCCACAACGCCCGATTATTTTTTGGTTGCACTTTGGCTGGGGCTGGGTTTGAACCCACCACCCTTGGTATATGGGGCCAGTGCCCTACCCACTGAGCCACAGGTGCTGCCTTTTTTTTTTTTTTTTGAGACAGAGTCTCACTATGCCATTCTTGGTAGAGCACTGTGGTGTCATAGCTCACAGCAACTTCAAACTCTTGGGCTCAAAAGTGATCCTCTTGCCTCAGCCTCTCAAGGAGCTGGGACTACAGGCGGCCACCAAAATGCCCTGCTATTTTTCGAGACCGGGTGTTACTCTTGCTCAGGCTGGTCTTGAACTTCTGAGCTCAGGTGATCCACCTGCCTCAGCCTTGCAAAGTGTTAGGATTACAGGCTTGAGTCACAGTGCCAGCCCAATGAGCAGTTTCCTCCAAGCCTGGGTGTGCCTGAGGGAGTGTGGGGGCATGTGGATGGGTTACAGGAGGGCTCTGCAGGAGTGTATGTGCACAAGTTTTGATGAAGCCCCTCTTCCTCCCTGCTGGCCTCAGTTCCTAGTGGGGCTATGTCTGGTCTGAAGCTGGCAGGCTTGGGTCCCTGTAACTGCCTGTGTCACAGCCTCTGTGTCTCTGAGTGAGGTGTGTGTCATTGCCGGTGAGAAAGATATTCCTGCTTGTTGTGCATGGAGGTCCTCCCATCGTGGTAGGCCTGGGTGTGTCACCTCTGCCTGTCGCATTGTGGAGCTTGGAGGGCAGAGGAAGGGAATGACATTTCACTCTGGTGGTGGAGGTTTTGCCCTGGCATGCAGGGGTTGTAGGTAAGGAGTGAAGTAAGTTCCTCTGTCCTAGACAGGTCTGGGCCCTGGAGTTTGTGCCCAAAGTCATTTGAGAGGTAGAGGACAGCCCTTGGGGTGCAGGCTGAATTAGAAGCTGCACACAGCCTGTCAGGGAGGGGCATCCTGCCAGGTCCCCGGGGGCCGGAGCGGAGGTTCTGGGGGAAGGGGAAGTGCCTGGAGCTGATCCCAGTCACGGCTACGCGTCCTGGCTAGGCTGGGGGGCGGCTCTTTGGCGGCAGAGCCCCAGGGGCCTGGGCCCGCGCCCCTGCATTAGCTCAGCCTGACCGCTGGGGGGAGAGCGAGCAGCGCCCTCCAGGCTGTGGGTGGGGCGGTGGGCAGCTCCCAAAAGGTAATCTACCCCTCAAGTCATGGCAGGGCGTTCTTCACCCCTCCCTCCCCCACCATAAAAAAAAAAAAAAAGATCGCTACCCTTAGAGTTGGTGTCTTAATCCTGAGGGTCTGGGTAAAGGCCCACTCTTCCTTGCCTATGTGTCTACGTGTGGGGACCTCTTGCTGGAGAAGGTAATTGCTGTTCTCTAGTCCCTGGTTGCAAGGAGTGGGTAGGAGCCCTTTTAGCGAAGGGAAGGAAGAGGGAATCTTCCTCTCTATGGGAAGTGAGAATTTGGAGCTTGCTGAGAGCCTTGGGAGTACCGTAGGAGAATGTTCGTCCCAAGGTGGAGAGAGGTGGAGAAAGCAGCTAGCTGGCTGGGGTCAGGGTGTGTGGGGTTGCTCTGTAGGTAAACTTGCAAGAAATCCCAGCATGATGATGAAGGGTGGGGAAGGGGTAGATCGGGAAGGAAGGACTGGAGTAACAAAGCTGGAAAAACTTCCTCCTGGTGGGAGTAGGGGATTGGGCCAGCACCTCCTTTCCAGAAGGGCAGATACAGGAAGCAAGACTGGCAGGTGCACACACAAAGAGGGAGGTGCACGCTTGGGACACCGACACCTTGCCAGGTGAACAGGCTGGGGGCTTCCCTGACAGGTGTCAGTTGTGAGCCCATGAGAGCTAGCTGGGGCTGTGGGCTGCTCTGGGCTGGGTAGGGTGGAGAATGAGACTGAGGGTCTCTGTATGCCTGTGGTGTTTGTGAATCCTTGTGTGTCTTTCGCTGAATGTGCCTCCATATGCACATTAAAATATGTTCATCTAATTCTCCCTGGTAATTCTACTCCCTGCCAACACCTCCTCTACATAAGTTGAAAGTACCCCCCAGTTGTACTGCCCATAATCGGCTAAGTGGGTTTGTAAAAGTTCTTCATGCCCACGCAGACTTCTCAGTTTGCTGCGCACCTCTACACCCATTAAAATAGGGCATTTGTTTTTCTAAACAGAAGTCAGAGTTCTGTGCCTGTAGCTCAACAGCTAGGGCGCCAGCCACGTACACCAGAGGTAGCAGGTTCGAATCCAGCCTGCACCTGCCAAACAACAATGACAACTATAATAAAAAAAATAGCCGGGCACTGTGGCAGGCACCTGTAGTCCCAGCTACTTGGGAGGCTGAGGGAAGGAGGTAAGAGAATCACTTAAGCCCAAGAGTTTGAGGTTGCTGAGGGCTATGATGCCATGGCACTCTACTGAGGGTGACATAGTGAGACTCTGTCTCAAAAAAAAAAAAAAAAGAAACAGAAGTACAGTAGGGTCCACTTAGAAGCTCAGGCTCTGGAAGGGATGCTCCAGGCTCTGCAAGTATGTATTTTCACTTGTTCCTCTGGGATAAGGGTCCACCCAGCATGACCGTTCCCCTCTCCCAGAGAGTAGAAATGTTTGCCTTGCCCTGCTAGTGCCTGCCTAGAGTCTAGAGTGAGAAGGGGCTGGTCCTCTTGTCCTCCACCTATTGGGCCCTAAGGGAATCTAGAGGTGAGCTCGGTTCTGGGCAGCTCAGGATCCTAACTTTTTTTTTTTTTCCTGTTGATTTTTTTTTAATTAAATGATAACTATGTACATTAATGCAATTCTGGGGTACAGTGTGGTGTTTTCACATACAATTTGAAATGTTTTCATCAGACTGGTTAACATAGCCTTCATGTCATTTTCTTAGTTATTGTGGTAAGACATTCATATTCCACTCTTAGCAAGATTTACTTGTACCCTTGTAAGATAAACCACAGAAGTGATCTCTTCAATCACTCTCCCTCCACCCATTCCCCTCGCCCCTCTCCTTCTTCCTCTCCATATTCTTAGGCTGTTATTAGGTTATAGATTTCATATGAAAGCTATAAATTAATTTCATAATAGGGCTGTGTACATTGGATACTTTTTCTTCCATTCCTGTGATACTTTAGGATCCTAATTCTTGAGGACCCAACCTCAATAAACTCCAGCACCAAAAGGCCCCTCAGATATAGGGGCCCAGGATGCCTGTGACTCTCTGCCCATTCTGGGTTTGGTGCCTATAAACTGGGCTGGGATGAGGCTGGGGGTATGTGGAATGGGGTTTGGAGGGCTTTCCATCTATCTTCTCATGGGTGTGTCCTTCTGTCTCTCACTCCCCTTTTTGTCCCCTCAGTGTAGACGTCTCTTCTGTGTATCTCCTGTATGCATTTTTTTCAGCTTTTTTCTTTTTTGAGACAGAGGCTCAAGCTGTCTCCCTGTATAGAGTGCTGTGGCATCACAGCTCACAGCAACCTCCAACTCTTGGGCTTAAGTGATTCTTTTGCCTCAGGCTCCCATGTAGCTGGGACTATAGGTGCCCACCACGAGGCCCGGCTATGTTTTTTGTTGCAGTTATCATTGTTGTTTAGCTGGCTCTGACCAGGTTCGAACCCACCAGCCTCGGTGTATGTGGCCGGTGCTCTACCCCTGAGCTACAGGCACCACCCATTTTCTATGGTTTCTTATGTGTCTTATTCTGTGTTGTGTATTTTCTTGTGCCTTTGTCCATCTACCTAGCAAAGACTGTTGGCCTTAGAGTTAGGGGATCTTGGGCTTGCATTCAACCCTATCTCACACTTGGTGAAGTCGCTTTACCTCTGGGGCCTATTTCCCCATCTTTAAAATAAGGTTCTTAGTTCTTACCCTGTAATATCATTTGGGGATCAAATAGGAACCCAAGCATGGACCATGGCCAACATAGTATTTGGCACATAGTAGCGCCCTACAGAATTCTTTCTCTCAACTTATGTGAATACAGGGTAGTATCTTGCAATGTGGATCTTTTGTTTCTCTTTCTCTCCTGGTGAATGTTTATGAGTCTATCCCTCTTCTGGATGTGTCTCTCTTTGACTAGCCAACCCTTTGTCCTGGTTATGAGTGTTTGGGGCTTTCCTTTTGATGGTAGTCTCTAACTCCGGGTGTGAGCCATTTCATTCTCGGGATGAAGACTGCTTCTCTTTGGTTGGCACACATACACCACTGTGCTGGGTGGAAGTTTTGTTGTTATTGGTGCCTTTGCTGATGTGGGTAGGGGTGCTTCTCTGCCCCTTGCAGGGTCACTTCCTGTGTCCAGCCTGTGCTAAGCGTGGGCACAATTGTGTGCTTCCTCTGATGTATGGTTTGGTGCATTCAGGCACTGAGGTGCTGGCCTGTTGATCCTGGGGAGTGTATCAGTTCCTGTCATCTTGACACTGATGCTAGTTGCAAGGCTGTTTTTAGCTGCTGCAGCAATTAACCTGGGTCCTCTGCCTGGCTGTCTTCCTCCTGACTCTCTGGAGGAAGGGCACTGTTCCCCGAGGGCAGTGGGGGAGAGACCATCTGCCTGGTTCAAGGATTCTGCTCTCTGGACTTGAGGATCTGCTTGGTATTACCCTCAATCTACGGAGAAGGGGATGGCAAAGCCCTGCAGCTTGTGACATCCTCTTTGTAGTTTTGAAATAATAAGATGGCCCACTCTCCTCTTGCTGCTTCTGGCCTGAATTATAGTCTGTCCTGCGGTCTCAGCCTGGCCTCCCCACTTCACTCCTTTTCTGACCTCCAGGCAGCTGCTTGCCTCAAGTGATCTTGGTCCTGTCACAAGGGAGATGGGGGAAGCCAGTGTCAGACTGAACATGGAGCTGGGAGTTATCTAACCTGTGTTCCAGCATCACAACACTCTCCCATTCTCACCTCTCCAGGCCTCATTTCCCCATCTGTAAATTTAAATGTAATTGTAATTTCTCTGGTAGTGCTGTACCAGAGAACTCATGCTAGTGGTGGAATGTTTTCTATCTGTGCTGTCTAGTATAGTAGCCAGTAGCTGCATGTGGCTGAATTAAAATTTTAGTTTAGGGTCCGTGCCCATAGCACTGTGGTTACAGCGCCAGCCACATATACCGAGGGTGGTAGGATCGAACCTGGCCCGGGCCAGCTAAACAACTGCAACAAAAAAAATAGCCAGGTGTTGTAGTGAGTGCCTGTAGTACCAGCTACTTGGGAGGCTGAGGCAAGAGAATCGCTTAAGCCCAAGAGTTTGAGGTTGCTGTGAGCTGTGATGCCACGGCACTCTACCTAGGGGGACATAGTGAGATTCTGTCTCAAAAAAAAAATTCCTTGTTAGTATAGTGGTGAGTAAAAAAGAAGAAAAATTGTTTTTAGTTTAAGTTAATTTTAATCAATTTAAATTTTAGCCAGGCATGGTGACTCACGCCTGTAATCCCAGCACTTTGGGAGGCTGAAGTGGGCAGATAATCTGAGCTCACAAGTTCAAGAGTAGCCTGAGCTAAAGCCAGACCCTGTCTTTAAAAAATGGCCAAGTGTTGGCTCTGCACCTGTGGCTCAAGTGGTTAAGGTGCCAGCCACATACACCTAAGGTGGTGGGTTCGAATCCAGCCTGAACCCGCCAAACAACAATGATGGCTGCAACAAAAAAAAAATAGCCGGGCATTGTGGTGGGCACCTGTGATCCCAGCTACTTGGGAAGTGGAGGCAGGAGACTCGCTTGAGCCCAGGAGTTGGAGGTTGCTGTGAGCTGTGATGCCATAGCACTCTTCCAGGGGCAACAAAGTGAGACTCTGTCTCAAAAAAAAAGATTAAATTTAAATTTATTTATTTATTTAAGACAGTGTCTCAAGCTGTTGCCCTGGGTAGAGTACTGTGGCGTCACAGCTCACAACAACCTCCAACACCTGGGCTTAAGCAATTCTCTTGCCTCAGCCTCCCAAGTAGCTGGGACTAAATGCGCCCGTCACAATGCCCTATTTTTGGTTGTAGCTGTCATTGTTGTTTGGCAGGCCTGTGCTGGATTCATACCCGCTAACTCTGGTGCATGTGGCTGGTGCCTTAGCCACTTGAGCTATAGGTGCCGAGCCAATTAATTTAAATTTATTTATTTATTTATTTATTTTTTGAGACAGAGCCTCAAGCTGTCTACCTGTGTAGAGTGCTGTGGCATCACAGCTCACAGCAACCTCCAACTCCTGGGCTCAAGCGAGTCTCCTGCCTCAGCTTCCCAAGTAGCTGAGACCACAGGCGCCCTCCACAACCCCTGGCTATTTTTTGGTTGCAGCCATCATTGTTGTTTGGCGGCCCTGGGTTGGATTCGAACCCACCACCTTAGGTGTATGTGGCTGGCGCCTTAGCCACTTGAGCCATAGGCGCCGAGCCTATTTGTTTGATTTTTTAGAGATAGAGTCTCACTTTGTCACCGTTGATAGTGTGCTGTGGTGTCACAGCTCACAGCAACCTCCTGCTCTTGGGCTTTGGCAATTCTCTTGCCTCAACCTCCTGAATAGCTGGGACTACAGGCGCCTGCCTGTAGCTATTTGTTATAGTTTAGCTGAGGCTGGGTTTGAACCTACCACCCACGGTGTATGGGGCCGGAGCCCTACTCACTGAGCCACAGGTGCTTCCCAATTAATTTAAATTTCCACATGTGGCTACCATATTGGATGGCATGGCTCTAAGTTCCCTTCTGGCTCTGAAAGCATATGACACTTGGCTAAATCATGCAGAGTTCCTCAAAGCTCCAAAGGTTCTCCTTAGACTAAGAGCCAGGCAGAGCCTCTACCCTTCCTTGTGTGGAAGGAGAAGGAAGAACCACCTGGGTTTGGTATAGGCTCCAAGGGTAGAGAAGAGAAGGGCTGAGACTGAATGCAGAAAACAGGCCACCCTGGCTTCACAGCTACCTTCTGTATCCCCATGCCTGTGCTTGGAGCTCAGTGGCCCAGATCAGATGAGAGAGGAGTCTTTCCTGTCTATGCAGGATGGTGGGGCCTGATCCCGAGCAGGCAGAGTGGTTGGCTGGGAAGTCATCAGGTGCCCTTTCAGGGCCAACCTGCAGCTTGAGGTTCCATGGGTCCTGTTCTCATGGGCTGATGGCTTTTCCCCTCTTCAGAAGCCACCTAGCGTGAGGCATGTAGCAGGTCTCTCTTCCTGGGACTCCTGTCCTGGGATCCTGTGTCCTAAGAGACATAGCCCTGTCTTCAGATCCTGAAGTGCTGGCAGGGAAGCTGACTCCTGTCTGCATTGAGCCCTGGTTCCTCTGGCACCTGGGGGTCTGGCCTAGGAGGCACTTCATCCATGGGTTTGAGGCGTGACCCTTTGCATGTCTGGAGCTGCTGCGGCCAGCTGTGGTGACTCACTGGGGAAGGAGGGAGGGTGGGGCCAGGACGTGGGTGAGGGTGAGCTGGCTGGCTCTGTTCCTGCTCTCTGGCTGCTGGCTCAGCACCAGTTTTCTGGACTGAGGAAAGGGGCCCTGCTCAAGGAGGAAGAAAGCGGTGTCAGGCCAATTGGCTAGGGTGTCTTTCAGTGTTATCTGAGAGACCTAGTCTGGAATCCTTTGTCCTTTCCTGCCTCTGCCTGGCTCCTTAGTGCTAGGCTCTGGAAGAAGGTGCCATTTAAGCCTCAATTTTGCTATTTCACTTTGAACCAGGACAGCACAACTTCCTGTTGCAGCCTCCTCTGCCTGCCAGGAAGGGAGCGCATGCCTTTGCCAGCGGGCTGCTAACCCCTCAGAAGCTTTGCTCACTCCCAGCCAGCACCTGTGTTGAGGAAGAGGCACATCTTAATCACATTTATGCCTTTGCCAAACAGGAGAACAGGTGTTGGGAGGACTGGGGGTTTATGTGTTTATCTTTCACCCATGTTGTGGTCTGCCTGGCACTGGAACTGTTAAGTGGTGATAAATTCCCCAGAGACACAGTCCAGTCCTCAGAGGTCAGCTCTAGCACCTCCAAAATCCTAATTGTATTTCATTCTCCCTAGAAGGCTCTCAAGCTTGGAACATTCTGAGGCTAAATTGGTCATAGCCAGAGCACCTTTCTCATAATTTATATCTAAGATAGGAACTAAGTCTTTTTTTTCTTTTTTGTTCTCACTCTGTTGCCTAGCCTAGACTGCTGTGGTATCATAGCTAACAGCAACTTCAAACTCTTGGGCTTTAACAGTCCTCTTGCTTCAGCCTCTTGAGTAGCTGGGACTATAGGCACCTGCCACAACACCTGGCTAATTTTTCTACTTTTAATTTTTATTTATTTATTTATTTATTTATTTTTGAGACAGAGCCTCAAGCTGTCACCCTGGGTAGAATGCTATGGCATCATAGCTCACAGCAACCTCCAACTCCTGGGCTCAAGCAATTCTCCCGCCTCCACCTCCCAAGTAGTGGGACTATAGGCATCCGCCACAATGCCTGGCTATTTTTTGGTTGCAGCTGTCATTGTTGTTTGGTGGGCCCGGGCTGGATTTGAACCCTCCAGCTCAGGTGTATGTGGCTGGTGCCTTAGTCACTTGAGCCACAGGTGCTGAGCCTTTTCTACTTTTTAGTAGAGATAGGGTCTCGCTCTTGTTCAGGCTGATCTTGAACTCCTGAGCTTAAGTGATCTACCCACTCTGGCCTGCCAGAGTGCTGGGATCATAGTCGTGAGCCACTGTGCTCAGCTAGGAACTAAGTCTTTAAAATTTGCATACTGGCACATGGAGTGCATTCAATAAATATTTTGAGGGTGCATGAACAGCATTAGGTAACAATCTAATGCAGCGTGTAATTAAGTGCTGGGCCAAGCCATGTCTGTCCTGGGCCCTGCAGTGCCCAATGTATTGTTGGGCATATAAGAAGCAATCAGTATGTATAAATTGATTGATTGGATGACTAATTTCTGGATGTAAACAGCTTTAGGGTGAGGCTTTGGGTGAGGTTCTCTGTGATTTATGTCACCTCACACAATTTCACAGACATGACTTTGATGGCTCCTGCCGCCACTTTGTGTGGGTGGCTCTAGGCTGTGGCCATATCCAGAGCCCTGTGTGGTGTCTTCTCAGGGCACCTCTGCTGCTGAAAGCTCACCCTGTAGCAGGAGGGTAAATTACTAAATGGCTGCACATATCGGGACCTGTCTCAGGCCCAATGTGGGCAACCAGATGGGCTACACTGACCGTGGGCCTGAGGCAGGCTCAGCCATGTTCCTGCCTCTTGGGCTTGGGCGGGTGCCTGGTGGGGCAGGGGCTTTCTTTGTTCAGGCTGTTGCCTGTGGCAGGGCTTCTAGAGCTCCCAGATGGCAAGGGGTTCCCCTTGGTCTTGAAGACCAGGTGAGGCAGGTGACCTGGAGTTACTTTTTGCCACTGGGGAGGGAATACCCTGCCATGCCTGCTTGGAGGCGCCCTCCCAGGAGTCTGACACCAGTTAAAAGTTGCAGACCTGGCTCGGCGCCTGTGGCTCAAGCGGCTAAGGCGCCAGCCATATACACCTGAGCTGGCGGGTTCGAATCCAGCCCAGGCCTGCCAAAAAACAATGATGACTACAATCAAAAAGTAGCCCGGGCTCGGCGCCTATAGCTCAAC
>NW_003852535.1:3847788-3855752 GCF_000181295.1 Otolemur garnettii
GCCCAGGAGTTGGAGGTTGCCGTGAGCTGTGATGCCATGGCATTCTACCCAGGGGGACAGCTTGAGGCTCTGTCTCAAAAAAAAAAAAAAGTTGCAGACCTGATGTGGTACAAAGTATGAGTTTCACGTAGCTGTGCTCTTATTGTGTACCCAAGGCAAGTCAGCCGCTGAGAGGCTCTGTCTCTCTATCTATAAAATGGAGACAGTAACATCTCCTTCCCAAAGCTGTCATGAAGAACATCATGAGAACATGAGTGTTGTGAGGCTCCTGCATGCCCCTGTGATGCACTTGTGCTCTTTTCTCTCTCCTTCAATCCTCATGAGAATCTTTTTTGTTTTTTTATTGAGACAGAGGTCTCACTTTGTTGCTCTTGGTAGAGTGCTGTATTGTTGCAGCACTTCAAACTTTTGGGCTCAAGTGATTTTCTTGCCTCAGCCTCCTTAATAGCTGGTACTACAGGTGCCTGCCTGCCACAGCACCCAGCTGTTTTTTTTTTTTTTTAGGAGGCCTGGGCTGAGTTCAAACCCACCAGCCCCAGTGCATTTGGTTGCCCTAACAACTGAGCTACGCGTGCCCCCCTCTCCTGTGAATCTTTTATCATCCCCATTTTTATAGGTGAGGAAACAGAGGTTCAGAGAAGTTAACTGATCTACAACCCCTTTCTGCAATGTCAGGCTGCAGAGCCCTGGATGAGAGGAATCATTGGCAGTGGCGATGGGGGTTGTGGGCTGCTCTGGGGAACAGAGCACCAGCCACACCTTGATATGGGGGTTTCAAGCAAGCTGACCACCCGGTGTGAACATCTTTGGAACTTTTTCTCTAGGCTGTGTGACTGAGATTCCTGACAAGAGAGACTGAGGGGAAGAGAGGAAGGAGGGGCGGGCTCCTGGCAAGGCATCCGCTCCAGAACAGAATCCTGCAAAGGTCAGTAGGAGAAGGGAGGGCTGGGACAGGGGCATGTGGGGATCCCAAGTGGTTTGGGGAGGCTGGGGCCCAGTTGAAGGGACAAGGGGCTGGTCATCTCTTGGTCTCCATTCTGTCTTCTCCGCTGTGCCTTGGGAGAATGCCCACAGTGGACAGACGTGAGGCAGGTGGGTGGGGGCAGGTGCATCAGAAAGAGTGCTCCACTCTTTGCAAGTTCACACCACAGAAGTTCATGGTTTTCTCATCCCCTTGTGTCCTAGCATCCCCACTGACCTGAGCTCCATTTTCTCACCTCATCCCAGATGGAGAAGGAGGAAGAGACAACCCGGGAACTGCTGCTGCCCAACTGGCAGGGCAGCGGCTCCCACGGGCTGACCATCACCCAGAGGGATGACGGTGTCTATGTACAGGAGGTGATGCAGAACTCCCCTGCGGCCCGCACTGGGGTGGTCAAGGAGGGTGAGTCACCCCAGAGTGCTGACTGGATGCTGGGGGTTGGGGCAGGTGAGGGTGCCAGAAGGACGCACAGGAGCAAGGAGCAGGCAGAAGTGGAGAATTGGGCTTCCTGGTCCCAGTGGCATCAGGATGGTCAGTACCTAAGCCCTTCCCTCCCTTGCCCACTCTGTATCCCTTGCTTGTGGTCCTCAGGAGGGGCCGTTGTGTCGGGTAGGGGGGCCTAGTCTTCAGATCCAAATCCACTGCCCATGAGCTTTGCAGATTTGGGGAAATTAGTTGGCCTATCTAAGCCTCTGTACAATGGGTATTACCCTCTCCATCTTGCAGGGTGGTTAAGAGGGTTAAATGCAAGTCAGTACAAGTGCCCAGCATATGGTGGCTGTTTTGTTTTCCTGAGATCTTGTGGGTCTTACCTGCTCTTGCCTCTCCTTGCCCAGGGGACCAGATTGTGGGTGCCACTATCTACTTTGACAACCTGCAGTCAGGCGAGGTGACCCAGCTGCTAAACACCATGGGGCACCATACGGTGGGCCTGAAGCTGCACCGCAAGGGGGACCGTTCCCCTGAGCCTGGCCAGACCTGGACACATGAAGTCTTCAGCTCCCGCAGCTCTGAAGTGGTTCTGGTGAGTGCCTTGCTGGCCTGTCTGTGCCCTGAGCTGCCCCCGGCCATACTGGCCTGTTGGTTAAGTCCCGAGCCTTCTGTCTGCCTCCTGGACTTCTCTTAAAAATCCTTCTCCTCCTCCCACCTGTCTGCCCTGTCTTGAACCCCTGGCCAGCTTTTCTGTTCCTGCTCATGTGTGGCATATGGCTAATGCTGCCCTATGCGTCTTCCATCAATCTTTTCAGAGTGCCCTGGGCCACAGTGTGGGAACTGACTCATGCAGCCTGGTCCTAGATGCCAGGGGGAAGGTCAGCTGCTTTGCAAGGATTTTAGAAATGACCTCACAGATGCCCAACTCTGGCTCACAGAAACCATTTTTCTCCTTACAGAGAGGCCCAAAATCATTCTGTGAGTCAAAAGCTGGGCAGGAAAGTGCCTGGGGGAAAATGCTTCCTTCTGATGGCTTGTTTGTTTAGCAAATAGTGAGTCCTCCAAGTGAGGGCACTAACCCAAGTATAACCAGTCTTTTAGGCTCCACAAGTATTTTCCAGAGTGTGATGGGCCCCTGGGAAGATTCCCTTCCTGGTTAAATAAATAAATCAGTGGGTTGAGAGTTGGGAGTTGAAGGACCTGTTCTTCTGGGGTGGCATCCCATTTTGAAACTCTAATTGATTAGAAATCCTTCTCCCAAACTGCACAGTCCAGGAATATGCCCCCTCCCCCAAATAATTCCTGTTTTCCTCCTGTGATATGGCTGTCAGCCCCTTTCTTCAGTCCCTTGTGCTCTGCCCCAGAAGGCTCCATGGACCTCTGTTCTGGTCCCAGCTTCTCTGGGAAACAGGCACCCATGTTGTCGTCTGGGCTGTGGCCGGGCATCTGGTAACTTAGGCATAGCCTGCTGCAACCTCTGCCGGCGTGTCTTTCTGCAGAGCGGGGATGATGAGGAGTACCAGCGTATCTACACCACGAAGATCAAGCCTCGGCTGAGGTCGGAGGATGGAGTGGAAGGGGACCCTGGGGAGACCCAGAGCCGCACCATCACAGTGACCAGAAGGGTCACGGCCTACACTGTGGATGTGACTGGCCGAGAAGGAGCCAAGGACATTGACATCAGCAGCCCTGAATTTAAGATCAAGATCCCAAAGCATGAACTGACTGAAATCTCCAACATGGACGTGGAGACCCAGTCAGGGAAGACAGTGATCAGACTGCCCTCAGGCTCAGAGGCAGTCTTTCCAGCCACAGGCTCTGCTGTGGAGATCCAAGCAGGGGCCATTTCTGCTTCAGGACCAGAGCTCCAAGGTGCTGGCCACTCAAAGCTCCAGGTCACCATGCCTGGGATAAAGGTGGGAACCTCCAGTGTCAATGTTAGCACGAAGGGCATAGACTTGGGTGGCAGAGGAGGGGTCCAAGTACCAGTAGCGGACGTTTCACCTTCTCTTGGGGGTGGGGCAGTGGAAGTGCAGGGCCCATCCCTTGAGAGTGATGATAATGAGAAAATTAAAATTCCCACTGTGAAGGTACCAAAATTTGGTGTCTCGACAGGGCCTGAGGGCCAGGTGCCAGAGGCCAGGCTAAGTGTTTCTGCACCTGAATTCTCTATGGGGCACCAGGGCAGCAGGCCAGGCATTACTGTCAGTGGGAACATCCAGGCCCCTCAGCCGGAAGTCAGTGCCTCCTCTGCCAATTTTGAGGGGCTTAAAGGGAAGCTGAAGGGCCCCCAAATCACTGAGCCATCACTTGAAGGTGACCTAGGCTTGAAAGGTGCCAAGCCACAGGGGGACATTGGGGTACACACCTCTGCTCCCCAAATTGAGGGCAGCATCACTGGCCCTAATGTGGAAGTTTCTGTTCCTGATGTTGATGTTCATGGGCCTGGGAGCAAAATGCATGTGCCCAAAATGGAAGTCCCCAAATTCTCTGTATCTGGTTCAAAAGGAGAGGGAGCTGGCGTTAAGGTGACCATGCCCACAGGTGAAGTGACTCTTCCTGGGGTCTCTGGGGATGTCAGTCCACTTGAGATTGCTACTGGTGGGCTGGAAGGGAAGATGGAAGGTGCTAAAGTCAAGACTCCTGAAATGATTATTCAAAAACCTAAAATTTCTATGCAGGACATAGATCTGAGCTTCGGGTCCTCTAAACTGAAAGGAGATATTAAAGTTTCTGCTCCTGGGGTGAAAGGTAATGTTAAAGTGCCTCAAGTGGCAGTTAAAGGCTCCAGAGTGGATATAGAGACACCAAACCTGGAGGGGACCTTGACAGGCCCCAACCTTGGCAGTCCTTCTGGGAAAACAGGAACCTGTAGGATCTCTATGGCAGATGTAGACTTAAGTGCTACTGTACCTAAAGTGAAAGGGGGTGTAGATGTCACACTCCCAAAAGTAGAAGGGAAAGTCCCTGAAGTTGATGTCAAAGGGCCTAAAGTGGATGTCAGTGCTCCAGATGTGGAAGTTCATGGCCCCGAATGGAACCTGAAAATGCCCAAGATGAAAATGCCCAAGTTCAGCACTCCAGGAGTCAAAGGTGAAAGCCCAGATGTAGACGTGACTCTACCCACAGGAGATGTCATTATTTCAGGGCCTAAGGTCAATGTGGAAGCCCCAAATGTCAACATGGAAGATCTGGGTGTCAAACTTGTAGGCCCTGATATTAAACTGCCTGATGTGAGTGTCAAGACACCAAAAGCCTCTATGCCTGATGTAGATTTGCATTTTAAAGGCACAAAGGTAAAGGGGGAATATGATGTCACAGTACCAAAGCTTGAAGGAGAACTGAAAGGCCCAAAAGTGGACATTGATGCCCCAAATGTGGATGTTCATAGCCCAGATTGGCACTTGAAGATGCCCAAGATGAAAATGCCCAAATTCAGTGTGCCAGGGTTCAAAGCTGAGGGCACAGGAGTGGATGTGAATCTGCCCAAGGCTGATGTGGACATTTCTGGGCCCAAGGTGGATGTTAGTGCTCCAGAGGTTAGCATTGAGGGACCAGAAGGGAAATTGAAAGGACCTAAGTTTAAGATGCCTGAGATGAATATCAAAGTCCCAAAGATCTCCATGCCAGATGTGGACTTACATTTGAAAGGCCCTAATGTAAAGGGAGAATATGATGTTACAATGCCCAAGGCTGAAGGTGAAATTAAAGTTCCTGATGTTGAACTTAAAAGTGCCAGAGTTGACATTGATGCCCCAGATGTGGATGTTCAAGGACCAGACTGGCACCTGAAGATGCCCAAGGTGAAAGTGCCCAAGTTCAGCACACCTGGTTTCAAAGCAGAGGGCCCAGAAGTGGATGTGAACCTGCCTAAGGCTGACATTGATATCTCAGGACCCAAGGTGGATGTTGAAGTTCCAGATGTGAATATTGAAGGACCTGAGGGAAAGCTGAAGGGTTCCAAGTTTAAGATGCCAGAGATGAACATCAAGGCCCCCAAGATCTCCATGCCTGATGTGGATTTACATATGAAAGGTCCCAAGGTGAAAGGAGAGTATGATGTAACAGTACCAAAGCTGGAAGCAGACCTGAAAGGCCCAAAAGTAGATGTCAGTGCCCCAGATGTTGAAGTGCATGGTCCTGATTGGAACCTGAAGATGCCAAAGATTAAAATGCCCAAATTTAGCATGCCCAGTCTCAAAGGAGAGACCCCAGAATTAGATGTGAACCTGCCCAAGGCAAATGTGGACATTTCTGCACCAAAGGTAGATATTACTGCTCCAGATCTGAGCCTTGAAGGACCAGAAGGGAAGTTGAAAGGTCCTAAGTTTAAGATGCCTGAGATGCACTTCAGAGCTCCTAAGATGTCTCTACCAGATGTTGACCTGGATCTTAAAGGACCCAAAATGAAAGGAAGCCTAGATATATCCGCACCAAAAATAGAGGGTGAAGTGAGTGTTCCAGATGTGGACATGAAGGGTCCCAAGGTAGACATTAAAACACCAGATGTGGATGTTCAGGGCCAAGACTGGAGCCTAAAAATGCCAAAGATGAAAATGCCCAAGTTCAGCATGCCCAGCCTCAAAGCAGAAGGCCCAGAAGTGGATATGAACTTGCCTAAGGCTGACATTGACATCTCAGTACCCAAGGTTGACACTGAGGTCCCAGATGTGAGCCTTGAAGGTCCAGAAGGGAAGCTGAAGGGTCCTAAGTTTAAGATGCCTGAGATGCATGTCAAAGCTCCCAAGATTGCCATGCCTGATGTGGACTTAGACTTGAAAGGCCCCAAAGTCAAAGGGGATGTGGATATATCTGTTCCTCAGATAGAAGGTCAAGTGAAAGTACCAGATGTTGACATCAAAGGGCCCAAAGTGGACATTAATGCTCCAGATGTGGATGTTCATGGCCCAGATTGGAACTTGAAAATGCCCAAGATGAAAATGCCCAAGTTCAGCATGCCCAGTTTCAAAGCAGAGGGCCCTGAAGTAGATGTGAACCTGCCCAAGGCTGATGTTGTTGTCTCAGGACCAAAGGTGGATATTGAAGGCCCTGATGTAAGTCTTGAGGCTCCTGAAGGGAAGTTGAAAGGCCCCAAGTTTAAGATGCCAGACATGCACTTTAAGGCGCCCAAGATCTCCATGCCTGATGTGGACTTACACTTGAAAGGCCCCAAAGTCAAAGGGGATGTGGATGTATCTGTGCCCCAGATAGAAGGTGAAGTGAAAGTGCCAGATGTTGACATCAAAGGGCCCAAAGTGGACATTAATGCCCCAGATGTGGATGTTCGTGGCCCTGACTGGAACCTGAAGATGCCCAAGATGAAAATGCCAAAGTTCAGCGTGCCTGGTTTCAAAGCAGAAGGTACAGAAGTAGATGTCAACTTGCCCAAAGCAGACATTGATGTTTCAGGACCCAAGGTGGACATTGAAACCCCTGATGTGAGCCTTGAGGGTCCAGAAGGGAAGCTGAAGGGTCCCAAGTTTAAGATGCCAGAGATGCACTTCAAGGCCCCCAAGATCTCCATGCCTGATGTAAACCTGAATCTTAAGGGGCCCAAACTAAAGGGAGATATGGATGTATCTTTGCCTGAGGTAGAAGGTGAAGTGAAAGTGCCAGATGTTGACATTAAAGGGCCCAAAGTTGACATTAGTGCTCCAGATGTTGGCGTCCATGGTCCAGACTGGCACCTGAAGATGCCCAAGGTGAAAATGCCCAAGTTCAGCATGCCTGGCTTCAAAGGAGAGGGTCCAGAAGTACATGTAAACCTGCCCAAGGCCGACATTGATGTCTCAGGATCCAAGGTGGATGTTGAAGTTCCAGATGTGAATATTGAAGGTCCAGATACAAAACTAAAAGGTCCCAAATTTAAGATGCCAGAAATGAATATAAAGCCTCAGAAAATATCCATGCCTGATGTTGGTTTGCATTTGAAAGGTCCTAAAATGAAAGGAGATTATGATGTTACAGTTCCAAAAGTAGAGGGAGAGATTAAAGCTCCTGATGTTGATGTCAAAGGACCAAAAGTTGACATTAATGCACCAGATGTGGAAGTTCATGGTCCAGATTGGCACCTGAAGATGCCCAAGGTGAAAATGCCCAAGTTCAGCATGCCTGGTTTCAAAGGAGAGGGCCCAGAAGTGGATGTGAACCTGCCTAAGGCTGACATTGATATCTCAGGACCCAAGATGGACATTGATGCTGCAGATGTGAACCTTGAAGTTCCAGAGGGAAAACTAAAGGGCCCTAAATTCAAGATGCCAAGCATGAATATACAGACACACAAAATCTCTATGCCTGATGTTGGACTTAATCTGAAAGCCCCCAAACTGAAAACTGATGTAGATGTTTCTTTTCCCAAAGTGGAAGGAGACTTGAAAGGTCCTGAAATTGATGTCAAGGCACCTAAGCTGGATGTTAATGTTGGTGATATTGATATTGAATGTCCAGAAGGAAAGTTGAAAGGCCCCAAGTTTAAGATGCCAGACATGCACTTTAAGACCCCCAAGATCTCCATGCCTGATGTGGACTTACATTTGAAAGGCCCCAAAGT
>NW_003852535.1:3859546-3861528 GCF_000181295.1 Otolemur garnettii
GATGTGGATGTCCAAGGCCCCGACTGGCACCTGAAGATGCCCAAGGTGAAAATGCCCAAGTTCAGCATGCCTGGCTTCAAAGGAGAGGGCCCAGAAGTGGAAGTGAACCTGCCTAAGGCTGACATTGATGTCTCAGGACCCAAGGTGGATATTGATGTTCCAGATGTGAATATTGAAGGCCCAGATGCAAAACTGAAGGGTCCCAAGTTTAAAATGCCTGAGATGAACATCAAGGCTCCTAAAATATCAATGCCAGATTTGGACCTTAATCTTAAAGGCCCTAAAATGAAAGGAGAGGTGGATGTTTCCCTTCCTAATGTAGAAGGTGATTTGAAAGGTCCAACTGTTGACATAAAGGGCCCAAAGGTAGATGTTGATGTCCCAGATATTGACATTCATAGCCCAGATGCCAAATTAAAAAGTCCAAAACTGAAGATGCCTGACATGCATGTAAACATGCCCAAGATCTCCATGCCAGAAATTGACTTGAATTTGAAAGGCTCGAAGCTGAAGGGAGATGTTGATATTTCTGGGCCCAAATTGGAAGGTGACATTAATATGGATGTAAAGGGCCCAGAAGTAGACATTTCCGGTCCTAAGGTCAATATTGAAGGCAAGTCAAAGAAATCTCGTTTTAAACTTCCCAAATTTAATTTTTCAGGCTCCAAAGGTCAGACACCTGAGGTAGATGTCAAATTAAAAAAACCAGATGTTGATGTAACAGGTCCAAAAGTTGATATTAATGCTCCTGATGTTGAGGTCCAAGGAAAGGTGAAAGGATCCAAATTTAAAATGCCTTTCTTGAGTATTTCTTCTCCCAAAGTTTCTATGCCTGATGTGGAGCTAAATTTAAAAGGTCCTAAAGTCAAAGGAGACTTAGATCTTGCAGTTCCCAATTTGGAAAATGAATTAAAAGGTCCTGCAGTGGATATTAAGGCACCAGAAGTTCATCTCAATGCACCTGATGTGGATGTTCATGGTCCAGACTGGAATCTGAAAATGCCCAAGATGAAAATGCCGAAATTCAGTGTGCCTGGCTTAAAAGCAGAAGGGCCAGACATGGCTGTGGATTTACCAAAAGGAGACATCAACATAGAGGGTCCAAGGATGAACATTGAGGGTCCAGGAATCAATGTGGAAGGTCCAGAGGGAGAATTAAAAGATCCCAAATTCAAGATGCCTGACATAAATATCAAAGCCCCTAAGATCTCCATGCCTAACATTGACTTAAACCTGAAGGGCCCTAAGGTGAAGGGTGATGTGGATGTTTCTCTGCCCAAAGTGGAAGGTGACCTCAAGGGCCCTGACATTGATATCAAGGGTCCCAAAGTGGACCTAAGCACCCCAGACGTAGATGTTCATGGTCCAGACTGGCACCTAAAGATGCCAAAGGTAAAAATGCCCAAGTTCAGCATGCCTGGCTTCAAAGGGGAGGGCCCAGAAGTGGACATGAACCTTCCCAAGGCAGACATTGATGTCTCAGGACCCAAGGTGGACATTGATTTTCCAGATGTGAATATTGAAGGCCCAGATGCAAAACTAAAGGGTCCCAAGTTCAAGATGCCTGAGATGAACATCAAAGCTCCTAAGATTTCCATGCCTGACATTGATCTCAACTTGAAGGGCCCCAAAATGAAGGGTGATGTGGATGTGTCTTTGCCAAAAGTGGAAGGTGACCTCAAAGGCCCCAAGGTGGACATTGACATTCCTGATACTAACATCGAAGGCCCTGAGGGTAAATTGAAAGGGCCCAAATTTACAATGCCAGAGATGCACCTAAAAGCTCCCAAAATATCGATGCCGGACATTGATTTAAACCTGAAGGGCTCCAAGATGAAGGGTGATGTAGACATTTCCATTCCCAAGATTGAAGGGGATCTAAAAGGCCCAGAGGTTGATATCAAAGGTCCCAAAGTGGACATCAATGCCCCAGATGTTGATGTCCAAGGCCCCGACTGGCACCTGAAGATGCCCAAGGTGAA
>NW_003852535.1:3862577-3870596 GCF_000181295.1 Otolemur garnettii
AAAGTGGAAGGTGACCTCAAGGGCCCTGAAGTTGACATCAAAGGCCCCAAAGTGGACATCAATGCTCCAGATGTGGATGTCCAAGGTCCCGACTGGCACCTGAAGATGCCCAAGGTGAAAATGCCCAAGTTCAGCATGCCTGGCTTCAAAGGAGAGGGCCCAGATGTTGATGTTACCCTTCCTAAAGCTGACATTGACATTTCTGTCCCCAACGTGGATATTGATATCCCAGATGTCAATGTTGAAGGTCCAGATGCAAAACTGAAGGGCCCAAAGTTCAAGATGCCAGAGATGAACATTAAAGCCCCCAAAATCTCCATGCCTGATATTGATTTTAACTTAAAGGGCCCCAAACTGAAGGGTGATGTAGATGTCTCTCTGCCCAAAGTAGAAGGTGACTTCAAGGGCCCTAAAGTTGATATGAAGGTTCCCAGTGTGGACATTGATACTCCTGATGTCAATATTGAAGGTCCAGAAGGAAAACTAAAGGGACCCAAATTTAAGATGCCTGAGATGAACATCAAAACTCCCAAGATCTCTATGCCTGACTTTGATTTGCATCTGAAAGGCCCCAAAGTAAAAGGTGATATGGACATTTCACTACCTAAGGTGGAAGGTGATCTGAAAGGGCCAGAGGTGGACATTGAAGGTCCTGAAGGGAAACTCAAAGGTCCCAAGTTTAAGATGTCTGATGTACATTTCAAAACTCCACAAATCTCTATGAGTGACATTGATTTGAACTTGAAAGGACCTAAGATAAAAGGAGATGTGGATGTTTCCATTCCTAAACTGGAAGGGGATCTGAAAGGCCCTAAAGTGGATGTTAAAGGCCCTAAGCTAGAGGTAGACACTCCTGACATTGGCATTCATGGTCCAGAAGGGAAACTGAAGGGCCCCAAGTTTAAAATGCCTGACCTGCACCTCAAGGCACCCAAAATCTCCATGCCTGATGTTGACCTGAATTTGAAGGGTCCAAAGGTGAAGGGTGATGTGGATGTTTCTCTGCCCAATGTCGAAGGTGATTTCAAAGGCCCTGAAGTTGACATGAAGGGCCCCAAAGTGGACATTGATGTCCCAGATGTGGATGTTCATGGCCCTGACTGGCACCTAAAGATGCCCAAGGTGAAAATGCCCAAGTTCAGCATGCCTGGCTTCAAAGGAGAGGGTCCAGAAGTGGACGTGAGCCTTCCCAAAGCTGATATTGATGTTTCAGGACCCAAGGTGGACATTGATGTTCCAGATGTGAATATTGAAGGCCCAGATGCAAAACTGAAGGGTCCCA
The DNA here is from genome assembly GCF_000181295.1 of Otolemur garnettii. Lineage (NCBI taxonomy): Eukaryota > Metazoa > Chordata > Mammalia > Primates > Galagidae > Otolemur > Otolemur garnettii. The sequence continues at coordinate 3,863,860 of NW_003852535.1, forward strand.
AGTTCAAGATGCCTGAGATGAATATCAAAGCCCCCAAGATTTCCATGCCTGACATTGACTTAAACCTGAAAGGTCCCAAAGTAAAGGGTGATATGGATGTTTCTCTGCCCAATGTGGAAGGTGACCTTAAGGGCCCTGAAGTTGACATCAAAGGCCCCAAAGTGGACATCAGTGCCCCAGATGTAGATGTTCATGGCCCCGACTGGCACCTGAAGATGCCCAAGGTAAAGATGCCCAAATTCAGCATGCCTGGCTTCAAAGGGGAGGGCCCAGAAGTAGATGTGAACCTGCCTAAGGCTGACATTGATGTCTCAGGACCCAAGGCAGACATTGACGTTCCAGATGTGAATCTTGAAGGTCCAGAAGCAAAACTAAAGGGCCCTAAGTTCAAGATGCCTGAGATAAATATCAAAACTCCCAAGATCTCCATGCCTGATGTTGACCTGGATTTGAAAGGACCTAAAGTGAAAGGAGATTTTGATGTATCTGTCCCTAAGATGGAAGGTACTTTGAAAGGCCCAGAAGTTGATCTTAAAGGTCCAAGTCTGGATTTCGAAGTCCCTGATGTCAAACTCAGTGGCCCAACTTTGAAGATGCCATCACTGGATATATCTGCTCCTAAAGTGACTGTTCCTGATATTGATTTACATCTCAAGACACCAAAAATTGGAGTTTCTGGTCCAAAAATAGAAGGTGGTGAAATGGACCTCAAAGGGCCTAAAGTTGATTTAGAAGCTCCAGGCTTAGATGTAAACGTTGAGAGCCCAGATATCAATGTTGAGGGACCAGATGTTAAAATTCCCAAATTTAAGAAACCCAAATTTGGATTTGGGGCAAAAAGCCCTAAAGCTGACATCAAGACACCTTCAGTAGATGTGACTGTTCCTGAGGCAGAGCTGAACCTTGAGACTCCTGAAATCAGTGTTGGTGCCAAGGGCAAGAAAAGTAAGTTTAAAATGCCTAAAATTCATATGAGTGGTCCTAAAATTAAGGCCAAAAAACAGGGATTTGATTTGAATGCTCCTGGGGGTGAAATTGATGCCAGTCTCAAGGCTCCTGATGTGGATGTCAATGTTCTAGGGCCGGATGCCACACTCAAAGTTGATGTGAAATCTCCCAAAACCAAGAAACCTATGTTTGGAAAAATGTACTTCCCGGATGTGGAGTTTGACATTAAATCACCCAAATTTAAAGCTGAGGCTGCCCTCCCTAGCCCCAAAATGGAGGGTGAAATTCAGGCGCCTGATGTGGATATTTCTTCACCAGGGATTAATGTTGAAGGTCCTGATATCAAGGTAAAGGCTCCCAAGTTCAAGATGCCAGGTGTGGATGTCTCAGGGCCAAAAATAGAGGGTGATTTGAAAGGCCCCAGGATGCAGGCCAACTTGGATGCACCTGACCTCAACATTGAAGGCCCAGATGCTAAAATCAAAGCACCATCTTTCGGCATTTCTGCCCCTCAAGTCTCTATCCCTGACGTGAATGTGAACTTGAAAGGACCAAAGATAAAGAGCGATGTTCCCAGTGTGGGACTGGAAGGACCAGACATAGATCTGCAAGGTCCAGAAGCAAAAATCAAGTTCCCCAAATTTTCAATGCCCAAGATTGGTGTCCCTGGTGTGAACATGGAAGGTGGGAGTGCTGAGGTCCATGCCCAGCTTCCTTCTCTTGAAGGAGGCTTGAGTGTACCAGATGTTAAGCTCGAAGGGCCTGATGTCTCTCTAAAGGGACTAGGAGCTGACTTGCCTTCAGTGAACCTCTCTATGCCAAAAGTCTCTGGCTCTGACCTCGACCTGAACTTGAAAGGACCAAGTATAAAAGGGGATGTGGATGCATCTGTTCCCAGTGTGAAGGTGCATGCTCCAGGGCTCAACCTCAGAGGTGCTGATGGAAAGGTGCAGGTAGGAGGAGATGGTGTGAAAGTTCCGGGGATTGATGCAACAACAACACTTAAAGTTGGGGCACCAGACGTGACGCTAAGGGGACCAAGCCTGCAGGGAGACCTGGGTGTCTCTGGTGACATCAAATGCCCTAAAGTATCTGTAGGTCCTCCTGACCTAAGCTTGGAGGCATCTGAAGGTGGCCTGAAACTTCCTAAAATGAAGCTGCCCCAATTTGGCATCTCCACCCCAGGGTCTGACTTGGACATTAATATCAAGGGGCCACAAGTTGCTGGGGAGCTAAAGGGGCCAGGCATGAATGTGAACCTGAAAGGGCCTCAGATTTCAGCACCAGATGTGGACTTTAACTTGGAAGGACCAAAAGTGAAAGGGAGTGTTGGGGCCACTGGTGAGATGAAAGGTCCCACTGTTGAAGGAGGTCTTCCGGGTGTCAGCATTCAAGGTCTAGGAGGAAACTTCCAAATGCCTGGAATTAAGTCCTCTGGATGTGATGTGGCCCTACCAGAAGTGAATGTGAAACTCCCGACCGGGCAGATTTCTGGTCCTGAAGTCAAAGGCGACCTAAAAGGTTCAGGTGTAGGTTTCCATGGGGCTGTTCCTGATATCAGTGTGAAAGGGCCTTCTTTCAATGTGTCATCTCCTGAGTCAGATCTTGGCATCAGCTTGAAGGCCCCCAAAATCAAAGGAGGTGTGGATATTTCAGGGGGTGTCAGTGCCCCAGATATTAGCTTGGACAAAGGACATGTGAGTGTCAAAGGTTCTGGGGGTGAGTGGAAGGGACCCCAGGTCTCCTCTGCTCTCAACTTGGATGCATCTAAGTTTGCTGGGGGCCTTCATTTCTCAGGACCAAAGATAGAAGGAGATGTGAAAGGAACTCAGAGTGGACTTCAGGCTCCTGGGCTAAGTGTGTCTGGGCCTCAAGGTCACCTGGAAAGTGGATCTGGAAAAGTAACATTCCCCAAGATGAAGATCCCCAAATTTACCTTCTCTGGCCGTGAGCTAGTTGGCAGAGAAGTGGGGGTGGATATTAACTTCCCTAAAGTAGAGGCAACCGTCCAGGCTGGTGCTGGAGAAGGCGAGTGGGAAGAGTCTGAAGCAAAACTTAAAAAATCCAAAATCAAAATGCCCAAGTTTAGTTTTTCCAAACCTAAAGGGAAAGGTGGTATCACTGGCTCACCAGAAGCATCCATTTCTGGGTCTAAAGGTGACCTGAAAAGTTCAAAAGCCAGCCTAGGCTCTCTGGAAGGAGAGGCAGAGGCTGAAACTTCTTCACCCAAAGGCAAATTCTCTTTATTTAAAAGTAAGAAGCCCCGGCACCGCTCAAATTCATTCAGTGATGAAAGGGAGTTCTCTGCACCTTCCACCCCCACGGGGACTTTGGAGTTTGAAGGTGGGGAAGTGTCACTGGAAGGTGGGAAAGTGAAAGGGAAACATGGGAAGCTGAAATTCGGTACCTTTGGTGGATTGGGGTCAAAGAGCAAAGGTCATTATGAGGTGACTGGGAGCGATGATGAGGCAAGCAAGTTACAAGGGAGTGGAGTGTCCTTGGCCTCTAAGAAGTCCCGACTGTCCTCTTCTTCTAGCAATGACAGTGGGACTAAGGTTGGCATCCAGCTTCCTGAGGTGGAGCTGGCGGTTTCCACAAAGAAAGAGTAGCAGGCCTCTGTTATGTGTGTACATATATATATATAACAAAACAGCAGCTTCGGGTGTGTTTGTATATAAACTCCAAAGAGAAACACACCGACAGCCTCAGCAATAATGCAGAGAGCTTGCCTCTCTTGGTGGCAAGCACTGAAAAACCAACTGCCTTTTCGGCTTCTGGAACTATATAGTTAGGCAAAGAATTCCAAGTTCATTCAGCCCACGTGCAAAGTCAGCAGCATTTGCCTTAAGATTTCAGGGGTTTTTTTGCATTGAACGCTGAGAGCTCCTGTTTACTAAGCAAGCTTTTGTGTTTATTATCATTTTTACTGAACATTGTTAGTCATGGGGTATCAGAAACCCACTTTTTCATTGTAATGACTTTTGGGGCTTTTGTTAGTATGGGAGGGTGGGGTAATAGGCAGCAGAGAGGGCCACATCTCTATTTCTCCTAAGATTGGATCCATTCAAACAACAGACACCCAAAGATGGCCCAGAGGAGGCGACAGCTGGGGTGTGTGGGTGTTTCTAGAGCTCTTTAGCATTGCTTTTTTCCCCCCAGGGGTGGCGTTCCCAGATGGTTTGGTGCTGGTGGTGAGAGGGAATTAAAATTTGTTTGCAAATTGTCCAACCCACCAGCTCAAATTGAGGGGCTTCCAGTCTGTGTTTTGTGAGAGAAATGTATTCACAACTGCCATGCTCCTGATATTCTGATTTCTTTTAAAATGTTATTGTAATTTAGAAAATTTCCAGCACTTTAATGGCAAATTAATTGAGAATGTAAGAAAATCAATGCTGTACAAGGCAAATAAAGCTGTTTATTAACCCTGATGTCTTGTGCCTTTGCATTCTGTGTTGGGGGCTGAAACCTAGGGGAACTGCACACCCAGTCCTGACTGTTTGGGCCAGATCAGCACCTAGTCATGTTGCTATTTCTTTTTTTTTTTTTTTTTTTTTGAGACGGAGCCTCAAGCTATCCCCCTGGGCAGAGTGCTGTGGCATCATAGCTCACAGTAACCTCCAACTCCTGGGCTCAAGCGAGTCTCCTGCCTCAGCCTCCCAAGTAGCTGGGACTACAGGCGCCCGCCACAACGCCTGGCTATTTTTTAGTTGCAGCCATCATTGTTGTTTGGCAGGCCCGGGCTGGGGATTTGAACCCGCCACCTTAGGTGTATGTGGCTGGAGCCTTAGCCGCTTGAGCCACAGGCGCCGAGCCCATGTTGCTATTTCATGAGTGACTTTAAGACAGTGACCTCTGCATGGGTAACAAGAGGCATTCTTTGCTTCTTGGTTGTCATGGTGAGACTGGTGTACCATTGCTGAGAAATCAAGAGAGGCTTTGCCCCAAGGCCCACCCACCAACTTTGTATCCTCAGATAATGAATATAAGATTCAGTATTGGCTCTAAGTGGGTAAAAGGGTACAGATGTGAACAGATAAAAGGCCTACCAGAGTGGAAGGAAGGGCTCCACCTGAGAGTCATGGGCTTGCTATCAATGCCTGACTTGACCACAGGTCAAGTTGGCCTGGGTGGCCTCAAGTTACCTGCCCTCTCTGGGCCACTTTTTTCTCTTTGAAATAAGATGCTGATCTTGTGTAAGATACCTTTGTGGTCCTTTTTAGTCCATCTTAGGGATAAACATTGAAAAAAATCTCTTTTGGCCAAGGGTCCTCTTTTGAGTTCCAGCTCTATAGAAAATACTTTGGATTGGGTGGGGGGTATTGGCTTCTAGCAACCTGCTCCTAATGTTGATCAGTGATGGGCAGGGGACGATACCTTCTTGTACTAAACAGTTGGACCAATCCCATCCTCCTTGCCATTACCCAGAGCTGCTGCCTTTCTGCCCATGGAGGCAGCCCTGAACATTCCCTGGCTCCCTCTTACCCAGAACAGAGATGACCGTTTCTACCCATATCCCACCCTCTCCAGTACCAGCTTATCAGTGGGTTTCTGTGTGTGCATGTGGGTTTTAGACATGCCTTCTCCACCTTCATCCATCTCCACCTCAGCCAGCAGAGCTTGTGTTTTTGGGAGTTTTGGAGCCCAAGGGTAGCTCTTGGTTTTGGAAAGAGGTAGGTTTGGAGGGAAGCCCTGGTCACCTGGTACATTTCTTTAGATGACTGACCTACTGCTGTTTTTCCTCATCCATAAATGGGGATAGCATCCATAGGCCCAGGGAGTCTATTCAGGTATCTGGGTTATGCACCTCATAAAGGCGCCACTTTTTTTTGTTTGTTTGAGACAGAGTCTGGCTCTGTCACCCAGGCCAGAGTACTGTGGTGTCAGCCTAGCTCAAGCAACCTCAAAATTCTGGTCTCAAATGATCCTCCTGTCTCAGCTTCCTGAGTAACTAGGACTACAGGTGCCCATCACAACACCCAGCAACTTTTTTCTATTTTTAGTAGAGACAGGGTCTTGCTCTGGCTAATCTTGAACTCCTGAGCCCAAGGGATTTTCGCACATCAGCCTCTTAGAGAGTTAGGATTACAGGCAGGAGCCACTGCATTTGGCCAAGGGCATCATATTTAATGGTGCAGCATTCATGTCACAGCTATATATTTATTTATGGCTACGGAGTCCTAGAGAGGTGAGCATGAGTCCCTCTCGTACAGAAACCCCTGCTGGTGCATGAGGTGTGAGCAAGCTTGCACACCTGCTCACACACTTGCATGCCATCCTGACCACGTCTGGGCATTCCCTCAGGTGCGTCTGTCATTCAGCTTGAAGCCCAGCTCCTGTTCTTCCCTCAGCTCTAAAGCTGACAGGTGTGGGGTGGGAAGAGTGTGCATGCTGCCCCAGATGATGGCCTTAATGTCTAGAGCTGGGGATGAGTGGGTGACACTGGGGTACACTTGTGTACCCAGGTAGGGGTTGCCCTTTAGGATGCAGGAAAAATCCCTGTAGTGGAACTACCCATGTGGTCCAATTATATTCTCAGCACATTGGGAGGTCAAGGTGGGAGGATTGCTTAAGGTCAAGAGTTTGAGACCAGCCTGGGCAATACAGCCATACGTCATCTGTACCAAAAGAAAAAAAAAATTCGTGGGGTATAGTGGCACATGCCTGTAGTTCCAGCTACTCAGGAGGTTGAGGATACCCTGCGCCTAGGATTTGAAGGTTATATTAATCAGAAAAAAAAAAGGTTATATTAATCTATGATTATGCAACTCCAATGTAGGTTTTTTTTTTTT